>NC_090443.1:923538829-923841724 GCF_031143425.1 Pleurodeles waltl | reverse complement strand
AAATTTGCCCCCCCAACCCCCACCCTCCCCCGCCGGGAGCGACCCTTGCCTACGGGGTCGCTGCCCCTGCGTGACATTGGCACCAAAAAACAAATCCCCGGTGCCTAGTGGTTTCTGCCCCCTTGGGGGCAGGTTGACCTAAACTCAGCCAATCTGCCCCCAAGGGGGGCAGAAATGGCCTAAATACAATTTGTCCCCCAGGGGAGCGACTTTTGCCTGATGGGTCGCTCCCCATCTCTAAAAAAAAAAAACAAAGAAAAAAAAAAGAAAAAAAAGAAAAATTCCCCTGGCGCCTAGAGGTTTCTGCCCCCCCCCCCGGGGGCAGATCGGCCTAATAATAGGCCGATCTGTCCCCCGGTGGGGCAGAAATGGCCTAAAATAAATTTGCCCCCCCAACCCCCATCCCCCCCCCGGGAGCGACCCTTGCCTACGGGGTCGCTCCCCCTGCGTGACATTGGTGCCAAAAAACAAATCCCCGGTGCCTAGTGGTTTCTGCCCCCTTGGGGGCAGATTGACCTAAAATTGGCCAATCTGCCCCCAGGGGGGCAGAAATGGTCTAAATACAATTTGCCCCCCCCAGGGGAGCGACCCTTGCCTGATGGGTCGCTCCCCATCTCTAAAAAAAGAAACAACAAAAAAAAAAAACACAAAAAAAAAATTGCCCTGGCGCCTAGAGTGTTCTGCCCCCCCCCCGGGTGCAGTTCGGCCTAATAATAGGCCGATCTGTCCCCCGGGGGGGCAGAAATGGCCTAAAATAAATTTTCCCCCCCAACCCCCACACCCCCCCCGGGAGCGACCCTTGCCTACGGGGTCGCTCCCCCTGCGTGACATTGGCGCCAAAAAACAAATCCCCGGTGCCTAGTGGTTTCTGCCCCCTTGGGGGCAGATTGACCTAAAATTGGCCAATCTGCCCCCAGGGGGGCAGAAATGGTCTAAATACAATTTGCCCCCCCAGGGGAGCGACCCTTGCCTGATGGGTCGCTCTCCATCTCTAAAAAAAGAAACAACAAAAATAAAATTGCCCTGGTGCCTAGAGTGTTCTGCCCCCCCCCCGGGGGCAGTTCGGCCTAATAATAGGCCGATCTGTCCCCCGGTGGGGCAGAAATGGCCTAAAATAAATTTGCCCCCCCAACCCCCATCCCCCCCCCGGGAGCGACCCTTGCCTACGGGGTCGCTCCCCCTGCGTGACATTGGTGCCAAAAAACAAATCCCCGGTGCCTAGTGGTTTCTGCCCCCTTGGGGGCAGATTGACCTAAAATTGGCCAATCTGCCCCCAGGGGGGCAGAAATGGTCTAAATACAATTTGCCCCCCCCAGGGGAGCGACCCTTGCCTGATGGGTCGCTTCCCACCTCTAAAAAAAGAAACAACAAAAAAAAAACACACAAAAAAAAAATTGCCCTGGCGCCTAGAGTGTTCTGCCCCACCCCGGGGGGCAGTTCAGCCTAATAATAGGCCGATCTGTCCCCCGGGGGGGCAGAAATGGCCTAAAATAAATTTGCCCCCCCAACCCCCACCCCCCACCCCCGGGAGCGACCCTTGCCTACGGGGTCGCTCCCCCTGCGTGACATTGGTGCCAAAAAACAAATCCCCGGTGCCTAGTGGTTTCTGCCCCCTTGGGGGCAGATTGACCTAAAATTGGCCAATCTGCCCCCAGGGGGGCAGAAATGGTCTAAATACAATTTGCCCCCCCAGGGGAGCGACCCTTGCCTGATGGGTCGCTCCCCATCTCTAAAAAAAGAAACAACAAAAAAAAAAAACACAAAAAAAAAATTGCCCTGGCGCCTAGAGTGTTCTGACCCCCCCCCGGGGGCAGTTCGGCCTAATAATAGGCCGATCTGTCCTCCGGGGGAGCAGAAATGGCCTAAAATAAATTTACCCCGCCAACCCCCACCCCCCCCCCGGAGCGACCCTTGCCTACGGGGTCGCTCCCCCTGCGTGACATTGGCGCCAAAAAACAAATCCCCGGTGCCTAGTGATTTCTGCCCCCTTGGGGGCAGATTGACCTAAAATTGGCCAATCTGCCCCCAGGGGGGCAGAAATGGTCTAAATACAATTTGCCCCCCCAGGGGAGCGACCCTTGCCTGATGGGTCGCTCCCCATCTCTAAAAAAAGAAACAACAAAAAAAAAAAACACAAAAAAAAAATTGCCAAGGCGTCTAGAGTGTTCTGCCCCCCTCCCCCGGGGGCAGTTCGGCCTAATAATAGGCCGATCTGTCCCCCGGGGGGGCAGAAATGGCCTAAAATAAATTTGCCCCCCCAACACCCACCCCCCCCCCCGGAGCGACCCTTGCCTACGGGGTCGCTCCCCCTGCGTGACATTGGCGCCAAAAAACAAATCCCCGGTGCCTAGTGGTTTCTGCCCCCTTGGGGGCAGATTGACCTAAAATTGGCCAATCTGCCCCCAGGGGGGCAGAAATGGTCTAAATACAATTTGCCCCCCCAGGGGAGCGACCCTTGCCTGATGGGTCGCTCCCCATCTCTAAAAAAAGAAACAACAAAAAAAAGAAAACACACAAAAAAAATTGCCCTGGTGCCTAGAGTGTTCTGCCCCCCCCCCCCCCGGGGGCAGTTCGGCCTAATAATAGGCCGATCTGTCCCCCGGGGGGGCAGAAATGGCCTAAAATAAATTTGCCCCCCCAACCCCCACCCCCCCCCCCGGGAGCGACCCTTGCCTACGGGGTCGCTCCCCCTGCGTGACATTGGCGCCAAAAAACAAATCCCCGGTGCCTAGTGGTTTCTGCCCCCTTGGGGGCAGATTGACCTAAAATTGGCCAATCTGCCCCCAGGGGGGCAGAAATGGTCTAAATACAATTTGCCCCCCCAGGGGAGCGACCTTTGCCTGATGGGTCGCTCCCCATCTCTAAAAAAAGAAACAACAAAAATAAAATTGCCCTGGTGCCTAGAGTGTTCTGCCCCCCCCCGGGGGCAGTTCGGCCTAATAATAGGCCGATCTGTCCCCCGGTGGGGCAGAAATGGCCTAAAATAAATTTGCCCCCCCAACCCCCATCCCCCCCCCCGGGAGCGACCCTTGCCTACGGGGTCGCTCCCCCTGCGTGACATTGGTGCCAAAAAACAAATCCCCGGTGCCTAGTGGTTTCTGCCCCCTTGGGGGCAGATTGACCTAAAATTGGCCAATCTGCCCCCAGGGGGGCAGAAATGGTCTAAATACAATTTGCCCCCCCAGGGGAGCGACCCTTGCCTGATGGGTCGCTCCCCATCTCTATAAAAAGAAACAACAAAAAAAAAAAACACAAAAAAAAAATTGCCAAGGCGTCTAGAGTGTTCTGCCCCCCCCCCCCGGGGGCAGTTCGGCCTAATAATAGGCCGATCTGTCCCCCGGGGGGGCAGAAATGGCCTAAAATAAATTTGCCCCCCCAACCCCCACCCCCCCCCCGGGATCGACCCTTGCCTACGGGGTCGCTCCCCCTGCGTGACATTGGCGCCAAAAAACAAATCCCCGGTGCCTAGTGGTTTCTGCCCCCTTGGGGGCAGATTGACCTAAAATCGGCCAATCTGCCCCCAGGGGGGCAGAAATGGTCTAAATACAATTTGCCCCCCAGGGGAGCGACCCTTGCCTGATGGGTCGCTCCCCATCTCTAAAAAAAAAAAAGAACAAAAAAAAAAAACACAAAAAAAAAATTTGCCCTGGCGCCTAGAGGTTTCTTCCCCCTCTGGGGGCAGATCGGCCTAATAATAGGCTGATCTGCCCCCAGGGGGGGCAGAAAAGGCCTTCCCAAAAAATTGCCCCCCCTGGGAGCGACCCTTGCCAAAGGGGTCGCTTTGTTGCGTGACATTCGCGCGCAAAAACAAACTCCCTGGTGTCTAATGGTTTCTGCCCCCCTTGGGGGCAGATTGGCCTTATCAAAATAGGCCAATCTGCCCCCAAGGGGGGCAGAAATGTCCTAAATATATATTGCCCCGTAGGGGAGCGACCCTTGCCTAAGGGATCGCTCCCCACCTAAAAAAAAAGAATTCATCACAAAAAAAAAAAAAAAAAAAAAGGTCCCTGGTGCCTAGAGGTTTCTGCCCCCCCTGGGGGCAGATCGGCCTAATAATAGGCCAATCTGCCCCCAGGGGGGGCAGAAAAGGCCTTCCTAAAAAAATGCCCCCCTGGGAGCGACCCTTGCCCAAGGGGTCGCTCCCTTTTGCCAATTTCAAGAGAAAAAAAAAAAATCCCTGGTGTCTAGTGGGGTTTCAAAAGCCGGATTGCAAGCAATCCGGCTTTTGAAACCTGTGAGAGACTTCAAAGGGAAGGAAATACATTTCCTTCCCTTTGAAGCCTCTCGGGGCCTCCCCCATGGGATTGAAAAAGAAATGCAAAAGCATTTCTTTTTCAATCGCGCTGGAAGCTCTGCTTCCAGCGCGATGGGGGAGACCCTGTGACTAATCAGCGCGCGCTCGCGCGCTGACGTCACAGAGGGGGTTGGGGGGGTCGGGGGTGGGAGGGGAAGGGCTTCCCCTTCCATCCCTGACTTGGGGGGGTGGGGGGGAACCCCACAGAGGGAGCGAGAGCGCTCCCTCTGGGCTCTGTGCACAGGACGTAATGGTTACGTCCTGGGCACAGCAGCACTGTGCCTCAGGACGTAACCATTACGTCCTGGGCACAGAAGGGGTTAATGTGTGTTTTTGGCATGTACAGGTGGTGTTGTGTGGGAGTGGCAATGGGTAAATGTAGGCATGTACTGTGTTGTGTAGTGTGTGTGTAGTACAGGAGTGCACCTATGGCTAAGGGACAGTGTGTTTGTCACTTCCATCGCGGCTGCCATTGTATGAAGTCAATTGGTTCCTGTCGCCATCTCCCGCTGTCAGTGAACTCCCACCAATACACTGCCTGCAGGACTGTAACATCTAAATACGGTGGGCGGAACACTGCTACCTTGACGGTATTCTCAAGCCTACCACCGACCCAGCTTGGCGGTAACACCACAAAGATCTAAATCAGGTCTTAAAAGTCCCAACAAAAAATCTTGACTGGCTGAAGGTGCAAAAAGAATGCAAGTGACAGTTCGACCTCGGGAACGGGAACAGATGGAACTTGTCCAATGACTACACATCTTTGCATCAGTTTTCTAGATACAGTTTGCTTTCTTTTCTGACTTGAAGACTTTTTCCTACATTTTCCAGAGTAAACCCGTAAGTAAAATCCTTGACTGCGCCATCATGGTTGGGGTATCCGACCTCAAAATCCATTGCGGTCGATCTCAAAGTGCAGCTAGGTCCCCTCAATAGTGACCATAAAATACCATTAGTGCTAAGTAATTTTGGTGCCATTTTAACATAAAAGTTAATAAACTTATATTTCGGATTCTCTAGATTGGACTTTTATCATTCTTGTGTCATTTAGTTTATTACATTTGACCTTATTATTCAAAATTAGAGTGGAATTTTTATTTGTTGGGGTTTTGATTTTATTACTTATATGGTACTCCATAAATACTTCACACATTACCCTAAATTAAATCTACTTGTTCTGTGCCAGAGCTACTTAGTGGTTGATTAATTTAATGACTTTTGGTCTCTGATGGGGTGGGGCGGGGCGTGGAGGGGTTGAGGGGGGTGAAACTTACCTACGCTCCCACAACGCGCCACACCCTTCCTCTCCTCTTCTGTCTTGCTCCTGCTCAGGCTCTCAGCCTGCCTTGCGGCCAATCCTGACGCTGCTCAGAGCTGCATCAGGATTGGCTGGGAGTGCTCCCAGGCAGACTGGGAGCCTGTGTAGGCTCTCTCCAGCCCAGTAACCGTGTTGCTGGGCTAGAGAGACCCTTCCACGCATGTGTGTTTGGCCGGCCCGAGACGGCCGACCAAACATACATGCGCTGTGAGGGGGAGTGCTGAGCACTCCTTCTCTTTGCTTGTCCCCCCTGTGGCACCCCCCCTTTTCCCCAAAAACTATAATAAACGTGGTTTATTATAGTTTTTGAGGAAAAGTTTTGCAGCTGCTGATGCTGGCGGGGGGCGACGCTCCTCCGCCCTCATGGAGGAGCCACCCCTGTGTTTGCGTCATTATTACTTGAGGTGGGCAATTTACCACCACAAATATTAATTCTAGTTATTACCATAGACTTACAAACAATGTCCAAGAGTCACAATATCCCAAGATTGTCCTAAGATTAACAATAACTAAATTATCGCATGAATGTGAAGAAATGATTTGGCAGCATGTAAAATGGAACAATTTAATCAGGGGCAAAATTGAAAAGACGTTTGCATATTTAATAAAATTGCAAATTATTAATTTTGCTCACAGGTTCTGATGGAAGCATAACTTTGCATATTATTATCTGAACCCAATATATCATTTATATGTAATTAGCGGCGAAGAGGAAAATTCACACCTTCATGTGAATACAGCTGTACATTTCTTTTGGCAGTTTCACAATTAGAGTAGATCCTGACACCAGAGAGAGACAAATCCCAAATCTAAACTGAGACTGGCAGGCAATTTGTTATAGAGCCAAGGGTAACTGCCATCTGCAATATTGTGCAAAGGGCCCCAGTATCCGCATTTGTAGAGGATGAACCCTTCAGAGTCTTGCAGCTATGCAACATTTGAGAGCAGCATTGACATCTGAAGACTCTCACCTGACACCACAAGTCAATAGACTGAATTCCATTGCATGCAAGGTACAGTCCTGTTTCCTTTTAAGACTGAGCCTTGCCAAGAAGTTCTACTAGGCTTGGTCAAGGCTGCTGCATAGAGACAGGGAGTGTGCCAGGTGATGAGCCACTGAGAGTTGTATTGTATTTGCCCTCAAGCACTGATCTGTTCTTCTGACTGATGCATGTGCAGAGGCCTTTTGTGCACAAGTAGGTCATTTAACACGTGCACTAATCCATTTTCTGATTTATTGCTTACGCAAAAATGTGCTGTTTTTTTCATCCTGTGCTAGCAGAAATCAGCATGAACTTTTTCTGAATGTACTCTTATGCATATCACAGCCCGTTCCCCTCATTCAATTACCTGCGCTTTGCTAATAAATTACGTCGCGTTTGTTTTCCATGAGCAAAGGAATGAAGAAAGAGCTTTGCAAACTGCCATTAATGTACTTCAGTCCGTACACAGATCCATCGCCATCCACATTAATTCTCAGAGGACTCTGTTTATGGCCTGCAAGAGAGTGATCAAAGTGTTAATAGCAAAACATGTAATGATGTGATAAGACATGCGATGTTAAGTGCAGCAATGAAGCCTTCTCATGCTGAAGCATCAAAGTGTTGCAGCTGGCCCTTGTCACAAGCCATTAACCTAGCACAGTGCCAGGAATCCGGCAGAGCAAACACAAACAAGCATTATTTATGCTTTATTGTTTTAGAGACTGCATGTCACAGAAAGCCAACAATAACTGATATTTGACGGTCAAGCTTCCTTGTGATTCCCTGCCACACACTGGTGAAATTTATGAGCCGTGCACCAAATAATGCAGGAAGCAAAGTGTAATGTGTATTTTTGTTAGAATTGTTCAAGTCTATAAACAAGTGGTGGAGGTGAGGACATGGTTTGCCCTCTGGTTAATCAGTAGGAGTTCCGAGGTTCTGAGAAGTGGTAATGAACAGTGCCGCCTTAAAGAGATTTGATGACAAAGCCTTTAAAGTGCTTATCAGGGGCCCCTTCAGTCCTGCAGGCAAATCACAGGAAACTTAAAGCCAAAACAGAGATAGTGGCAGAATGTTTCTATGCACATATAGAAATAGGAAGAACATATAAAGAAAATTAAGATGCTTTTCTATAGGAAGATGTTAAAATTCTTAAGGCCAGATTTATGCTGGCCTTGCGCTGTTCCAACGTCACATTAGCGTCATTGGGGGAAAAAAACGCCACAGCGTGGGGCATATTTAATCTTTGTTTGCACCGCATTTGTGTCATTTTTTTATGCAAATGTGGTGCAAACTTAATTCCACATTTATATTTCGACGCTAGACACGTCTATCATCAAAATATTACAGTTATCGCCATTTTTTGGATGCGCCAACCCACCTTGTGCCAATGAGATGCAAGGTCGGCGTTCCCATCCAAAAAATGACGCTATTCCCTGAGTGCTATATTTATCCCGTGCTAAAATGACGCACAGATGGAAGGTGGACCAAAACATTATTTAACGCCTGGGTCAGACCAGGCATTAGGGGACCTATGGGCCCATTTCCATAGCCAAACACCGTGGAATGGGCCCACAGGTGCCCACCCCAAGCCCCAGGAACACCCTCCCCCACACCAGAGGGACACCAGAGTATGGGCGACCCCATCCTAGGTAAGTATGGGTAAGTATTATAGAATTTCTTTTTAGAGTGTCATTGGGGGCCCTAACATGGGTCCCCATGCATGGCACTGGGTGCAGTGGCCATGCCCAGGGGACACTAGTCCCCTGTGCTGGCCAATGGGGTGGTGGCCATGACTCCTGTCTTTGCTAGACAGAAGTCATGTTTTTGGATGGTTGTGCATCTAGAAATGACACAAGGCTGGTTATCAGCATTTTTTTTGCCTCTAACCAGCCCAGCACCATTTCTTGACTCAAACCCCCTTCACCTCTACCACCACGCCCACCCGGCTAGTATTTTTTTTTTACGCTAGCCCAAGCTTAGCGTCGGCTTGTGACATTCCATAAATTTGGCACACGGCTGGTGCTTTGGAATGGTGCAAGCCGGCAGTAAGCTTTTTGACGCAAAACTGCGGTAGCACAGTTTTGCACCAAAAGTATAAATATGGGCCCATATTTACAAAGTGGTGCAATGATTGCATTGTGCCACTTTGTAACCCCTTGTGCCACATTTTGCCTGTACCAGGCATAATGTATGCAAGGGGGGCGTTCTGACGCTAGGGCTAGGGGGGCCATAAAATGGCATAAAGGAATCTTTGAGTGCAGGCGTTAAGAAGGCGCTTCCATTGATTATAATGGGCCTCTGGTTGCTTTGCAGGATTAGCAACATCATTATTTACGCTAATTTTGCAAAGCGCCAGACTAGCGTAAAAAATTATGATGCTAGTCACCCTAACTACCGCCATGGTGCGCCATATTTTAAATACACCGCAACTATGGTAGTGATAGGGGCCACTAAGTCACGAAGGAAAAGTGGCCCTGCGCTAGGTGCAGCGCCACTTTTCATAAATCTGCCCCTTAGGCTAAGGAAGTGGGGAGGTGGGTAAATACACATCTGCATGGAATCTATTGGTCCATCCTAAAGATTGCTAAAGGAATCTTCCAGTGTATTGTTAAAAGCAGTTCTCTTAACATGGTCCTGCATTTCTAACAATCACCAACAACACGCAATCTAGAATGTTCGTATGTTCAATTTTTTTAGTTTCGGTTTTGTAATCTATTATGACATCATTGATGAGATGAGAAACTACGCTGTTTACTTTAGATCCACCTCCAGTTATGTCAAATTTCTTAAACCCTTCCCTGAATCCCTTCCCACTGCTTGAATCCTGAATGTCCTCCGGTCTAGTTGACATCTCTATTCTGAATGGCAACACTTCTTAGCGATTGAGGAGTCACAGTGGTTCCCTTGCTGATACCAGTAAGTGACTCTGCAGGAGCCCCCTGTTCCTATTTAGGAATGTTTATTTGCCCTAGAAATGTGAAGTTACAACACAGCAGAGGTTTCTGGATACAGAAGTGACAGTAGCTGTCTTTACCTCCCTTGTCCTCCTGCATGGCAAGCCAAGGAGAATCCCTCAAGGATACCTGAGGTCACTGACTGCACGCATGGAGAGATGTAACCACCTCAGCACTAGCGGGCCATATCACTGACCAATCACCATCTTCCCTTACCAGAAAACCGTGTTAAAGACAGACAGCAACTACTGCTATCCCATTTTAACATAGGCAGGATTGGACAGGGATCCCTCTATTGTATAAGTGGCATTCTACGCAAATGACCCATTCTGCAATCCATGTCCAAGAGTGCTGTAGCAGGAACCTGGCAGAGGGTGGCTGGTGCCTTTTTTTCTGCCACATTCTAAATAGATGCCAACACCAAAAACCTAGAAAAAAACTAAATGACATACATGGCTAGTCCATTATCATCCAAAATTTAGCAGAGATTACTGTTGTAATAAAGGGCACCTCTCTGCATGGTCACCCCTATTTTGTTTGGACTGATCTGGCTGGTTTTTGACTCTGTGCACTGGAACACTGCTCTCCAGATCCTAGTACATATTCTAGGACACCTAAAACATGGCTAAACTAGATATCTTGTAATTGAATATATAACGTTCTTATAAGGACTTAGTATACAGTGCAGAAAATACATAGAACAATAAATGTCCCCTGTGACATAAAAACATGATTTTAGGCCTACCACTGTAGCCTGACTGCTGCAGGTTAAACCTGTAGCCTGACCTGTTTAAATAACCCTTTTGACATGGAAGAAACCTGATTTGGAATATTCAAAATGCCATTCCTAAGCACACCTTGCTGTCCGTAAGGCAGCATGTCTAATTTTTAAGAGTGGAACATGTATGGCATTAGTAATGACATGTCCCCCCAGTGACTAGTCCCAAAAACTACATTGGCCAGGTTTAACTGATCCATAGGAATAGGCAAAGTACAGATTATACACTTTAAACTATAACATTTGACCTGTATCAGCTAAAAACTAATCTTTATGTGTATAAAAATACCATCTAATAATTAAGTTGTTTTTTCATTAAATATAAGATTAATGTAGTTTTAAGAACATAAGGTTTAACCTGTCTGAGGCTGCTGATGGCTAATTTAGATTAGCTTCACAGCTGGCACTTGGCCTCAATGAGGTGGGAAAGAGGCATTAAAAACTATTCCCAGAGCAGGGGTAATAGCATGAGTGTGGGGGGGGGGGGTTTCTTCCAATTGCAGGAAGACTAGCCAAGGGGGACTCAGGGACTTCATTAACTTGAAAGAAGATCTGCCATTTCACAAGAAATTAAAGTGGAGACCTGGAGGAGGCAGTTTTTGTCTTTATTGTCAGGTTGGCTCCAAACCTTGTGGTGGGGAGCTACCCCCAGAACTGACTTTGACTGACCATAGAGGAGGGGTCTGCTCAGTAGCTTGGGTACACTTCTGGGATGGCACACAGGCTCTTCACAAGGGGAAATAGGTTAACCCATCTTGGATTTTGGGAATAAGGTGTGCCATGGGATTGTTTGCAGTTGGTCAAAATGGAACAGCTACAGTAGTTGATAGGGTTGCCCCTGGTAATGTTTACCTTGTTGGTTAGGGACAAGCCAAAAGTCACCCCCAAACAAAGTTGTACCAGGCACAAATGAGGTACACACCGGCACCATCCATAGAACACTATTGGGTCTGGAGAAGAAGAAATAAACCTGCTGTTTGAAGAACTCAAGGTATCTAGGATACAGAAGTGAACTTCAGGGGTCAGTTGGCTGACCTCCTGTGTGGCTGCAGAGAACCTCACAAGCTGTCTTTACCTAAAGTGCCCAGTTAATCAGTAGAAACTGGACCTGAGGGATTCCTGCTGGTAGCTTCGGCTTGCCATCCTGAAAGTCTCTAAGTGTCTCCTCTGAAGTTCTGGTGGCCTTAGAAGTGTTTTCACTTGGTTGCATGGACACATGAAGAAAGTTCAGAAACCTTTAAAGATTTTTCCTCCAGAGCTTTAGTGGTACCTGCCTTAAAAAGTATCTAACTGACAGTACCACAGCTTCAGATTCCTCCTGCAAGAAGATCTCCCCACCTCAGAAAAACATTCAGCGAGAAAACTCCAAAGCTCCAGAGTGGCAGCAGGAAGGATTTTTGTTCTCAAAAAGCGACAGTACCTTTTTACATTGGGACGTAGAAGAAATTCCAATGTTTTCCTTAAAAAAAAAAGGGACAAAGACCTTTATTAAAGTGAACTTTAGAAACATTTTAAAACTTTTGGACTTCCAGACTTTCACTATGACCAATCCACTTGGTGTAGCCGAGCAGACTCCTTCAGGGCAACACCTTTCTTTAGAGTGGGTAATCCTTTAACAATCTTGTTAACTGAGCAACAATTTAAAAAAGCATGCCAATCAATTTTTTCGTCGGCTTTGAAAGCCTGTTGTATGTTATGTTCAGAGATGGTTCTCTGAATGATGAGACAAAACCTCATTCAATCAACTAGCACTAAAAGTACAACATAATATTTGAAGAAATGAAATTAGTCTTTTAGATAATATTTTGATGAGAATAATTGATTTATAACTAAATCAAAAGAACAGTAAAAAAAGAATGTATAAAATCTCAAAAACTGGAGTAAACAAATTCTAAACCAGTCAGTTGGGTCCTGGAGTGGAGTTGAGACACCATTAATGTGTAGGAATACATTTTTATCCTTTTGCCTCCGTTGGCCTTGCCACACCAAGCTATCCTACGGTTGCAGGTCCCTTTCCACTGTCAGACTAAGGATGCCCCAGAGTCCTCAGATGGCACCATGTTTAAAATTCTTGTTTCCTTCATTCTGGCAAAACATATTTATTTATTTACAGCACTTTACCCAGCACATTTTTAAAGCCACATGTATATATAGGTTGTAGTAACTTGTTATCTGAAATATTAGTGTTGGTCACGTGTGTCTTCGCAATCCAAGATGGATGGACCATTTTTGCTATTCCTTCATATCGTTCTGCACTATATGAGGAGTTCCATTGTGAGGTCCAGTTGTGTCGCAATTGTTTCTGAACCGTTGCTTGCTCGGTGCTCTCTGTGGACTATCCCCCATTCACACATTTCTGTATTCTTCAAAATTCTGCCACCTGTTCAGCTTGAAGATTTTTCTCTGGCCTCTAATGTTTTCCTTTTTACTGTGTTATTACTGGAGTATTGCTGGGCGGCATGTTTCCATCCAGGCATCTGATACTGCCTCCAAAGAGAAGCAGCCATTTCTCTGAGCCAAGAAGTTGATCAAAGAGTCACCCAGAAGGCCAGCTCTTGACAAATGAGCTGTGAAATACAAACCATGCTACATCTAAAGCTGGGTCATTCATGATAGCTCACTGTTAGAAATGGGGTTTCTTGTTGGCTAGGGTATGCACATAAGCCAGGCAGAACCCACCCACTCTAGTCACGGCGAGGGAGTTACACACCCAAATAACCCCTGCTCACCGCCTTGGTAGCTTGGCATGAGCAGTCAGGCCTACCCCAAAGGCAATGTGTAAAGCAATTGCACAACACACACAACACATGTGACGCACTATCCCCACCACAAAGGAAGCACAACACCAAGTTATGTAAAAATAAAATGTATTATACACAACATTATTAGACCAAACACATCATGTCATTAATACCCTGGTACGCAAGCAGTTGTCAGAACATTACACAGTATTAATACACTGCGAAAGCCAGCAGTAGTCACATAGAACACATAGGTTACTGATTATTCTGCAACATAGGCAGTAGTCAGGAAAACATTGCTAAACTAATGCACGTCATAAAAGCATCATAAATGCCCATAACAGGAACATCAGAAGGTCATAACCCCATCATCAAGAATGCACATATCCTGGTAAAACACATGATACATCAATATGTTAACCCAGTATCAAAGGGGCCCAGACACTACCCTGAATGCCCATGTAAAGAGAACACTTTCCCAGAGCATAAGTTGAGTCCCAAGAAAACAAGTGCACATACCACGATGAGCATATGTCCAACATAACAGGTCACCAGGGACGATGGCGCAGCAACTCAGGACTTATGTGTCCCAAACTTGGAGCTCCTGCGCTCCGATCCTTAGGTAGGGGTGGCAGGCCGGGGACCTCTAGCTCAGTAACCAGGGGGAGGGACTCACCCTCCACCCCTGTGTCCTGCTTCTCCGGTGGCAGGAGGGGAGAGGCTCCGGCCGCCTCTCGCACCTCGGGGAACCACACGTCTCCCCGAGAGCACACCCTGATGACATCGTGGACCCTGAGGTGGCCCTGGGTGTAGGAGGGACATCTGATGAGGTCTCCCTCCCTCCTGGGCTGTGCGTCTGCATGCGCACTCGCCTGCACCCAAATTGGTGAGCAAGTGTTTCCTGGATCCCCGGGCCTCAGCGGTGAACTCACAGAAGTGAGTGCCTACTGGTGCCCCAGGGTTACTGGGTCCAGTGCTGGTCACCCCGGAGATAGCACAAGTAGCACGCTTGCGCCATTTTTCACCTTCCTGTGCCCTGGTGGCACACAATATTGCACTTTGGACACGCTTCACTCAACAAGTCACCCGGGTCGCATCGGTGAATCCTCTAGCGGCAATCCTAAGAAAGCACTTCTCAACGTGCGATGTATACAAAAAGAAAGAGCTTTCAGGGCACTAGGAGTAAGTCAAGAACAGCACTCCTCCTGTGCTCCACCACCAAAGCCTACAGTGAAAATGCTCTTCCTGCACAAAGTGACACACTCAGAGTGTGCTCTTCCTACCCTCCTTCAGGACAGGGGAAATGGTTGCGGAGGACTGGGGCCACAGCACCCAGCCCCTAGGGACACAAATGGAGCACAGGGCAGCAGGGCCACTAACAAGCCAGCACAAGGGGGATGCAGTCATTGGCAGTTCCTCCTAGTGACCCACAAGGTCACAGGTCAGCACAGCAGCAGTAGTTTACAGCAGTTCCCGGTGAGTCCTTCCAGCAGCATTTGGTGTCCTTATACTTAAGATGTTTCTTGTGCACCTTCACACAGGGAAAATCTCCTGTACTTATACTCAGTTTTGCAAAGCATTTTCAAAGAGGGGAAGTAGAGGTTCCAACCAGTTACAACTGCTCTAGGAATGTCCCCTCTCTCCTCCAGCACAGGCTCCATACATCAGTTGGAGGTAAACAAGCCTTTTGTGTGAGGCCAGGGCACAGCCTTTACAAATGCAGGAGTGTCCCGCCTCCCACTCCTCTCAGCCCAGGGAGACCATATCTATATGCAGATGCACCTCTGTAACACCTCCACCCTCCTAGAGTATGCCTAAAGCCCAGCTGTCACCCTGACTCAGATGTAGATTGGAGTCAAGCTGCAAACCACCACAGTCCTAAGCACAGAGAAATGCTCACTTTCTAGAAATGGCATTTCTATAATGGTAATAAAAATTCCACCTACACCAGTAAGCAGCATTTCTCACTACCATTACAACCATACCAAACATGCCTATGCTACCCCTCATAAATCAGACAGTACCCACTAGTCACAAGGCAGGGCTTTTACAGTGAAATCCTATGAGCAAGGCAGCATTCACAGCAGTGAGAAACCAAATATGCTGTTTGTCATTACCAGGACAGGCCACGCAACCAGGCACATGTTCTGCCTTCTACATATATAGCACCCTACCCATAGGGCTAGCTATGGCCTACCTTAGGGATGGCTTACATGTAGTAAAAGGGGAGTTCTGGGCTTGGCAAGTAAATTTAGATGCCAGGTCCCTGTGGCAGTAAAGTACGCACGCAGGCTGTGCACTAGCAGGCCTGAGACAGAGTTGAAAGGCTATTTCTGTGGGTGGCACAAGCAGCGCTGCAGGCCCACTAGTAGCATTTGATTTACACGCCCTGGGCATAGAGATACCACTGTACAAGGGACTTACAGTTAAAATAAATGTGCCAATTAGGAGTAAGCCAATCATACAAACTTTAGAAGAGAGAACATCTGCACTGTAGCACTGATCAGCAGTGATAAAGTGCTCAGAGTCCTAGAGCCAACAGTAAGAGGTCAGAAAAAATAGGAGAAAGGAGGCAAAAAGCTTGGGGATGACCCTGCAAAAAGGGCCAGGCCCAACACCCACCCGATGCATAGACCATTAATTTAACTCACAAAGCACTAGGAGAACTCCCCGACCCCCTCACCAAAGTATTAACCTTCTGTGTACAGCAGACCTGAGAAATGCCATATGTAACAGCATGGCTCTTGGAGCATGGACACTGTAGTGACTTAGAGAGCACAGTAATCATGGGGAAGGCTGATGAAAAACAAGGCAAATTGTAATTTAATTTGAAAGAGGCCAGGATACTGATAACCCAATAGATTCACCTACAGGAACATTGGTAAAGTCAAACTCCGCTACAAAATCCATTCTTAAGGGAATGAGATGTAGCCTGCCCACTATACGTGGCAAAATTGACTAACTAATCATAGGATTAGATAAAATGAAAGAAACCTTGAACAGGCACTCTGTAATGTTGACAGAGCTGGAGTTCAGAGTGCAAACGCTGAAGGACGAGGACAATACCACCAAAGTGAAAGTAAAAAACCTGGAAAAACTTTGGATCATCTAAAGGTAGAAAATGACAAAATCGAGGGGTGTGCATGGAGAAATAAAATCATAGTAATAGGGATCCCTGAAACAGAAGGCGTGGAGAACATGGATATATTCATGGAACTCCCAATATCAACTCTTAGCAAGAAATAATTTCCAGTCATGTGTATAGTAGAAAGTATTCACAGAGCTACTGGGTCTTGTCCCAGGCTTTGACAACATCAGCGGCTTATCATAGCTAGAATCTTGGACAATAGAAACTGAGATGCAGTGTTGCAATCCAGCTAGAACATCCCCCATGTGGAGCCCCTCAGTTCCTGGACCCTTGGCGTGGCCTCAAAGAAGCTGAATTGAGGTTGTTGGACTCTCCGCGACCACAAATGGGCCATTTGGCACCAAAACCTTGTCACTCCCACAGCCCACCGATATGAAGTTCCATCAGCACAACCATTCAAACTACAGCATTGACTGATTGTGGGGAGTGCCACCAGAAAGCTGAAGCCCAACCGATCTTGACCACAACAGGATCTTCACGCTACAGCGATGACAGTCCACAACAACAGTCCTGCTTTTCGCACTGCATTGACAACCATCCGCGATGCTCTCCCTGCTCTTCGCAGCTTCCTCTTCCATGAACAGGACTCTTGGCAATGGAGTGAAAAGGTAACTTTTTAGTAGGACTAACCCGGTCTCTGTATCCGAACTGCGCTCCATCGCCATCAGCCTCAACTAGTGTCAATATCTGGGCCTTGCATGACTAGATAGCCACAAGTGGCGCTTTTGTTTTTAATTTGCTATTTGCACTTAAATCTTTAAAACTGCATATCTTCAGTTCTACTGTTTGAATTTTTGTCATTCTGGTGTCAAATTATTGAACATATGTTGCTCTATTTCTATGGATGTTTTCTTTTGTTGTCTTTTTACTTTATTACTGTTTGAAGTGCTGCATAAACACTTTACACATTGCCTCTAAATTAAGCCTAAGTGCCCTGTGCCAAGCTACCAGAGGGTTGAGCATGGGTTTATTTGGGGTTTGCCTGTACCTCACCCTGACAAAGATTGTGGTTGCTGCTTGAGTGGGTAGGGGTTTAGCTACCCACAGGCTGGTACTAGGCAGCCTCCTCAGAGCATTGCATGGTCTGTGAAAGATTCAGAAGAAGGACTGCCCTGCTGTTGGAAGACCTGAAGAAGACTGGACCTGCTCTCTCTATACTCACATCTCCAAAAGTGACTCCAAATGTCAGATGGCAAGGCTCCTGTTTGAGCTACAGGGCCACAACAAGCTTTCAGAGACTGTTTCCCGTATTCTAAGCTGACCAGTTCAAACTGGATCTGTCCTGAGCCCTGCTGCTGGCCTCTGCTGGAGTAAGTCTTGACCCAAAGTTGCAGGGTCCTGGATCCTTGGCTGTGTCAAAGTTCACTCCAAAATTTCCTGAAACCTAGGATTTAGAATGTTTTGTCAACTTTTTTTGCTGAGAGCTGACTTGGAACCAGGACCTACTTGCCAACCCAATCCGCTGAGGGTAAAAGAGCATTGCTGTTGTGACTGAGGTCACTGCAACTACCACTACCTTTTTTTGTGCAGCACAAACTGGATTCTGTAGGGCATACCAGAAGTACAAGATATTGACATACTGAAAACATTTGCAATACACTATTAAAAACTATAGAGCTAACACAACTCCTGTAAAGTAGCACAAATAACACAATGTCTAGGCACAGTTGCCTTTGGTTGGGTCAAAGAGGGGATTAGAGTGATATTGAGCTGTCCAATGGTCACACAGGTCATTGGACGGCTTGACCGCAGCATTTTATAAAGTATACAATGATGTCCTGGCAGCCCAACTATTGCAATATATGAAGAGTTCTTAGGGAGTGGGCAACTTCCACTTACAGTTTGGGAGGCAGCAGTTATAAAATTGCCAAAAGCAGGAAAGGAGCCAGATGCCTCCTCATCGTATAGGCCACTTTCGCTTATTAGTATGGGACAACAACATTTTAGCAAAATTTTGAAAATAGACCGATTCCACTAATGGCTCGCCTGGTCTACCAAGGCCAGGCTGGATTTATAACAAACAGACCAACCCAACTATGTTTAAAAACAATCATCTCAATACTGAACTAAGTAAACCCAGATTTGCTTGCAGTGGTTGTATTGCTGGATGCAGAGAAGGTATTAAATTCCCAGAATTGTCTGGCATAATGGAAGTTCTACACTGATGTGGGGTGCTCACCTGTTTTTTAAAATATATTGCACTACTCTTCACGAAGTCAGTAGCGTGTGTTCGAGTAAATGGTCTGGAGTATTAGCCAATTGCCATACAATGAGGCACACAGCAAGAATGTCCCCTTTCACCGCCTTGATTGCTTTGCTATTGAGCTATTGACCTTCTGTCTCAGGTAAAATCATGCACATAGAGGCATCTACATTAGTGGAATGCTCCCTCACAGTATTGGCATATGCTGATGACAATACATTACGTATTCAGCAGCCAAAGGTTGTTATAAATCCCATTTTGCATACAATGATTCTATTTGGTGGATACTCCGTGCTACTAATAAATTGGGCTAACTCCAAAATGATCCCCTTCACTGTCTCTCAGAGCAAGCTGAAATGTGACTTTCCACAAATCTGGTGCCTGGATGTGAACACCAGTAAAGCTAGAGAGGAGATGATGTGAGGAAACAATGGAAAATGCTTCAAAAACTGTTAGAACACGTGAAGAGCTGGATAATGCTTCCTCTGTCTGTGATAGGTTGTATTGCCATCATTAGAATGGTTGTATCATCCAGATTCCTTTTTCTGTTCACCAATATTAAGATAACAAAAAGATTTTTCTGAGGCATGAGGAGTATGCTACTGCAACTGACCTATGTGGATTTACAAGCCAGAGTCAGGTGGGACATTTTGACAAGTCATATGATCAAGGGAGGGTTCGGTGTCCCTGACTTCGATGATTATTACCTTGCTGCACAAAACCAATATGCTGCGTGGTGATTTCACCAAGATGAGCAATGCAAACATGTGTGAACCAAGCAAAGGTTGTCGCCTAAGTACCCATTGAAACTGTAATTAGCAATAAGCCAAAAGCTATTAGAGAAGGACTTCATGTTGTAGGTACCACCTTCCTGGCCTAGTTGGGTCTTGTATGATTGCCTGGAAAGGCAAAACCTTACTCCCCCAACCTACAAGTACTAGGTAACCCAGTCCTCCTCCCCACAATTAAACCTATTTCTCATAAAGTACTGGATAAACTAGAGTCAAGTTCTTTGGCCAATGATTTTCCTGAGGGTGCATTCATTACTCTAGGTAAGTGCAAGCAAACAGCTGGCCTCATTCTTATACTTCTAGTTCTGACACATGGCCACAATGGCATGGCAATCATTGTACAGGCTCCAGTGGAGCTGATGGTGTTAACTAAAATCACTGAATGAACAAAGAAGAGGCAAAGTGCAGATGGAAACAATGCTTAAATCAAGAGATAGATGATACATGCTGGGACTACTGCTGCACGTAAGTTAGGTTTGTCCCATTAAATAACAGTCATCATTTTATACATTTCTGTGTCAATACTGCTATATTTCTGCTAAGATATGGAAATTTCAAACTAATGCAGGCACTCCATGCACCACGTGTCAACGTGTAAATGCAGAATTTGACATGTGGTTTGGCATTGCGGCATCTGGCTTGGCATTGCATGAGCATTCACCGCTACGGGCATGCAGTATTGGACTAGATACATAACATGGTACGGATCAACATGCCTTCTTTTCCTATCCTTGCCCTCTTAGGATAAAATGCTGACATACTTAGGTATTTATTTAGGAAATTTGTTTCCATGGCTTTGAAATTGGCAATAAGAAGACTTGCCACTTGCAGTGGGTCAGCCCTTACACATGTTGACTGCCCGTGTTAGAGAATTGTGCTAGGGGATGTGAAATCTCACTCACACCCACCAAATTGCTTTTCTGGAGCCTTGTGGTGATTGGTGGAATTCGGCTGGAACTCAGCGGTGCAAGAGTAACACAAAGTCACCAAATTCTGCCAATTCTGCTGCCCAAATGAAACATTCCACTCACACTTGGTAGGCGACCAAACATGGTTTGCAGCGTGTTCTGCATGTTTACAAAGGAAAAATGTTCATTAAAAGGTACATATTAGTGTCTGTGTCAAAACAAGCAAAATCATGCCATCACAGTCAACACATTATGCCTCTCATCACCTTAGTTTTGTGACTAAATATTACCTCAACAGAAAGGATCTTGACTCACTAAGAAATACATCAAATCTTATTTTAAGAACTATAACATGAGGAAAGATCAGTCCTCCAGGGACAGGGTCAAATATGAGTTCAAAGGTCCAAAAGAATAAAAAAATTGATGTACTACTACAGAGCAAAAGTGTGCTAGGAGTGGCATGGGAGACGCACTCAAACAGGCAATGTAAAGAAAAGAGAAGAAAACTAGAGATTTCCCAAAATTATGCCCAAGTCTGCAGGGTAGCCAGACTTTGAGAAGCAAAAACCGACAAAAAACAGCTCAGGAAAAATAGGAGGAAGGAGGCAAAATGTTTGGGGATAAACCTGTAAAAAGGGCCAGGTCCAACAGTTTACAATAAGAATAATATGTGATCCAGTTTGAACTAGGGAGGTGCTTGCGCGAACTAATCATGCTTGTCGGTTCTCCCTTAGGCTGATTATTAAAGAAGCCATTGCAATGCATACTCTGTCCTCCGGTCACCTTAGTGAATTAGTGATATCAGTGAGTTAGCATTCTCTGTGACCTTCTTTATCTAGCTTGTACACTCCCAAGCGATTTCACAGTGATGTGCAGTACTAGTATGCATCTATGCATTGTAAAAAAGGGAGAGAGAGTCGGTCCATCAAGGGGATTGAGAAATGAGAAAAGATCATTCATTGCAGTGCATTAATTCCAAATTTAGTTTTAGTTAAGGACATTTGAAATAGGGATTTTAAGAGTAAAGCCAACTCAATGATATTCAATCATACTAGTACCATAGGCGATCTGATTTAAATAAGTACAATGTTACAGCGTTAGCCTATTATTATAATTTTGTGGAGATTAACTGTACCACTAATCCATTTGTTTATCTTCTTTATTTCTTACATCAGGACCCAAGGGCAAGAAGAGAGTTGCACCCCAGTGGCGGGTTCGGCAGGAGCAAGGGAGGCACCGACCACCAGCGCCAATGCTGAGGGCTCTGCTCATCTAGGAAGTTCTATTACTTAATATTATCCCTAACTTTCACCTCTGCCCACTATTATACTACTTTTAATTTTACCTTGTTTACTTTTTTATACTGTCTCCTTTTTTTCAAATTTCCCTATACAAATTTTGTTTAAGTATCTTATTTTCTGTCTTTCATTGATGATTTTTTATTACACTACTGCTTTGCACTTCAATGATTCTGAGTCATCATCATCATAGGCTATAGCTCTGCACTTCCTTTATGCAAAGTGTTTGGTTGGCTTGACTACCTGGTTTTTCTAACAATGTGAGCCAACAAAAAGCCAAGAGTGATATTTTTGACAGAAGTTAATGCAATTCTGTAGGAAAATGGCTCCCTTTTGCAGTTACCCCCCACTTTTTGCCTGATATTGATGCTGACTTGACTGCGAAGTGTGCTGGGACCCTGCTAACCAGGCCCCAGCACCAGTGTTCTTTCACTAAAAATGTACCATTGATTCCACAGTTGGCACACCCCTGGCACACAGATAAGTCCCTTGTAAAAGGTATCAGTAGTATACCAAGGGCCCTGTGACCAGGGAAGGTCCCTAAGGGCTGCAGCATGTGTTGTGCCACCATAAGGGACCCCTCACCTAACACATGCACACTGTCATTGCAGATTGTGTGTGTTGGTGGGGTGAAAAAGGCAAAGTCGACATGGCATCCCCCTCAGGATGCCATGCACACAAAATACTGCCTGTGGCATAGGTAAGTCACTCCTATAGCAGGCCTTACAGTGCTAAGGCAGGGTGCACTATGCCACAGGTGAGGGCATAGCTGCATGAGCAATATGCCCCTACAGTGTCTAAGTCCATTCTTTGACATTGTAAGTACAGGGTGGCCATATTAAGTATATGGTCTGGGAGTTTGTCAAAACGAACTCCACAGCTCCATAATGCCTACACTGAATACTGGGAAGTTTGGTATCAAACTTCTCAGAAAAATAAACCCACACTGATGCCAGTGCAGGATTTATTAACAAAATGCACACAGAGGACATCTTAGAAGATGCCCCCTGTATTTTACCTAACCCTTCAGTGCAGGACTGACTGGTCTGTGCCAGCCTGCCACTGAGATGAGTTTCTGACCCTTTGGGGTGAGAGCCTTTGTGCTCTCTGAGGCCAGAAACAAAGCCTGCACTGGGTGGAGGTGCTTAACACCTCCCCCCTGCAGGAACTGTAACACGTAGCAGTGAGCCTCAAAGGCTCAGGCTTCGTGTTACAATGCCCCAAGGCACTCCACCATGTGGAGATGCCCGCCCCTGGACACAGCCCCCACTTTTGGCGGCAAGTCCAGAGGAGATAATGAGAAAAACAAGGAGGAGTCACCTACCAGTCAGGACAGCCTCCAAGGTGCCCTGAGCTGAGGTGACCCCTGCCTTCAGAAATCCTCCATCTTGGTTTTGGAGGATTCCCCCAGTAGAGATAGGGATGTGCCCCTATCCCATCAGGGAGGAAGCACAAGGAGGGGGTAGCCACCCTAAAGGACAGTAGCCTTCGGCTAATGTCCCCAGACCTAAACACACACCTAAATTCAGTATTTAGTGGTGACCCTGACCCCAGGAAATCAGATTCCTGCAACCTGAAGTAAGAAGAAGGACTGCTGACCTGAGAGCCCTGCAGAGACGACGGGGGCGACAACTGACTTTTACCCAGCCCTACCGGCCTGTCCCCAGACTCAAAGAACCTGCACAGTGACGCATCCGACAGGGACCAGTGACCTCTGAGGGCTCAGAGGACGGCCCTGAACCTAAAGGACCAAGAAACTCCCAAGAACAGTGGCACTGTTCAAAACCTGCAACAACTTTGCAACAAAGAAGCAACTATTAAAGAACTCTCTCTTCCCACCGGAAGCGTGAGACTTCACACTCTGCAGCCGACGCCCCCGGCTCGAGTTCAGGAGAACCAACACAGCAGAAAGGACTCCCAGACAACTATGATGACGTGGGTACCCTGAGTCGTCCTCCCTGCACCCCCACAGTGACGCCTGCAGAGAGGATCCAGAGGCTCCCCCTGACCGTGACTGCCTGGTAACAAGGAACCGGATGCCTGGACCAAGCACTGCAGTTGCAGCCCCCAGGACTGAGAGGAACCACCTACCAGTGCAGGAGTGAGCAGCAGGCAGCCCTCATCCTAGCCCAGTTGGTGGCTGGCCCGAGAAGCCCCCCTGTGCCCTGCCTGCATCACCTAAGTGTCCCCCGGATCCTTCCCTTACTTTCAATAGCAAACCCGATGCCTACTTTGTCCACTGCACCTGGCCTCCCCTGTGCCGCAGTGGGTGTGTTTTTTGGGCTTGTGTGTGTCCACCCCAGTGCTCTACAAAAAAACCCTGGTCTGCTCCCCAAGGATGCAGGTACTTACCTGTAAGCAGACTAGGACCGGAGCACCCCTGTTCTTCATAGGCCCCTATATGTTTTGGGCCCTCCTTTGACCTCTGCACCTGACGAGCACTTTGTTGTTGGTGTGGAGGCTTTGGGATTGCCTTGAACCCCAACGGTGGGCTGCCTATGCCCAGGAGACTGACTGTGTAAGTGCTTTACTTACCTGAGAAACTTAACCAAACTTATCTCCCCCAGGAACTGTTGATTTTTGCATTGTGTCCACTTTTAAAATAGCTTATTGCCATTTTAACCTGAAGTGTGTGTACTACTGATTTAAATCAAAGTTCTATACTTACCTGTGTGAAGTACCTTGCATTTTACATACTTTCCTCAAATCTTGAATCTTGTGGTTCTAAAATAAATTAAGAAAATATATTTTTCTATATATAATAACTATTGGCCTGGAGTTAAGTCTTTGAGTGTGTGTTCCTCATTTATTGCCTGTGTGTGTACAACAAATGCTTAACACTACCCTCTGATAAGCCTACTGCTCGACCACACTACCACAAAGTAGAACATTAGTATTATCTAATTTTGCCACTATCAATCTCTAAGGGGAACCCTTGGACTCTGTGCACACTATCTCTCACTTTGAGATAGTATATACAGAGACAACTTCCTACAAGTGCTAACTGAACTCTAATGAAGTACTGTGGTTGCATTTTTTTATTAAAATAATTAAGGGGAGGTGTACCTCACATCTAAAAACTATATAATGTTTTCTTTCTAGCCACACCAACCACTAGTGGGGCCAGCTCATGTTCCGAAGCAGGGCCAGATGGAGCAGGGGGAGAAGAGGTAATGGGATGGATGGTGACTAGTCACATTGTTTGCTTATTGGCAATGACTATTACTCACTAGCTACCAGGGCATCTCCTGATCGTGAAGCCCCCACTTTACAGCTACATCGGTGGTTAGATTACTTAGGGCCTCTTCTTTCTGCAACTCAGCAAAAGTACACATAATAAACACTAAAAATTGTGGATAGATGGAAATGGGAAAGAACAGAATGTTAAAAGAAGGATGGGTTAAATAAGGAAAAGGAAAATATGCGTGGGTGGGTGAAAGGATGCATGGGTGAGTGTTGGGCAAATGGATGGATGGCTGAAAGGATGAATTAAACACAGGGTGACTAGTGGATACTGAATGGATAGATAATGGATTGAGAAAGTAAAGTTAAAATCATGGTGGCTGTGGGTGAATGAAGTAGGAAGGATGAAAGGATGATTGAGTAATTTCCTGGATGAAGAAAACAAGGGAGTTCTTCTGTAGAGGAACATGCTGCTCACCTACTTCGCTTACTTTGGGCTTCATTATGACTTTGGCAGCAAATGCCGCCTACCTCCACGGCGACGGCCGGCAATATACCGTCACTGTGGCTACCAGCCGTCAACCGCATTATGACCGTAGGCAGAATTTTGCCAGAAGGCTGGCAGAATTCTATCGACAGTCATGAGCCATGATACGGCCTGGCAGTGTTTTGCTGGCGGACGTTGCTGCTGGCAGCAGCGCCACGTCCCGTCTCCTGCCATAGGACCCCCTGCAAGCAGGTAAGTCGGGTTCTCTGACAGGAGAGAGGGTTGGGGGATGTTGTGTGCATGTGTGGGGTTGTTGTGTGTATGGAAGGTGTGTCTGTTTTTGAATATGTACATACGGGTGTGAGTCGCGTGGAATGTGTGTGTGAATGAAATAATGTGAGTGTATGTGCATGTTGTGAACGTGTGTGTGCTACAATGTATGTTAGTGTGTGTGGAGGGGTGTGGGTATGTATGTGCATGCGTGGGTGGATGTGGGTATGCGTGTGTGTATATGTGTGGGTGTGTGGATGTCCGGGGGGGTCGGGAGACCCCTATCAGTGCCAGGCAAGGAATTCCCTGACACCAATAGTGCCTACCCCATGGTTTTCATGGCAGTAGATTTGCCACGAAAACCATGGCGGTAGGCGGGTCATAATCCCGAGGGTGGGATTGTGACAGCCGCTGGGCTCGAGACCGATGTCTCCAGCCCAGAGGCTGTTTCCACCCTGGTGGACGGAGTGGTACATTGGCGGTTTGGCTTGAGCCAGACCGCAAATGTCATAATTTGTGAAAAGGTACCGCCAGCCTGTTGGCAGTACCTTTCCCCAAATTACCGCCGTCCACCAGGGTCGTAATGACCCCCTTTATGTTTTATGGCTATCAAGTCTATAGTTCAAAGTGTGGGGCATTTTAATTTGTGTTCAATACTTTGACTCAGTATTTTTGTTAAACAAGGCAGATATGCATCCCGCCCATCACCATCATTCATCAACCCTCTCCCTGCCCATGGAATTTCACCACCCATGACCTAAGAAGTGCAGTATGGTTTAATTTGTGCCTACAGTGTTGGCTGTGCAACGCACATCTGCTTCAGTTAATGCAGCATTTACAGAGTTTTCAATGCATTGCAAAGCAAACACACAAGGTGTGTTGTTTTCCCTTTGCCCACTCAGTCACCTCTTAGTACTTCAGTACTTTATTCTTTCCAAAGTTCTTCCATCCCAGCCTACCAAACAAACTGAAGAATCCATTATTGGCATGTGCCACATTTTTATGGCTATGTGAAGTGTTTCAAAACATATTTCATGTTTTCCCAGAACAGATTTATTTTACGCCTGTTCAGATTTTTCCCTTTACACTTTTGTCTACAAAGTGACTGAATAAGTCAAAGCCTAGGCACATTATGAATCAGTGATCATTGACACCTCTCTATTCTAAAGCAAAAGCTTTACTTACCCAATAATTCCTCTGCCTTATTCTGCAGTAGAGTAAGCCAAGTTCCTTTCCTTACTGCCCAGTGAACAAATTTGTTGGAAAGAGTTTGGTGGTGGGTGAGGCCAGTGAGTAAAGTGGGACTAGTAAGTGCCCAATTTGATTTCAAGTTTGGGATATGGGATACTTTGTGAAGAAAGTGCCAAATACAATCTATATAGCCCATTCCTTTCCCTGTAGTGTAGTGCATCATGTTTCCCACCGTCTACTTACAGCAGGTAGGATAAATAATGAATCCACATTTTATACATGACATGTATGACGTATCTTATTTTGTCATCCGCCCCTTAGGAGTGAGGGTAAAAACTAAGTGAAAGGCATTTGGGGAAGATCAGGATCATTGGAATTAAAGACAGAAAATTGTCAACTACAGCTGTCTTAGCTGCACACAGTAGTAAAGTACTTGCAACGATGGCTAGCATGCCTCTACTAATTTGGTACAAAACTTGTACTCCATATGAATAATGCCTTACTCATAAATGAGAGGTAAGTCATTTTTATTTTTCCACTAAAAGTGTTTGTTTAGTAACTAGAAAAGCCTTTGGAAAAAAAACAATGAAATCACTGTTTTTTTCTCAAATCTGGTGTTATTCTGCCTTATTTCTTTTCTACCAGACAGTCAGTGTTTTTTATGTGAGGCATGTGTATGTAAAGAAATACAAATGGCCCTGTGACTCTCCTAATCAAAATCACATCAAATTCCAATATCCCTAGGGTACCAGCAATGTAGTGCTACTGTGCCATCCATTACCTACTTTTGAATACGTGTTTGTTCAGAGCATTCTTTACAATTTGTCTTTTTTATTTCTGTCATTCTTAATTTAGCTAGTCCTGCTGGATGACCACACCCAACCTGGAAATAGTGGCCCATGTGTGGCGGCAGAGGCTGGACAACATCCAAGCTGAATACCGGCAGGCTGGTGGTCCTGAAGGAGGAAGAGGCTGAAATAGCTGCCTCGGACCCAGTACCTAGCCCAGAAGCACACAGGTGCCAGCCTCCCGTCCAGTACATCGCTGGCACCGTTGCCAGCATTCAGGTCCCTGACTCCCACTACAGCCAACGCCTCTGGCTTGGACAGGCTATTCTAGTGCCGTGACCTGTGGCGGCTCGACCGCATTGAAAGCCAACTAGGGCACATAGATCAGAGCCTGGACCAGCTTCAGACCCCTATGGACAATGCTCTCTTCTAAGCCATTTTTTAATTTTTTTGTTTTGGTGGGAGGGACTTGCAGGTGTAGAGGTTGGGGAAGGAGTTGGGATCGGGCTTCACCTTGGGGTGGGCCTGTTGTGGGTAGAAAGGGAAGGTATTTGTATTTATTAAAAATGAAAAAAGGGGATGTTTGATTTTACTTGATTCATGCCTCAAATGTTTATTTTGGTGTTTTAGTTTGCACTGCTGTCTTTTAGTGTAGCCTGTTTTCTAAATCTGCTAAAAAAGGTAAGTCATTTACCTATACCCTTGCACTACTGATCTTTGGAACTATACTGACCACTAGGGGATGACTGCATTTGCCTATTTTGCCTACAGAAACCTAGATACACACAGACAGCTTCTTCAGTAGAATTTAATTACTAACTAAACAGGTTAACTTCATAGCATAATTATTCTCTTACCTGAATAGATGAAGCGAGGGACACTTCTTACTGCAGGGTTTTTCCCAAGGTGACATCTTAATGGGGTGGTAGGTACTAGCAGTAGTAGCAAGCTAGTGCACAACAGGGAAGAAAGAAGGTGCCACTACAACTGCAGGATTGCTCAAAGGGTTATCCATCACTGTCAACTAGATTGAAAGAAAACAGAGAGTTAGAAGTTCATATTATTATATCATAACGTTAAGAAGACCGAGACCAGACTACCACAATAACAGTATTTGCCACACAACAAAGGAGACCTGATATATAATAAAAACTAACAATATCAACTTCTTCTAAGCAATGGTGGGGAGCTAGTATTTAAAAACTAAACTTAGGAAATGAAATCATGGAGTCAGGAGAAGTTGGTGCAGGGTCAAGCATGGTTGGACAAGGTTAGGTGTTAATGCAACACACAACAGGCCTTAATGATGATGTTGATGGGGCTGGTATGGAATATTGCTCAGGTAACAGAAGGTCATGCTGTGAGTTGGTGTCACTTTCACCACATTCGCCCAAGCAAGTGTGTGATTCATTTATAGTATAAAATTAAGTCACACCTCAATAAATTACACAGCCCTGGGGAAGACGGTTAGGGGGCTCGATGAATAGATGGGAAAGGGGATGTGGGGAAAGGTGTGACAAAGATAAACACTATGCAAAAGACACCATGGCAATATTCATTGGGGCACTGAGCAGCACATCATCATCAATCTGTTATAGAAGGAAATGATGAAGGGATAAGTATGACACAGGTCAGTTAAATGCATTGCAAACTGTCCTTCTGCTCCAGAGAGACCCAAGATAGTACAGCTCTGAATGTCATGTTTTCTAGGTCTGAAAAATACAAATTACTGAGGACTGATTTTATTTAACCCACCCAGTTCTAAAAATTATAATTGTTAAAAGGAAAATGATAATGTATTGCCAAATTAGGCGGTGCATCTACATCCTTCTTCGAATGTCCCTCACTTATGGGTGCCTGGCTGAACCTGTCCGGTAGGAAAACTAGAGTCTTGAGCTTTCACCAAGTTTTGTTTATGCAGAAGAGGACTAGGAAAATATTGAAAAAAAACACAGTAAATGTATCATAGAGTAAAGGAGAAGGACAAAAGGAAGCAAGGTAATCTTCATGAGGAGTCAGGAGTGTGCCAAGAAGACTCAGAGGCAGAGCAAGAACATAAGAGCCGTTTGACGTTTGAACCAGCAATGCAGAAAACACATTCTCAGCAGCATGTCCCAACAACGTACCTCGCTTCAGTCCACAGAGTTCAGTGAGTACTAGGCTCTCGCCAACATCATGGTTTCTCTTTGCAGGTGATAACTTTATAACTGTTGAGTTATTCCTTCCAGCTTCCTCCTCCTGATTCTGAGCAACTCTGTCCCAGACCCAAACCAAGCAAGGTAGACCGATATGGTCAACTGTCCTGCTTTTTGAAGAACAAATAGAGAAACAGAACTGGAGTATTTTGGGTAGATTTGTGCTTGATAACTAAATGACTGGTCTGGTATCAGGAACCAGAAAAAAGAAGTGGACCCTACAGGTACATTTCAGTAAGTTTAAAAGACCAATCACTTTCAGGACAAAATTATCATCCATCAGCACACAAACATTGAAAATCATCAGAATCAAGATTGTTGAACTCCCTCCCTCACTGACAGCCACCAAATACACAATCAATCATCATTTACAATCACTCGATATATCACCACTTGTTGGTACAAAAGTTAACAGTTACCTCCAATCCAAGCATGTGGTTGAACAAAACATTATCTCCTCCATAGGTAGCAAGAAGAAACACATTGGAATTTGGCATTGGCAGTCTTTTAATAAATGATCCTCTGGGGCAGCCATGCTAGTTGATGAAGAAAAAGGATAAGCAATGGCACATGAGAGGGGCAGGCATCATTTCCAATGTCCTGAAGGGAATGTGGGGGCTTCTTCACTGCACACGGGTCCAACTCGAATCTGGCCATATAATATTATGGCCCTAAAAAATAGTGGGGCAGCATGAATCCGACATGTTCCACTAGCAATTTCATTTTGCAAAGAAAGAAAGAAGTTCAATAAGAAATCATTTAAAAGTTCTATGGTGGCACTGGCATACACAGTCCAGGAAGTAGAGTTCGTCCTCAAACTCAGGTGATTCATCCACAAGCTGGCCAGCAAACACACTTGATTCTGACCAATCATCCTCTTCCTCCTCCTGTGATGTTTCAGGAACAGTGTAATCAGGTAGTATAAAATGCTGGTTCATTTTAATCATGGTTAATCTCTCCACATTTTAAGGGAAAAGACAGGTCCTTCTCACTGTAACAACTGCACCAGCTGCACTGAACACATATTCAGCAGATACACTGGACACAGGACAAGCCATATAATTTATTGCCAGCCTGATGAGCTCTGGCCAGTGGCACAATTTCCCATAGCAATACCCCAATGGATTTTGATCCACATACACCTCTTTCTGGTCATCCAGCTGGCCAACTGGAACATCCTCTGAAGTGTTATGGGTGCTGCTACTTGCTCGACCTCTTTTTCCTTTGCCTCTGCACTGGACTTAAGACCTGCCACTTGAAGCCAAGCCAATGCAGAGGTTGTTCCCAACTCTTCCGATGCTGTTGTTGCTGGTGTTCTTGTTGCCTGTGTTGGCTACTGTGAGACAAGACTGCCCTTTCTGGAAGTTAAAGGCAGAACCCTAGAACTGCAGAGTGGGACTATAATTTCCAGCCATTCTTCTTCCAGTTCTGAGGCTTGCTCAACAATCCACCTCTTGTATTTTGAAACATCCACTTCAGAAAAAGGAATGAAAGAGGAAAGACTTTTATGCAGTGTGTATCAAGTAGGGTGGCATAGATGAACTCTTTGGAAGAGATAATGTAATGTTTTAGCCTTGTATCACAAGACAAGCGATATCTTAGGAACTCAATCGAGGCATGCACTTCTGGATTTTCATTCACACCTCTGAGTGCAGTCCTTTCAGACACCTTCTTTAGCTGATCTTGTAGCAGATGCAACAACGGGATAGCTTGGCCAATCGTACTGTCCTCCTTGCTAACTTCCTGTGTGAAAACCTCAAAAGGGAGCAGCATCAATGTCAGGCTTTTGACTAGGCCCCATTTGTCTGCATCCATGGTCATTGTTTTTCCCAATTGCATCCCCTCCTCTTAGAATGACATAGTCATTGATCTGTCTGTACAGCTCCAACAGACGTTGCAACATATAATAGCTTGAGTTCCAATGTGTTGGCACCTCCTGTATCAGGGCTTTAACTGGTACTCTGTTACCACGCTGAATAATAGACAACTGTTTCTAGCTTTAAAAGAATGGCTGAAATTTGCCTGCAGGTGGTCAGTAGTAGAAAGTCTTGCACAATCAGATTGATGCAGTGCACCAAACAGAGGGCCCTGAAATAACCACCATTTGTCATGGCCTTGACTGTGTTACTGCCGTTCTCCATGGCAACAAATCCAATTCTGAGATCTCTGGGTCACAGCGATTCAGACACCTTGATATCAAATTTCTCCAAGATGTTTGTAGCTGTGTGTGATTTCTCCCTGGTGAACATGGCTACTGTTCCATGCACTGAATGCTCTTAAAACTTTCCTCAAGACCTGTAGATAGCATTTTCTTTATCCCCACAAAAGAGGTCCAGTGTGCAGTGATGTACATGTAATCCATCACCTGACAACTGGTCTACATGTCTGGTGGATATTGTGGACAACACTTTGCTGTAAAGCTTGTCCAACCATTTGCAGCACATTGTGATGCAGCACTGGAACAGCAACTCTGGCAAAATAGGTCTGACTTGGAACCTTCCATTTTTGGCAGATGGCTGCCACAAACTCTACGAATCCCACTCCTTCCACAAAAGAAAAAGGGAGGAGGTCCAGCGCTAACATATTTGCCAGCTTCCCTTTGTACAAATGTGCCAATGGGTGGTAGCTGTCATAGGGCCCCTCCTGCCTTAACATAACAAAATTGTAGCCTGGACTTTCTTCTTTTGTGGGGCCACCGATGCCCCTGCTTAATACGTAGGTGGTGGTAGACTCCATGTGTGTTGTGGTACAGTCATCATATTGAATGGTGTCTCCATCTGACTGTGAGTCATCCTGTGCCATTGTGAGGTCTCTGAGGTGGATGATTCCGATGCACTGCTGGAGAAAGGGCTGGTTTACGTTAGGATGTCACTCTCTTCTTCCTCACCTTCCCCCATGATTTGACCAGTTGGAACTGATGTTTCCTGGCTCTCCTTACCTTCACCACTGCGACCAGCAATTTTTTTAAGGTGCTCCTCCCACCAGATTGTGAGCTGTTTTTTATATGGGTCGTCTGGCCTCCAGAACCATAAGGTGAACCAAGCTTACGTTGACAAACACTTGCGTGACAAATGGAGCAAATCACAATGTTCTTCTCCTATTTGCTAATCGCAGCAAAGTCCCAAAGTGGGAGAAGTACTTTCTTATTGGGACACTGCCAATCCCTGATGAAGAACTGGAGGTAGATGGGTGTGTTATTTGCCTCTGCAATGCATACTTCTACTGAGGAACGGGTTGGTGCAGGTCTCAGCTGGGGCCTTATAAATATGGGAGCTAGCTGTGCTGCCTGTGCCACATCACTCGGAGAAGGTTGGATAGTAATGCCGGACTCCTCTGCCAGTTTCCACAATATCTGGTTTGTCATCATTATCCTCCTCTTCGTCATCACCTTCCTTGATTCAAAGAATTTCTGGAACTTTTCTTTTCCCTTGCCTTTCCCAGCATCCTCCGGACTCTGCCGGGTCCACTCTATGTCACTATCATTGTTATCAGGAGTGGTGCTTGGAGAAGATCGTGGAGTAGTACCCTTCCTTTTACTTGCTGGAGATCTGGGTGCCGTTGATTCTGAAAGAGGAGGTTCTTGCTCAGCAGGAAGCTCGACCTCCTGTTCTGCTCCAACTTCAGGAAGATCTACTATTGCTGGCTGTGGCTGCTGTCTACTTTGCTCGGTTTCCTGAAATGATTGGGTACTACTTTGTGAAAGGGACAAATCCAATTCAACCTCACTGCTCATCGGCATCGCCATGATTGTAATGGCTGCCTCAATGACAGACATGGTCTTGGGCTTATGTTGGGGTGGTGCTGTTGATGCATGAGTGCTGCTCCTATGTTCCTCCCTGGAGGCTGGTGTGGCAGGCACACATCTCCTGAGAAAGGTTGCGGCTGACAAACCGCTGGTGGAAAGCTGCTTCTTTTTACTGACCACTTTCTTAGGAGCATTTTCTTTGGAACCAAGTTAATCCCTCGGTTGGCAGTTGCACTAAGATGCAAAAGCAGAAGAGTTTGGAGGACCGAAGTATTGTAAGGCTTTCTCTTTGGCAGTACTGTGGGTGATGTGAGGTCTTTTCTGTTGTTATAAAAACAACCAAGCAAGATAAACATGCAGTTAGTGAAATGTGGCAATGTTGCATGTTGAAATACTACAGACAAATGCAATCTTAGTGCAGTTGGTTACTTATGTATTAAATACCAATTTAATCAAACATTTTAAAGTTAAACCACATCACCACACCATAACATTTTATTTCAAATCAGGCAGCACAACATGCAGATATAGCTCTTTGATTTATCTCCATCTGTTTGAAAGGGGACATCTGGGGTAGTCAGAAAGAGATATAAAAATGTACAAAACAAACTAAAACTTTTAAAAAATTCAAATCAAAGCAAGAAATTTAAAACATTAAAACAAAAACAAAAAAACATGAAAAACAAAATACAAAAATTAAAATTAAAAATTTTAAAAAATAATAAAGGTCACTTCCTGAGCTGAGTCACTAATTATTGGCCATTGCTCTATTTCATTTTCAATTCAGTCTGCCTCATTTCCTTTCATACTACAGCTCAGACACCTTTCCCCCATGGCAGCCCTGTGTGGTGAATTATCCCCAATTTAGTTTTGAAGGCAGTTCTTTTAAGCAAGGGCACAACAGTAGGAGTTAAAATTCAAAGGGATTTGTTCTGAGGCCTGAGGTCCCCATTGCCTGAAGCTGCCTTCTTGTTTTCTTCAACTAGGTAAAATAAAACCCCGTGACTTCAGTCACACTGTAAACAAACTGTAATACTGTTTTTAATCTCAATCAAGATGGCAGGTCCACATTAAAGCGTTTGTTTACCATTGCATGCACTCTTTCGGCAGTCTTTACACTGGACAGGCATACACATATCTGTTCCTTTGTAGTTATCTTAATTCATCACTAGTGACGGACCTTGTTTTTTGATTTATCATTTCTACGCCCTCTTGAAAATATATAAAATTAATATATGAAGTTTTAAAAAAAATTAATAAAAAATGAAATAAACAATTTAATTAAAAAATAATAGAATGAAAATTTACAATGAAAATAGAAAATTAAAATAAAACATTGAAATAGAAACTTAAAATAAACAAATGATCAATAATTAACTATGTCAGTATATAAGCCTATGGCAAAGACACACCGGCTGGATGTGTAAAATGGCTGCCAGCCACGTGGTCAAACAACAAAAAGGAGCAAGGAGGCATGGCATACAAAGAATACGCGCGATCCTATGGCAAAGAGGCACTGGCAGGATGGACAAAATGTCTGCCAGAGACATGGTCAAACAATAACAAGGAACAAGGAGGCATGGCAAACAGAAAGAACGCATGCAATCCTATGGCAATGGAATACTGGCTGCATGCACAAAATGGCTGCCAGCCACATGGTCAAACTACAACAAAAAGAGGGCATGGGGAACAAAGAAAGAACACATGCAAGGTTATGGTAAAGGAACTCTCACTGCACGCACAAATGTCTGCCAGCCACATGGTCAAACAACATCAGCAAGAAGGTGTGGCAAACAAAGAAAGAACACATGCTAGCCTATGTCAAAGGAAAACTGGGTACATGCCCTGATTGGCTTCCAGACATATGGTCAAACAACAACAACAAAGAGCAAGGAGGCATTGGTAACAAGGAAAGAACACATGCAAGCCTATGGCAAAGGAACACTGGCTGCATGCACAAAATGGCTGCCAGACACATGGTCAAACAACAAGAAGGAGCAAGGAGGCATGGGAAATAAAGAAAGAACACATGCAAGCATATGGCAACGGAACACTAGCCTACATGCACAAAATAGCTACCAGCCACATGGTCAAACAACATCAACAAAGAGGCATGGGGAACAAAGAAAGAACCCAAGCAAGCCTATGGGAAAGACACACTGGCTAGATTAAGAAAATGGCCATCAGCCACATGGTCAAACAACATTTGCGAACAAGGAGGCATGGAGGACAAAGAACACATGCAAGCCTAAAGACATAGAATACACAAAATGGCCCCTGGCCAAATGGCATTGAGAACAAAGACAAATTGTGGATGATGACGAACACACACACACACACACACACACACACACAGACCCACACTTGCCATAAGGAGACATGGTGGTAACACTGAAGAAAACATTAATTCAGCAATACAAAACATGAGAATTAACTAAGCTATAAAAATTTCACAACAACAGTGTACACATCATCCTATGCCATCAAATATTACCACACAACATATACACTTTTTGGGGAAAAAAATGAAATGCAAAAAAAAAAAACATTTTTAATTTAACCCAATGCCATCCCTGCCCTGAGTAACGTTTTAAAAACATATATTACTGAAGCACGTGCTTCATGCATTGATGACTACTAGTACTAGGTTTATAGGCTAGATGGCCCTTTGGATATCTAGGCCACACAGTAAAATAATATTGCAAATGTTACAAACATGCAGAAAAGGGTACTGAGCTGGGCAACAATTTTCCTTTAAGAAGATGAAAAATCAAGTGAAATGCAAAATAATTAACTAGCCCGTACTCGAACTCCAGGCCACCCACCACTATGAAAATTGTAAAAAAAAAAAAAAAAGTACAAAGAAATACTGGTGCATGCCTAAGCAAACAAACTACACCCTTATTCAAGAGTTTTTTTTTTTACTTGCTTTTGTGATTTCACAAAAACTAAGGGGCTCATTACGACATTAGAGGCCCCAACACGGCACAGCCAATCCTGTGGGGAGCACGCCACCGTCATGCCGACGGCATCCCCCCCCCCCAGTTGTGTTACAATGATCCTGCCAGGCTGACGAGCTGGAACATTGTACTACAAAGTTCCTGACAGTCAGCCCATTGGGAACAGTGCTACGGTATTGGTCTTGGCTTTGTTAAGCGAGCTGAGGCCAATACAGTAGCACTACACCATCCTCGGAATGCGCACTGTCTGCTTTGCAGATAGTACGCATTCTGAGGGTGCTGGGCAGTGGGGCACTGCACTGCCATGGGCAGTGAAGGGGTCCCCCTGTGGCCCCCAGCACTGGCTTTCCGCCAGTCTTTCCATGGCGGGGTGACTGCCATGGAAAGGCTGGCAGAAAGCTCAGTTGTAAACAGCACAGCGGCACTGAGTTCAGTACCGCAGTGGCTCAGCACAACTTAGACCACAGTCTACCCGTCAAGAACCACATTCCTTGCGGTGATGGTGGTCCCCTTTGGGGTCCGCCTACCACGGGTGTAAGGTGTAAGACCACCTGGAGTGCATCGGTCAGACTTTAAATGCAAGTCTGGTGGTCATCGACTGCCAGACTCGTAATGAGTCCCTAAGTCCTTAAATCTAAAGGTAGATCAAGGAGACAAAGAGAATGATCCTTCCACCTTGAAATCCAAATGAAAACTGACCAGGAGATGGTCAAAGCACCAGACGGAGCCTGCTGGACAGGAACAGGAAGTTGGAGTCTGTGGCGCATTTACTTTCTGTTTGAAAAAAAGGCTTCTAAATCTAATAAAGAACTTGAGGAGTCAATTGGAGAAAAAAATCCACCCAAAAAACACTTTTTAACTACCCTTAGATGTATCTGGAGTAGAAAATTTACTCCGGGTGCATTAGTTCTTGTGTGTGGGACTGTTTTTGTTGCAGTTGCTGATAGAAGTGGTGCAAGTGAATGTAAAGGTCTGCACCCCGGCCAAAAACAGCAGAATCAAACACATGGTCTTGCGCACGCCCACCAGGGGCTCAGGAGTACTGTGGTACATGTGATAGAGCACCAAAGCCCAGTCTTGCATGAATGAACTCCACTCTGTGCTGGAATGTGGAATTTCTATGCCTGGGCCTACTTACATTATCCTTGTCATGTATGCAAATGGGTACTTTATCCCATAGAATACATGGTCACAACATCACCTTTCCCATAATCCACTTAAAACTTTGGTGCCTCTTTCACATGAAAGAGTGAGCATGTTTTCAAACATGAAGAATAAATATAAAGCCTGTAGTACAATATGATACACATTAAAAAACCTATAAGATATTTGTTGCAAGTAGATATTAGAAACAGTTCAATATGTCAGTTTTAAAAAAAAGAAAAAACTGCACTAGCTCAGAATATGTAGAAACATGCAGGCAATGTCTAACTTTTCTCTATCTATGGAGTGCAAAAAATAAAACTGTTCTCTCTACTTGCACAGTAGGTTAAAAATAGAGCAAATGAAAGAAAACCAACCTTGCTTTAAACATCTGCTTCAGTTATGCTCCATTACTTTACCTACCTTTCACCATGGCTGCTGACTCTTGCATCAGGCATTGTGACGTCAGAAGTCGACTGTGATAACATATAATAGTCGTGTTCTGACATTGTTTCTTTATAATTGATGACTGAGTGCATCACAAATTGCCCATTATAAAGAAGTTAGAGACAGGTGTTAATACAGGGATTACAGAATCCCTTGTGTGTAAGTGTGTTATATCCAGTGGCACTTGTAATACGGTGGAGGGGATAGCCATCACATTTGTGATGTAGTAACCTATCCACTAAACTCCAAATTAGGCCATTAATTTGTTAACCACTTACTTGCTTCCCTTAAGCGATAAGTTATCACTAAATTCGTTTATCAAGTAAGTAAGGCAAACAAATCACGATGCATGCTGCCCAGGAGTTAAAACGTAAAACTACTTTTGTAGTTACAAGGGTAGATAGCAAGTATTTATTATGGTGGATATGCTAAACTCCAGGAATCCTGCTGTGAGTAAGGTTTTTAGAGTTTCATAAAATCAGTACACATGAGAAATGGCTACTGAGAGAGGCTTCACTGCGCCTGCTACATAGTCTGTTGAGCATGGATTACATTTTTCCTGCTAACTTTGATGTGGCTGGTAACTCGCGTTATGAGACACTTGATGATAAGATGTGGTACTTCACAGGAAATAAACATATATTGTTTACCTGTTGCAGAGCTTACCAAATATCTATTTTCTGCAGCACATTTTGCACATTTGCTTCGATTTTCCGATGAGGAGTATCTTTAGGAATACTTTTTAGATATTGAGGCAGCTTACTGGAGAATAAGGGCCAACTTTAGGATACATCAGGGAGGTTTTATGTTTGTGGCAACGGCATCCTGAGAGTAAATTATCATTTCCTAAACTGTGTTCCAGTTATATTTGAATTTGATACAAATGTAAGAACGTTTTTGATTTTGGTAAAGGTTTGTAAAATTAATAAGCACTTAGAGGATGGACAAGAACAATTTTGAGGTTGAACTAGCAGCACTGCAGACTAAAATGCATATAATGTTTTGGAGCGTGGCATGCATCTAACGGTTCTAGAGACACTTCTGTCTGTTTTTTACCCTCTATTTAACTTTAACAGTCATCGAAAACAATCCATCAAAATCCACCTCGAATGAGACATATGAGCATCATATTAAGTATTGTCATGTTTCACATTTGTTAATGAGCTGCTAGTCCTACTTAGGAATGTACATATAACTGATTGCTGCTGGAGCCTCATTTTAACTTGATTAACTGTTCAATTGTGAGACGTCTATGAGGTAGACATTATCATTTGCTACACCACAGTACTAGTTACCTATCTATATATCTGAATGCAATTATTGGGTACTATTGTCTCGGTCTGGCTTTGCTAGGTAGCCCCTCAGCAGTGCTCACAAGTCGTATGGCTTTGCCGGCTGATATCTGGACATGTGTCAATTTCTTTATTGCAGTGTATCATCTGGTTACGCCATTGAGATTTTTTACTCAAGAAGCAGCAAAATGAGCTTGAATGGCTTTGCGCTCTTGTGCAAAGCATGGTGCCGTTTGCACTGATTTTTAAGCAATGGTAGAGCTACTGGAGCAAAATTAGTAAATTGAAGAGTGACCAGCGCAACACTCTCCATGAGTTCCCCCCACACCTATCTGCTACCTATGTCCTCACTGCGCGGCTACCCACTGATAACACACATGTAGCCTATTTTGTAGCAAGGCGCATACAATCCCGCCCTCAAATTTAAAGTCCCTCATCAATATTTTCAATGGGGCTCACCTTCACGATGACCCACATTTTGCTCTTCTCAGTTCCTGAGCTGAGTCACTAATTCTTGCCCATTGCTCTATTTCATTTTCGCTTCAGTCTACCTCATTTCCTTTCATACTACAGCTCACAAACCCTCCCCCCATGGCAGCCCTGTGTGACGAATTATCCCCAATTTAGTTTTGAAGGCAGTTCTTTTAAGCAAGGGCACAACAGTAGGAGTTAAAATTCAAAGGGATTCGTTCCGAGGCCTCGGGTCCCTATGGCCTGAAGCAGACTTCTTGTTTTCTCCAACTAGGTAAAATAAAACCCTGCGACTTCAGTCACACTGTAAACAAACTGTAACACTTTCTTTAATCTCAATCAAGATGGCAGGTCCACATTAAAGTGTTTGTTTACCGTGGCATGCACCCTTTCCGCAGACTCTGCACTGGACAGGCGTACAAATATCTGTGCCTTTGTAGTTACCTTAATTCATCACCAATGACGGACCCTGTCGTTTGATTTATCGTTTCCACGACCTCTTGGCAATATATGCTTCTGGCAATGAGAGGAAGATAACATTTTCAATTAACCAGAGGAATATGCTAAATTAGCATGTTTATATTGTTACTACATGCAAGCAGTCCCTCCACATCCTGTCTGAACAGAAAGGCAACCAACAATCATAAACCTGTTGGATTATGTTTTTGGATTTGGATATTTCCCGCAAGGCTCAACCAGCGCTCCCTAAAGAGAAGTTCAGTTGGCCGATGGCCAATCGTTTATAGGAGACCCAATGCACCAGTAGAATATTTGACTTTATAAGACCAGACTGAAAAAAACGTAAAATCACCCTTTTAACTTGATATAGCCTCTTTTAGAAGCCAATAACCAGTAGCAATTGCCAAGAGAAGTCAATTATTTTCCAAAATATTTAAGGAGCAGGACACTTCACAACTATAGGCCAGTGTAGTGCACACATGAATCATTTGTAGTCAGCAAACAGAATTTTCACTTGACCCAATACCGAAAAGTTTTACTCGACTGCAACACGGTCAGCTGTTACATTTGTAAGGTCCTTAGAGCACTGAACTAGTGTTATAAGAGATATTTTGAAAAAATTACTAGCAAACCAAATTCAAATAAAGCAAGGAATCAATACTTTAACTGTCTAGGGAAGTGTGTCCATTCACGCTGTTGAAGTATAATAATTAAGTGAGACAAATTATTTGCAAAATCTCTTGATAGAACTTTAGGAAACAGAACATGTAGTTAAAATTAAAGTTTAAAACGTATTGTCAGTTTAAATACTTTGTGGCCCAGGTGATGAAAGATGAGCCTTGAGTTTTTCTCCTCACACGAGCAGTGTGATGTTTAAAATGTAGTCGCAGGTCCCCAGGTGCTTCTCAACCATGAGGTCCAAAAAGGCCAAAGCATGTCTGAGGAACTTGTGCACCTGTCCAAAGGTGACCCAGACCAGCAGATTGGAATGAACTGCTCCTACCTGGAGAGAACCAAGGCTGATTGGCATATGCTTGGCCCGTGTGCGGTTCTCCTGCATGCAATTATGCGTTCATTAAGGGGATGGGCTGGTAGCAGCAGTGCTGTGTAGCCTCGTACTGTTTTGTCCTCCATAAACACCTGAGCTGCAGACACGTCGGATGCTTTTGCAGAGTAGTATCATTTGAGGTACCAGGTAAAGGTACCAAGAGCAGCGGACATAATCATTAGGATCTGGGATTATATTTCCACAGACCGTCCTGATATGAGATGGAATTGATTTTAAAAGTAAATTAGAGGACAAAATGATATCTTGTAGACCACATTTGATGCCCATACTGGTGTATAGCTGGGAATGTTATCCCCATTCACATTTCGACCACATAACGCAGTTCCCACTGCCATGCATCAATGACCATTAGGGTAGAGATTTACGTTTCCACAAGTAAATTAAATCTGAAAATGTAAATATAAATATACATTTAAACCTTCATATACTGGCGCCTTCGTGTACTGGCTCACCATCCCATGTGGATCATGGAAGTCAGGGTAACATCTGTGCCTCCTTGAAGAAGGCACAGGACCAATCTGTGAGTACAGAGCCTGCTGAATCTTCCCGCAGGTTTCAGTTGAGATCGGTAACCCGGGTCCTAACAAATGTAGACAGGACATTTTGCCTATTACAAATGAGCTGCTTAATGTTATGGATCTGGGTTTACTTTGACGCTAGTGCAGCAAAGCACATGGAGGCCCACGCTGCTCTGAGCAGGTTTGAAAAATTATGGAAAAAATGGTGCAGTGAAAGGTTGTAAATTTCACGGTGCCATTTTTTCGGGCCTCTCTGTGTGGAAACGCCCCCCTTGCATACATTATGCCTGGTTCAGGCATAATGTAGTGCAAGGGTTAACAAAGTGGCGCAATGCAAACATTGTGCCATGTTGTAAATACAGCGAGGGAGATAAGCCTCCTTAACGCCACCTTAGCATAAAAAAAATGACGCTACGATGGTGCAAGGTGGTGCTAGGGGTTTGTAAATATGCCCCATAGTTTCATCAAAAGTACGCATTAGTAAACAAATATATGTGACATAGTGGATTTCCTACCTACTTCTTGAACTGCAAAATAACAAAAATGAAGAACTACAGGTACCTTTACTGAAAGACTACGAAAAACCTCCCGTGTAGTTGTCTGCACGAAGTGGCTATGAAATAATTATGAGTGAATTAAGCTTGATCAGTCAATGGTTTTGTTAAGGATGATCTTCTCACTGTTACAGTGGGCTCTCCATTTACATTCTTCTTGTACAGTTGATTTTGTCTCAATTTTTGATGAACGTCTTTTGGGATTACCACATGGATTCAGGAGTTGCTAATTCTCTTATATATAGAAACATACTCTGTGTTCACATGGTGTGGGGTTTTACCATCATGTAGCAATCTGCGTAGGCATAGGCAGGCAAATATGTAAATTATACTTTTATAGATGGACACTGAATCCTGCTTAATAGTCTATTTTCTTGTATTGCCCATACTTGAGGAAATTTCCTTTTGATATCAAACTTGGTTTAACACAATAGGATCCACATCTATAACGTCCTACCATTTCTATTTTGGTGCCAGGGCATGGATCAATTCGTGGATGGTTAATCTAAGTCTGATCATTGTTTTGTCAAAGGAGAACTGATTCTTACCTTGACAGTGTGTCAGGTATTTTTGATTCAATTGACAATCACTTGTGTCACAAGACTAAATATGGTAATGAAAAACACATAGTTCACATCATTTTGAGGGATTGAGCGTATGCCCTGGGGACTGGACAGCAGTGCTAAAAAAACAGAGTTCAAAATCCAACAGTATCACTCAACAAACAATGGAGTGAAAAACATTAAAACAGCACTTTCTCACTTTTACAATATTGAAATCAAAAGAGTCTGCTCTCTGGAACTCATTCCAGATAAGATTTGAGGCCTTCAGAAAACAACTGGGCTCAGAAGGGATGTTAAAACTTGGCTGTTCGTGTTCCCAAGATAATTGCATTATCTAAACAGCTGACCGTGGTGTACAACCTGGAACAGTAGTTCCTGACAATTGTACAAATATGGTCCTAAGACACCATGCCAAGCAAAATAGACATAGACATCCCATCTAAACTAGGGAGCTTTATTCAACATAGCCTTGCAATGACCTCCACAAATGGATGGGATATAATAACAACACCATATCATATGCATCTCCGCTGAACATTAGAAGGCTCCATTAACACTATATAGGTGAAGCCCCACCTTTTACCTGATGAGATGTAGGGTACTAATCATAGTCTGTCCTGGGCATCATGGACATAATTAAATAATGCCCTCCCTATGTCCTACCTTCAAGCACAAGCTAGAGGACAGGAACTCTAGTCTCTGTCACTCCTCTCCATCTCATGCTGAAAGAAGTTTTTTCAGGCACTCCGATCCACGGGGATCGTTCTCACCCGGACCCACCTGTTCAGCTGTACAGTTTCCTACAAAGATGCGAGTATTTAGGACAATGCCCTTGGGACCACTTATTTATGTGCTGTAGGAATCCATTCACACCGATCACCAAATAACCCCATTGTAGGGTGTGGTTCTCTCCACAAGTCCTGAGGAGGCCCAGAGTTGTAGGGGCCAAAACGCGTCGACTGCATATTCTTGGGAAGTTGCAACCAATGTTGAATTTTGTCTTTAAAGAACTTTATACCATAGACCTTTCCATATTTCCCTTTGAAAATGAGGATGTTGTAGGTCTGGGATTTATTTAGCAACCGTCTCTTACATGTGGATCTTCAACATAATTTTTATGGACACCACCTGGCTCCTTGAATCAGGAGAGGACTGTTGGATTAATCATTGTTGTCTTATGTTTATTATTTAGTGTTTAAGATTTTAAGTGGTCTCTGGATGAAAGACACTAACCAGATGGTCTTGAAATGTTTACTTTTGTTGATGTATATAAAAAATTACTGCTGTAATTTGAACAGTTGTCCTAGTTGGTGGGATGGAGTAAGATGGTGCGATTACATTGCATGCTCAATGATTGATTTATTGCATAAGTGTATTTTTTCCTACAATTTGACCACTCCTTTTTAAGGCATTGAAAGACTTTGTTTCAGCATATGATATTTGCTAGAATTTGCCTCCACTTTAGAAAATCTGAACCAAACTCACCCATCCTGTTGCATCTCTACTGGCTCAAATTATGACACAGGAGCAAGTTTGAGATACTGTATATTGCACACAAAGGTCGTTAGAAAATCTGGACCTAACTACATTCAACCATTTGGTTTAGTATTCAACCAACAAGGAATCTGAGATCAACTAATTCATTCCACATATGCCGAAAAGACTGAGGCCCTCATTACAACTTCAGCGGATGGAAAAACCTGTCCGCAGAAGCCATGTGGTCGGAAAACTGCCAGTGCAGTGACCTGACCAAGAGGGCTATAAGTGTCCCGCTGGGCTGGCAGGTGGAAACAGAGTTTTTGCCCACCGGCCAGGCTGGAAACAACCCATAACATTGACGCAGGCTCATAATAGAGCAACCGCCATGTGAAAGCCGGCAGAGAGGGGACTCATAATCCCAGGGCAGCGCTGCTTGCAGCACTACCCTGGCAGATTGAGACCGGCAGCACCGCCAGGTTGTCAGCTGGTGAAAAAGTGTCAGTGCCAGCAGTCGGAGTTGCGGTGCCGACAGTCTGACTGCCACAGCGAGTCTGGTGGTCCTCAGTCCACCAGATTTGTAATGAGGGCCTGAATGAAGGAGGTGATTCATGAAAAGTCATTGGCCAATGGATTTGGAAGGTCATGCCACTCATGTAGAGACACCAAATGTACTTTCACCAATTCAGGAAACCTTGAAACCCTTCCTGCTACCATAACATTCTTCTCACCACCTAGGTACAAAATCAATAGTTAAAGACTATTCACCTACTCCTTTTTTTTATTTGATGATGCACCATCATAAATTAGTAATCATTTTTTGTCTTTACTCTCTGTGCTATCCAAACTGGATACCATTCCTCTGACCATTCAATTTGTTTCCATTTTTTTTCTTTTTTTTTCTTTCATAGTGTCCTGTATTTTCCATTTGGTAATGTGCAAGCACTTTTACAAAATGTGTTAACTAAATAAATAAATATCATATACCATTTCACTACCAGATCCATCCTCATCAGCGGGGCAGGTACATGATGTATGAGTGGACACTTGCTCGTAAACTAAAGGGCATAGACGTAGCATATCCCAGCCTATTTAACTAATCACTCAATACTAACCAGACAGGCCAGCAATGACCATAGAAATTTGCCACAAATTGCTGTTCAGCAGAGGTTTCTAACAAAATCCACCTTGAGGGTCCAGAATAGTCACATACTCTGAGCACTGATATCTTAGAACTTCAGTGATAATATGATAATATTATATATAGCCTAGAGCAAGAATCACTTGGGGGTCAAATGACTTGAGAAGTGGATGACTCGTCAATAAAAGATCTGTGTGACCTGGCTGGTTTGAACATGGACTGTGGCCCAGTCAGTGGTTGCAAATTAAAATCAATGTTTTGCCCACAACTGTCCCCGGAGAACAAGATAGATGTGTTTCAAAAGACATAGGTGGAAGAACTAACAAAGATAACTGTAAATGATGAAAATCTACGTAGATCAAGGAAGAGAAGGTATAACAGTAATATGAGTAAAGAGGACTGGAGAGCCTTGAAGCGACTCCAAGAAAATCAGAGAATAATTATTAAACCCTCGAGCAAAGGAGGCAACATCGTGATGATGGACCGTACCAAATATATTAGGGAAGCCATGAGACAACTTAAAGCTAAAGAGACTTATCAAATGCTAAGTAAAAATCCAACTGAAGAATATGCAAAAGAATACCAATTGAAATTGTCAGGTTGGCATGAGCCTTGCTTGAATGGGGATAATGAATATGCCTATCTGAGGAATGATAGACCGGTGACACCAACAATATATATTTTTTACCCAAGGTATACAAAAATGCACACATGCCACCAGGTAGGCCAATAGTGATTGCAATGGGATCCCTACTAGAGAACACTTCAGTGTTCATTGATATTTTCCTCTTTCCATATGTGCCCATGATACCCTCATACATTAGAGACTCAATGGATTTTCTAAATTAAATAAACAACATTTCTTGGAAGAAGGGGTATTTCATGGCCACAGTAGATGTAGTTTCACTATATACATCAATTGAAAATTCACATGGAATGGAAGCATGTAGGTACTATTTGAGATCTCGGTCACTAGGCCTCCTTGAACACAAAGATATGTTAATAGAAATGCTGCATTTCAGTCTTACGCATAACAACTTCATGTCTGATCAAAAACACTATCTGAAATGTAGCATAGCATATGATGAACTGTTACAAGGAAGATGAAACTACTCAGAGGAAACAGAGTTTTATCTAGAAGCTGAAGACATGTGTGACAGATTCAGAACTAGACGGTATCCAGAAAGTGTCCTGGCAGATGCTCTGAGGAGAGCATCATCCCAGAAGAGAGAAGAACTGTTGGCTCCAAAACAGTTTGAATCACAAAAAATGGAGAAGTCATCCTATCGTGACATCAGAGTTTCATCGGTCTAGTGCGCAAGTGAAGAAAGTCCTGCAACATAATTGGCAAATACTGAGGTTGGATGAGACCCTGAAATTCGTATTACCAGCAGAACCCAGTATAACCTACAGCGAGACAGCCTCATTAGGAGATTGCGTAGTGCACAGCTGCATGAAATATATCTCAGATACCAAAAGGTGTTCTGAAATTGCCAGAGATGTAAAGCATGTACCTTTGAACAGAATACATCTGAAGTTGTATCAATAACTGGCAGGAAGTTTATGATCAGAAATAGTATGACCTGCGAAACACCATAGGTGGTGTACATTCTACTGTGGAAATAGATACTTTGGAAGCACAGTAAATAAGCTCAAATTACGAATTTTACAGCACATATGAGCCATACAGAACAAGGACATCACAGCCACTGCTAGACATATTTGGGAGGAGCTTGGAGGAAATAGGACAGGCTTGTCCTACTTCGGAACTCATGATATTGTGAGACCACGAGAGGAGGGGATAGATAGTTGGCTCTCAGGAAATCAGAGTCCAGATGGATCATCTTGATGGGAACTAAAATCCCATGGTGACTGAACTCTGATGCAGAATTACATGTGTTCTTATGATAAAACATGGAAGCATTTACTCAGGACTCTGAGATAATAGGAGATTCTGTGATTTCGAAAGACTGGTGCCTTAATTAATGGAAACATATTTGAATTTCTTGGGCTCTTGAGTAAGTGAAGAATATGAATGGACATAAAAGAAGACAAAAATACTGAAAAAAATACTGGTTGAAGGTATTAGGGGATCAACACATACAATGACCTCTTTTGCAATTGTCTTAATATTCATAATATTTCATCATTGCCTGTTCTTTATTATGTTTTTTTGTGTTAGAAATGTTGTTATATTAATCACTCCTTTGGATATTTATGGCATTTGATCAAGTGATTTTAGTGGAGAGGCAATGTTGTATTTACTTGTTGCAAGAAGAACTTAGGAATTCATATCTCTTGTTTAAAATGAAGTAGTGTGACTAATGTGAATTAACAGTAACACAATTAGAGCATTGAGATCGGAAAATTCCGAAGACAGAATTAATTGAACTGGTATATTGTAGGATGGACATAAAGGCTAAACTCAGTGGGAATGAATGAGTACTTTATACTTATATATGAAGCTTAATTGACTCTTCCATGTACAAACTTTGGACAGTTGAGAGGTTTAAAAGCATAACATTATCAGTACTTTACCTGTATGTGTATATTATTGAGACTACCTCTTTTTTTAGTGTGAGAAAAAATATCCTATGCTCTAATTTTCAATGTGTACTGAAAAACTCTCTCTCTTCTTACTTATTTTTACCTTGCATATATTTTTAACTCAGCTGGATATATGAGTTTTGATTAAAAGGAATGAGTAAACACACAATGCTACACCAAAAACATGCATTGTAAATCCCAAAAAAATGATAAGTAATTCTTCTGTTTTCATTAGAGGAAGGGTCCTTTGACCCTTTTAACATCACCTTTGCATGTGCACTTTATGGCCATTGGCAGGCTCAATGCTGAAACGCGTCATCATTTCTTTTAGCTCTTGCACTTTTGTATGCACTGCATCTTGGAAATTGATTAATTAAATACAAAGCCATTTTCTGGGTCTTTACTTACCTGGGTGTGTGGACCTTTTTTCTCCGGTAGTTACTTGGATAATTGTGCATGTTTTTGCTGGACAGACCATATGGACAAGACAGAGGAGATGGAGGAAATGATGTTCATTCCTATATATATATATATATATATATATATATATATATATATATATATATATATATATACACACACACCCACACACACACATTCACTCACACACCCCCCCCACACACACACACAAACAATGTATTGCATCTTAGCTAATCTCCTTACTTCATGCCTCATAATATCAATTATATAAGGAGACCTGTAACAGAGTCACTCCGGGCAGGTTTTTGATTCCCCTCCTCTTTCTCTACAGCTGGTACCTTTCAAAAACTCATAACATATCACACCTCTTACCACAGCCGGCATAGGAAATTAATAAACAACAAATATTACTGCCATCGTTAAGGGGCCTGCCGAACTAATCATAGCTGCCATAACTATAAAACATAGCAATAAAAATGTACTTCTGTCTTCAAACGTCCTCATCCATCACACCACCAATCACTGCATCCACTAACACGAAGACTGAAACACCTCCCTTATAGGCTCATAGCAAAGACAACATCCTTACAACTGCACACACCTTCATGATGTAGCATGGTCTCAGGCCAGTTCTGGTGAAAACAGTGGTTATATAAAAAAATTGTGCAAGGGCCTGATGCTGGTTCTGTCAACAGGTTGTAAATCCTAAGTCTGCCTAGCTTTTATTCCACCTAATTCCTCACACTTCAACCACCCTACACTTCCTTTCTGTTTCTCTAAGTCTTGCAGCTTCTTTAATACGCCTGCTTTTTCTTTTGCCACTTTTTCCCGATCTTTCTCTTCCTCCTTCTTTTGCCCTTTTCTAACTTTCAGTCTCTTTTTCTTATGTCAAAGTCAGAAGAAGAATAAAAAGCATTGGTTCCCAAAAATGAGTGCCAATGCCTGTCACCCGCAAACACCTTAACGAAACAGGCATTGAGTGAAAGTCATAAGCAGTTCTGTGCAGTACTCGTATAATAGTGGCTCTATCAGGCAGGAGTAAGAGAGAAGGCCCTCGACATTCTGAAATTGTTTCTGATGGATAGATCGATTACAGTAAGCTGTTGCGATTTCAAAGCTACCCCACTTCAACTCCCTTGCGGGGTGCCTCGACGGTCCTCGCTCAGCCCCACTCTATTTAATCTTTGTGTTGCGCCTTTGGGCAGACTTGTCCATTCATTTGGCTTTCAAGTGGTATCTCACGCGGACGATACACAGTTAATAATTCCTGTCAACCATAACTGGGAGGAGGTGGCGAACAGATTTCATGATTGCATGAGTAAGATCAACAACTGGATGAGCCATAACCGGCTCAAAATGAAGGGAGAAAAGATGGAAATTATTTTTTTTGGTACTGACACTAATTTATGGAGCCCACGCTGGTGGCCAAAGTCCTAACCCTTTGGCCAGGAGTCTCGTCATTGTATTCGACAGGACTTTATCATTTGAGCAACAAGTCAACCACACAGTCAAATGCTGCTACTGGTCAATGAAAATGCTAAAGAAAATCTTCCCTTTTCTTCAGGAAGAACTCAAAATTGTGGGTATCCTAGCTTTCTAAATTAGGTTACTGTAACACTCTCATGTTGAACATCAGTAAGGCAGCACTATATAGACTGCAGCTTATTCAGAATGCAGTGGCCCGCCCTGTCCTTGATCTACCTCGGTCCGCATCAGCTAGCTGGAGCCTAAGACATCTCCACCGGTTACCAGTGGAGAAATAGATTAAGTTTAAAACACTTTGCCTTACATATAAAGCTTACCACCATGAGGGCTGCACCTACCTGAGCTCGGTCCTACAGACCTACCAGCCCTCTCGTCAGCTTAGATCGGCTTCTCTCCAGCTCATCTTGGTGCCCCACTGCCATTAGGCTCGTTGGGGGGCTAAAGCCTTCTCTGCAGTGGCAGCAAGACTATGGAATACACTTCCGTCATCAATTAGACAGGAGGAGGTGTATCTCTGCTTTAGAAAGCAACTTAAAACCTGGATGTTTTCGCATTAGGCAGATTGTATCTTCTGGCAGTCTTAGCATCTCTACTTTCTGGCTCAGGATTGCTTTGACTTACCATTTTTTTTTCTAGCGCTTCGATGCTGCGGCCGGAATGCGCTCTACAAATACCACAGTACAATACAATAGCTCCCGCAGGTGCTTGATACTTTTATCGCTCGATAGCGATCGAGAGAAAACAAGTCTTTTATACTCATTGGGGTGTTCTGAAAAATTATATAACACAGCTGATTTTGCAGTTCATTCTTTTGACCTCTGGTAGTGGCCAAATTGAAGTTATTTGTCGAAATGTCTTTGAAGTTTCTCAAGCCGCAGAAGCCCATTAGTGTGGGACAGGTGAACACTTCTGGTAAACCGCCTCACTCTGGCTTACCCAATCACTGCCCACAGCCCTTTCCTCTACCCTACTAATAAAACTCATCAAAGCCACCATCATAACTCCCTCCCTCAATCCAGAGCTCAGCTTGACCTCGTGCAGATGATTCTAACTAAAGTGAAAATAGAAAACGTAATAACTAAATAAATACTTAAACAGAAAAATGAGTGCATTCATTAATCATTCTCTGGTGGAAATACCATCCTTAAAACCAGAATGAGCGAAAGTAGCATTTCGGCACATATTTTCCACAATATTCTACTTTGTGCTAGATATTTTATTCCTCTGTCATCTTGTGAAATTGCCAGCGCTTTGAAGCAAGTGTATTATGCTTATTTACACAATCACCGACTCCAAACCTAATAAACAAAACTGCAAATTTATGAGCGCTCATGCTTGCACATTAGGGCCTTCATTACCAGTGGCCCGGAAAAAATTTCTAATTTTCCCAAAGTGATGTACTGATTTGTGGGGTGGGAAAATCTAGAACATTACAAGTTGGACACTGATGGTCCCCTTAGAAATGAGGTATTTTTTGGTGGACCCTCAGGGTCAAACTTGTAATTGGTCGGGTTTTCCCCACTCCGGCAGTTACCAATATCACCAATATTTGTAAGTCCGAGGTTGGTGAAAAGCCGGCCCATACACCACGCCACTCAAAACGAGTGCAGAAAGTGAAGGTTCCTTTTTAAAGGTTAAATTAAAATAGCAACCTGGTGTCTGTGTATCAATGTATGTGTCTTTGTTTGTGCATGTGCCGTGTGTTTTATGAAACATTCATGACATTGAATCTGTCTGTCGTCGTTGGTGGCACACCACACAGGGAAAAGTCAACAGTGCCAGTTACTCCCTTCGCAGCAGATATTTGTACTTAAGTAAGCTTTTTCTCCACAGCCTGGACATTTGAGGAGGTGCTGCAGGTCTGGAATGCTATTCATGCTGGGAACTGATGGTGTCCATCAACTGCCACAGCTTGTGGTCCTTGGCTTGGAATTATAATTCATGCCTCTAACTGGGTAGCCACACATGTTTAACTAACCTGAATGCTGTCTGAAAATGGCGGAATGAAAAATGGAAAAGAGGCAAGACCTTACCAACCCTACCTCTTCAGGGAATCTTCTTTTTGTAAAGTAGAGGTATCTTTGCTAAAGTGACAATCCTATGGTAGACGTAAGAATGACTTTCAGGTCCAGAGCTGGACTGGCCATATTGTGCATCATGCATTTCCCTGGGAGGCTGGAGGAGTGGGGGGCTGTTTTTGTTACTGGGGCTGGTTTTTTGAAGCCAGCAAAATCCACTCACTCTCACTTCCAGCCTCTTTGTCGGGGCTGGTCTGACAAAGTTGTCAGGGCTGCTTTGGGTTACCAGTCCAGCCCTGTTGAGGTCAGTGGTTAGAAGGTATGTCTGATTATTGTTTTATTTTTTTGTTGCTGTTTTACATAGCACAAACTGGACCCGAAGGTGTCTCAATGCATTTGTATAAAATCCCAAGGTCACAGTATTTATTTTAGTTTTATGGGAATATTAAGGGCCTGAGTCACAAAGCTAAACTTAAACTTCTGTGGAAGTTTACATTGTTTGCTATTCACAAAGGGCTTTATTAATAGTATATTTATGGGGAGTCTCCGTACATAAAAATACCTATTTTTTATGTGCAGAGTCACCGTACTTGTAAATATACTGTAAATCCCTTTGTGATTCGGAAACAACCGAAAGATTACACAAAAGTGTAAAAGTGTAAGTTCACTTTTGTGAATCAGGCCCTAAGAGGTTTGCCTAGAACCACAGCATGTTGAGCCCACACTAAGACTTGTACCAGGTTTCCAGTTACAAAGACTGCAGCTCTGGCCACAATGCCACATTCCCATCCCGATTCTTCTATCTTGAACCTTGTCGCTAATCAAAATATCTGTTACTGTCATTATTCTACTTACTCAAAAATATAGTTTGTGAATAGGCCACAGTGAGTCCTGTAGAGAGCCTTGGAACACTCAAGACCTACAACCCATCGACCCATATACCCCATTTACAGTGCTAGACTCCCAAAGGAGGAGATGGGAAGTTATGGTGTGTGGGTTTTTTTAACCCCTTCGCTGCCAGGCCTTTTCCCCCTCCTGTGCCAAGCCTTTTTTTGGCTATTTGGAGCAGTTCGCGCTTAGGCCCTCATAACTTTTTGTTCACATAAGCTACCCACGCCAAATTTGCGTCCTTTTTTTCCAACATCCTAGGGATTCTAGAGGTACCCAGACTTTGTGGGTTCCCCAGAAGGAGGCCAAGAAATTAGCCAAAAAAGAGTGAAAATTTCGTTTTTTTCAAAAAAATTGGGAAAATGGGCTGCAGAAGAAGGCTTGTGGTTTTTTCCCTGAAAAGGGCATCAACAAAGGGTTTGCGGTGATAAAATCACCAGCTTCCCAGCTTTCAGGAACAGGCAGCCTTGAAAAAGAAAACCCAATTTTTCAACACAATTTTGGCATTTTACTGGGACATACCCCATTTTTACGATTTTTTGTGCTTTCAGCCTCCTTCCAGTCAGTGACAGAAATGGGCATGAAACCAACGCTGGATCCCAGAAACCGCAACATTTTTGAAAAGTAGACAAAAATCTGAATTCAGCAAGGGGTCATTTGTGTAGATCCTACAAGGGTTTCCTACAGAAAATATCAACTGAAAAAGAAAAATATTGAAATTGAGGTGAAAAAAACATCAATTTTTCTCTACGTTTTACTCTGTAACTTTTTCCACCAATGTCAGATTTTCGAAAGCAATATACCGTTACGTCTGCTGGACTCTTCTGGTTGCGGGGATATATAGGGCTTATAGGTTCATCAAGAACTCTAGCTACCCAGAGCCAATAAATGACCTGCACCCTGCAGTGGGTTTTCAATCTATGACGGGTATACAGCAATTCATTTGCTGAAATATAAAGAGTAAAAAATAGCTATCAAGAAAACCTTTGTATTTCCAAAATGGGCACAAGATAAGGTGTTGAGAAGCAGTGGTTATTTGCACATCTCTGAATTCCGGGGTGCCCATACTAGCATGTGATTTACAGGGCATTTCTCAAATAGACGTGTTTTTTACACACTGTCTTACATTTGGAAGGAAAAAATGTAGAGAAAGACAAGGGGCAATAACACTTGTTTTGCTATTCTATGTTCCCCCAAGTCTCTCGATAAAAATGATACCTCACTTGTGTGGGTAGGCCTAGCGCCCGCGACAGGATATGCCCCAAAACACAACGTGGACACATCACAGAAAACAGAGGTGTTTTTTGCAAAGTGCCTACCTGTAGATTTTGGCCTGTAGCTCAGCCGCCACCTAGGGAAACCTACCAAACCTTTGCATTTCTGAAAACTAGAGACCTAGGGGAATCCAAGATGGGGTGACTTGTGTGGCTCGGACCAGGTTCTGTTACCCAGAATCCTTTGCAAACCTCCAAATGTGGCTAAAAAAACACATGTTCCTCACATTTCTGTGGCAGAAAGTTCTGGAATCTGAGAGGAGCCACGAATTTCCTTCCCCCCAGCGTTCCCCTACGTCTCCCGATAAAAATGATACCTCACTTGTGTGGGTAGGCCTAGCGCCCGCGACAGGAAACGCCCCAAAGCGCAACGTGGACACAGCCAAATTGGTGAAGGAAAACAGAGGTGTTTTTTGCAAAGTGCCTACCTGTAGATTTTGGCCTCTAGCTCAGCCGCCACCTAGGGAAACCTACCAAACCTGTGCATTTCTGAAAACTAGAGACCTAGGGGAATCCAAGATGGGGTGACTTGTGTGGCTCGGACCAGGTTCTGTTACCCAGAATCCTTTGCAAACCTCAAAATGTGGCTAAAAAAAAACATGTTCCTCACATTTCTGTTGCAGAAAGTTCTGGAATCTGAGAGGAGCCACGAATTTCCTTCCACCCAGCGTTCCCCCACGTCTCCCGATAAAAATGATACCTCACTTGTGTGGGTAGGCCTACCGCCCGCGACAGGAAACGCCCCAAAGCGCAACGTGGACACAGCCAAATTGGTGAAGGAAAACAGAGGTGTTTTTTGCAAAGTGCCTACCTGTAGATTTTGGCCTCTAGCTCAGCCGCCACCTAGGGAAACCTACCAAACCTGTGCATTTCTGAAAACTAGAGACCTAGGGGAATCCAAGATGGGGTGACTTGTGTGGCTCGGACCAGGTTCTGTTACCCAGAATCCTTTGCAAACCTCAAAATGTGGCTAAAAAAAAACATGTTCCTCACATTTCTGTTGCAGAAAGTTCTGGAATCTGAGAGGAGCCACGAATTTCCTTCCACCCAGCGTTCCCGCACGTATCCCGATAAAAATGATACCTCACTTGTGTGGTTAGGCCTAGCGCCCGCGACAGGAAACGCCCCAAAGCGCAACGTGGACACAGCCAAATTGGTGAAGGAAAACAGACATGTTTTTTGCAAAGTGCCTACCTGTAGATTTTGGCCTGTAGCTCAGCCGCCACCTAGGGAAACCTACCAAACCTGTGCATTTCTGAAAACTAGAGACCTAGGGGAATCCAAGATGGGGTGACTTGTGTGGCTCGGACCAGGTTCTGTTACCCAGAATCCTTTGCAAACCTCAAAATTTGGCTAAAAAAACACATGTTCCTCACATTTCTGTGGCAGAAAGTTCTGGAATCTGAGAGGAGCCACGAATTTCCTTCCACCCAGCATTCCCCCACGTCTCCCGATAAAAATGATACCTCACTTGTGTGGGTAGGCCTAGCGCCCGCGACAGGAAACGCCCCAAAGCGCAACGTGGACACAGCCAAATTGGTGAAGGAAAACAGAGGTGTTTTTTGCAAAGTGCCTACCTGTAGATTTTGGCCTGTAGCTCAGCCGCCACCTAGGGAAACCTACCAAACCTGTGCATTTCTGAAAACTAGAGACCTAGGGGAATCCAAGATGGGGTGACTTGTGTGGCTCGGACCAGGTTCTGTTACCCAGAATCCTTTGCAAACCTCAAAATTTGGCTAAAAAAACACATGTTCCTCACATTTCTGTGGCAGAAAGTTCTGGAATCTGAGAGGAGCCACGAATTTCCTTCCACCCAGCGTTCCCCCACGTCTCCCGATAAAAATGATACCTCACTTGTGTGGGTAGGCCTAGCGCCCGCGACAGGAAACGCCCCAAAGCGCAACGTGGACACAGCCAAATTGGTGAAGGAAAACAGAGGTGTTTTTTGCAAAGTGCCTACCTGTAGATTTTGGCCTGTAGCTCAGCCGCCACCTAGGGAAACCTACCAAACCTGTGCATTTCTGAAAACTAGAGACCTAGGGGAATCCAAGATGGGGTGACTTGTGTGGCTCGGACCAGGTTCTGTTACCCAGAATCCTTTGCAAACCTCAAAATGTGGCTAAAAAAACACATGTTCCTCACATTTCTGTGGCAGAAAGTTCTGGAATCTGAGAGGAGCCACGAATTTCCTTCCACCCAGCGTTCCCCCACGTCTCCCGATAAAAATGATACCTCACTTGTGTGGGTAGGCCTAGCGCCCGCGACAGGAAACGGCCTAAAGCGCAACGTGGACACAGCCAAATTGGTGAAGGAAAACAGAGGTGTTTTTTGCAAAGTGCCTACCTGTAGATTTTGGCCTGTAGCTCAGCTGCCACCTAGGGAAACCTACCAAACCTGTGCATTTCTGAAAACTAGAGACCTTGGGGAATCCAAGATGGGGTGACTTGTGTGGCTCGGACCAGGTTCTGTTACCCAGAATCCTTTGCAAACCTCAAAATTTGGCTAAAAAAACACATGTTCCTCACATTTCTGTGGCAGAAAGTTCTGGAATCTGAGAGGAGCCACGAATTTCCTTCCCCCCAGCGTTCCCCTACGTCTCCCGATAAAAATGATACCTCACTTGTGTGGGTAGGCCTAGCGCCCGCGACAGGAAACGCCCCAAAGCGCAACGTGGACACAGCCAAATTGGGGAAGGAAAACAGAGGTGTTTTTTGCAAAGTGCCTACCTGTAGATTTTGGCTTGTAGCTCAGCCGCCACCTAGGGAAACCTACCAAACCTGTGCATTTCTGAAAACTAGAGACCTAGGGGAATCCAAGATGGGGTGACTTGTGTGGCTCGGACCAGGTTCTGTTACCCAGAATCCTTTGCAAACCTCAAAATTTGGCTAAAAAAACACATGTTCCTCACATTTCTGTTGCAGAAAGTTCTGGAATCTGAGAGGAGCCACGAATTTCCTTCCACCCAGCGTTCCCCCACATCTCCCGATAAAAATGATACCTCACTTGTGTGGGTAGGCCTAGCGCCCGCGACAGGAAACGCCCCAAAGCGCAACGTGGACACAGCCAAATTGGTGAAGGAAAACAGAGGTGTTTTTTGCAAAGTGCCTACCTGTAGATTTTGGCCTGTAGCTCAGCCGCCACCTAGGGAAACCTACCAAACCTGTGCATTTCTGAAAACTAGAGACCTAGGGGAATCCAAGATGGGGTGACTTGTGTGGCTCGGACCAGGTTCTGTTACCCAGAATCCTTTGCAAACCTCAAAATGTGGCTAAAAAAAAACATGTTCCTCACATTTCTGTTGCAGAAAGTTCTGGAATCTGAGAGGAGCCACGAATTTCCTTCCACCCAGCGTTCCCGCACGTATCCCGATAAAAATGATACCTCACTTGTGTGGTTAGGCCTAGCGCCCGCGACAGGAAACGCCCCAAAGCGCAACGTGGACACAGCCAAATTGGTGAAGGAAAACAGACATGTTTTTTGCAAAGTGCCTACCTGTAGATTTTGGCCTGTAGCTCAGCCGCCACCTAGGGAAACCTACCAAACCTGTGCATTTCTGAAAACTAGAGACCTAGGGGAATCCAAGATGGGGTGACTTGTGTGGCTCGGACCAGGTTCTGTTACCCAGAATCCTTTGCAAACCTCAAAATTTGGCTAAAAAAACACATGTTCCTCACATTTCTGTGGCAGAAAGTTCTGGAATCTGAGAGGAGCCACGAATTTCCTTCCACCCAGCATTCCCCCACGTCTCCCGATAAAAATGATACCTCACTTGTGTGGGTAGGCCTAGCGCCCGCGACAGGAAACGCCCCAAAGCGCAACGTGGACACAGCCAAATTGGTGAAGGAAAACAGAGGTGTTTTTTGCAAAGTGCCTACCTGTAGATTTTGGCCTGTAGCTCAGCCGCCACCTAGGGAAACCTACCAAACCTGTGCATTTCTGAAAACTAGAGACCTAGGGGAATCCAAGATGGGGTGACTTGTGTGGCTCGGACCAGGTTCTGTTACCCAGAATCCTTTGCAAACCTCAAAATTTGGCTAAAAAAACACATGTTCCTCACATTTCTGTGGCAGAAAGTTCTGGAATCTGAGAGGAGCCACGAATTTCCTTCCACCCAGCGTTCCCCCACGTCTCCCGATAAAAATGATACCTCACTTGTGTGGGTAGGCCTAGCGCCCGCGACAGGAAACGCCCCAAAGCGCAACGTGGACACAGCCAAATTGGTGAAGGAAAACAGAGGTGTTTTTTGCAAAGTGCCTACCTGTAGATTTTGGCCTGTAGCTCAGCCGCCACCTAGGGAAACCTACCAAACCTGTGCATTTCTGAAAACTAGAGACCTAGGGGAATCCAAGATGGGGTGACTTGTGTGGCTCGGACCAGGTTCTGTTACCCAGAATCCTTTGCAAACCTCAAAATGTGGCTAAAAAAACACATGTTCCTCACATTTCTGTGGCAGAAAGTTCTGGAATCTGAGAGGAGCCACGAATTTCCTTCCACCCAGCGTTCCCCCACGTCTCCCGATAAAAATGATACCTCACTTGTGTGGGTAGGCCTAGCGCCCGCGACAGGAAACGGCCTAAAGCGCAACGTGGACACAGCCAAATTGGTGAAGGAAAACAGAGGTGTTTTTTGCAAAGTGCCTACCTGTAGATTTTGGCCTGTAGCTCAGCTGCCACCTAGGGAAACCTACCAAACCTGTGCATTTCTGAAAACTAGAGACCTTGGGGAATCCAAGATGGGGTGACTTGTGTGGCTCGGACCAGGTTCTGTTACCCAGAATCCTTTGCAAACCTCAAAATTTGGCTAAAAAAACACATGTTCCTCACATTTCTGTGGCAGAAAGTTCTGGAATCTGAGAGGAGCCACGAATTTCCTTCCCCCCAGCGTTCCCCTACGTCTCCCGATAAAAATGATACCTCACTTGTGTGGGTAGGCCTAGCGCCCGCGACAGGAAACGCCCCAAAGCGCAACGTGGACACAGCCAAATTGGGGAAGGAAAACAGAGGTGTTTTTTGCAAAGTGCCTACCTGTAGATTTTGGCTTGTAGCTCAGCCGCCACCTAGGGAAACCTACCAAACCTGTGCATTTCTGAAAACTAGAGACCTGGGGGAATCCAAGATGGGGTGACTTGTGTGGCTCGGACCAGGTTCTGTTACCCAGAATCCTTTGCAAACCTCAAAATTTGGCTAAAAAAACACATGTTCCTCACATTTCTGTTGCAGAAAGTTCTGGAATCTGAGAGGAGCCACGAATTTCCTTCCACCCAGCGTTCCCCCACATCTCCCGATAAAAATGATACCTCACTTGTGTGGGTAGGCCTAGCGCCCGCGACAGGAAACGCCCCAAAGCGCAACGTGGACACAGCCAAATTGGTGAAGGAAAACAGAGGTGTTTTTTGCAAAGTGCCTACCTGTAGATTTTGGCCTGTAGCTCAGCCGCCACCTAGGGAAACCTACCAAACCTGTGCATTTCTGAAAACTAGAGACCTAGGGGAATCCAAGATGGGGTGACTTGTGTGTCTCGGACCAGGTTCTGTTACCCAGAATCCTTTGCAAACCTCAAAATTTGGCTAAAAAAACACATGTTCCTCACATTTCTGTGGCAGAAAGTTCTGGAATCTGAGAGGAGCCACGAATTTCCTTCCACCCAGCATTCCCCCACGTCTCCCGATAAAAATGATACCTCACTTGTGTGGGTAGGCCTAGCGCCCGCGACAGGAAACGCCCCAAAGCGCAACGTGGACACAGCCAAATTGGTGAAGGAAAACAGAGGTGTTTTTTGCAAAGTGCCTACCTGTAGATTTTGGCCTGTAGCTCAGCCGCCACCTAGGGAAACCTACCAAACCTGTGCATTTCTGAAAACTAGAGACCTAGGGGAATCCAAGATGGGGTGACTTGTGTGGCTCGGACCAGGTTCTGTTACCCAGAATCCTTTGCAAACCTCAAAATTTGGCTAAAAAAACACATGTTCCTCACATTTCTGTGGCAGAAAGTTCTGGAATCTGAGAGGAGCCACGAATTTCCTTCCACCCAGCGTTCCCCCACGTCTCCCGATAAAAATGATACCTCACTTGTGTGGGTAGGCCTAGCGCCCGCGACAGGAAATGCCCCAAAGCGCAACGTGGACACAGCCAAATTGGTGAAGGAAAACAGAGGTGTTTTTTGCAAAGTGCCTACCTGTAGATTTTGGCCTGTAGCTCAGCCGCCACCTAGGGAAACCTACCAAACCTGTGCATTTCTGAAAACTAGAGACCTAGGGGAATCCAAGATGGGGTGACTTGTGTGGCTCGGACCAGGTTCTGTTACCCAGAATCCTTTGCAAACCTCAAAATGTGGCTAAAAAAACACATGTTCCTCACATTTCTGTGGCAGAAAGTTCTGGAATCTGAGAGGAGCCACGAATTTCCTTCCACCCAGCGTTCCCCCACATCTCCCGATAAAAATGATACCTCACTTGTGTGGGTAGGCCTAGCGCCCGCGACAGGAAACGCCCCAAAGCGCAACGTGGACACAGCCAAATTGGTGAAGGAAAACAGAGGTGTTTTTTGCAAAGTGCCTACCTGTAGATTTTGGCCTGTAGCTCAGCCGCCACCTAGGGAAACCTACCAAACCTGTGCATTTCTGAAAACTAGAGACCTAGGGGAATCCAAGATGGGGTGACTTGTGTGTCTCGGACCAGGTTCTGTTACCCAGAATCCTTTGCAAACCTCAAAATTTGGCTAAAAAAACACATGTTCCTCACATTTCTGTGGCAGAAAGTTCTGGAATCTGAGAGGAGCCACGAATTTCCTTCCACCCAGCATTCCCCCACGTCTCCCGATAAAAATGATACCTCACTTGTGTGGGTAGGCCTAGCGCCCGCGACAGGAAACGCCCCAAAGCGCAACGTGGACACAGCCAAATTGGTGAAGGAAAACAGAGGTGTTTTTTGCAAAGTGCCTACCTGTAGATTTTGGCCTGTAGCTCAGCCGCCACCTAGGGAAACCTACCAAACCTGTGCATTTCTGAAAACTAGAGACCTAGGGGAATCCAAGATGGGGTGACTTGTGTGGCTCGGACCAGGTTCTGTTACCCAGAATCCTTTGCAAACCTCAAAATTTGGCTAAAAAAACACATGTTCCTCACATTTCTGTGGCAGAAAGTTCTGGAATCTGAGAGGAGCCACGAATTTCCTTCCACCCAGCGTTCCCCCACGTCTCCCGATAAAAATGATACCTCACTTGTGTGGGTAGGCCTAGCGCCCGCGACAGGAAATGCCCCAAAGCGCAACGTGGACACAGCCAAATTGGTGAAGGAAAACAGAGGTGTTTTTTGCAAAGTGCCTACCTGTAGATTTTGGCCTGTAGCTCAGCCGCCACCTAGGGAAACCTACCAAACCTGTGCATTTCTGAAAACTAGAGACCTAGGGGAATCCAAGATGGGGTGACTTGTGTGGCTCGGACCAGGTTCTGTTACCCAGAATCCTTTGCAAACCTCAAAATGTGGCTAAAAAAACACATGTTCCTCACATTTCTGTGGCAGAAAGTTCTGGAATCTGAGAGGAGCCACGAATTTCCTTCCACCCAGCGTTCCCCCACGTCTCCCGATAAAAATGATACCTCACTTGTGTGGGTAGGCCTAGCGCCCGCGACAGGAAACGGCCTAAAGCGCAACGTGGACACAGCCAAATTGGTGAAGGAAAACAGAGGTGTTTTTTGCAAAGTGCCTACCTGTAGATTTTGGCCTGTAGCTCAGCTGCCACCTAGGGAAACCTACCAAACCTGTGCATTTCTGAAAACTAGAGACCTTGGGGAATCCAAGATGGGGTGACTTGTGTGGCTCGGACCAGGTTCTGTTACCCAGAATCCTTTGCAAACCTCAAAATTTGGCTAAAAAAACACATGTTCCTCACATTTCTGTGGCAGAAAGTTCTGGAATCTGAGAGGAGCCACGAATCTCCTTCCCCCCAGCGTTCCCCTACGTCTCCCGATAAAAATGATACCTCACTTGTGTGGGTAGGCCTAGCGCCCGCGACAGGAAACGCCCCAAAGCGCAACGTGGACACAGCCAAATTGGGGAAGGAAAACAGAGGTGTTTTTTGCAAAGTGCCTACCTGTAGATTTTGGCTTGTAGCTCAGCCGCCACCTAGGGAAACCTACCAAACCTGTGCATTTCTGAAAACTAGAGACCTAGGGGAATCCAAGATGGGGTGACTTGTGTGGCTCGGACCAGTTTCTGTTACCCAGAATCCTTTGCAAACCTCAAAATTTGGCTAAAAAAACACATGTTCCTCACATTTCTGTGGCAGAAAGTTCTGGAATCTGAGAGGAGCCACGAATTTCCTTCCACCCAGCGTTCCCCCACGTCTCCCGATAAAAATGATACCTCACTTGTGTGGGTAGGCCTAGCGCCCGCGACAGGAAACGCCCCAAAGCGCAACGTGGACACATCACATTTTTTCATTGAAAACAGTGCCTACCTGTAGATTTTGGCCTCTAGCTCAGCCGGCACCTAGGGTAACCTACCGAACCTGTGCATTTCTGAAAACTAGAGACCTAGGGGAATCCAAGATGGGGTGACTTGTGTGGCTCGGACCAGGTTATGTTACCCAGAATCCTTTGCAAACCTCAAATTCTGTCTAAAAAAACACATTCTCCACACATTTCGGTGACAGAAAGTTCTGGAATCTGAGTGGAGCCACAAATTTCCTTCCACCCAGCGTTCCCCCAAGTCTCCCGATAAAAATGATACCTTACTTGTGTGGGTGGGCCAGGTGCCTGCAACAGAATAAGGCCCAAAACTTGTAGAGATAGAGGGGATAGCACAGCAAGTTTATAAGGACATATTCTTTTATACATCTTTAGACTGACTCTGCTTTGGGGACCCACATAAGTGAGGTGTCATTTTACTTGGGAGGCTGAGGGGAACACTGGGGAGTAGGAATTTTGTGCTGGAGTGGTGATCCTACGAAGAAAAGTCAGGAAAATATGCTTTTTTTAAGCACATTGAGGTTTACAGAGGAGTCTGGGTAAGAAAATGTTGGGGGAACCACGCAAGCCACACCTCCCTGGACTCCTTGGGGTGTCTAGTTTTATAAAATGTCTGGGTTTGGTAGGTTTCCCTAGATGAAGGCCGCACACAGGACCAAAAACATAGGTGCCCTCTCCCCCCCAAACACAGGTAGTTTTGTAATATATCGTTTTGATGTGCCCACATACGTCCGTGATGTGCCAAACACTACAATTTTGAAAAGAAACACAGTTAGGTTATGTGAAAAAGACCCCTCACCCACCAACAAAGTTGGTGGCATGCTTCATCATCGGGGTCCCACCTGAGGCACCTAGCGTGTCACAGGTGTGCTGCGACGCCTGATTACAGCGGAGCAGGTTTTGTCATTTTTACCACACATACTGGTTGGATTTGGCACGAGGGTGAGTGATGGTTCAGTGGATCAAATTTTACTAACAAGAGCTTTCACAAAAATTAAATGCACTGTTAGTAACTGAAAGGCAGAAAACTGAACCAATGACTCACAGCTCGTGAGCTGTAAAGCCGCGACAAGGCACCAACCGCTTTACAGTCCATTCACACAACTTTCATACATGACACACACAAGGCCATTCACACCGCCAGCCACGGGCCCAGCACATTACAACACTCACATCGACAGACAGCGCCACTCAAGGGCCCATCACTTACATACGCCCACGTGCCTGATACAACAATCACACCAGCTGATGGGAGTGTGTGGACTGGTGTTTGGCTGGCAGTGTGTTGCAGTAGCCAACAGCAAGTCAATATGTACACTCTCAGCCAAGCCCCACTTCACCCACAATGGGTTTATTTTTTTTTTAACAGAGGAACCCCTAACTAAGTAGAAAGAATTACAAAACTACAAACACAAAAGCTCTAACTAAGAACATGACAGAAATGCTAACCATGAAACTAAACACATGAAAATACAAAACAGACATGAGTTTACACTCATGGTTGTTCCCAGAAATTCTTCTGGGTGTGGTAATTCTTAAAACAAGCACCGACACACAGCCCAGGCTTGGAAGGACAATCCGGGCAGTACATTCGAGACTCCCTCCGGATACCTCTTCGAAAACACACTCTACATTTCTTAGCTGGAAAGTCTTTTTTGGGTGTGGGAGGAATGTGCTCAGCAAAGTGGCGATCTTTCAATCTAGCCACATCCTCCACCACTGCTTCTCTAGGAACTCTGGCCTGTTCCACCACAATAAGGCTCTCTATCACTGACTCCTGAAATTTCACAAAAGTCATCTTTGACTCTGGAGACCTATCCCTAAACACAATAAAAGCATTGAAGGTTGCTAAGTGGAAGAGGTGAAGTGCTAACTTCTTATACCAAACGTAAGACTTACGAATAGCAGTATAAGGTTCCAACCTCTGGTCAACTCTATCTACACCTCCCATGTGCTTATTATAATCTAAAATGCACACAGGTTTGCGCACTTCAGCAACCTGGCCCCAAACAGTCACAGGGGAAGTACTCTCATCATGGATGGTACTTAGCATGTAGACATCCCTCTTATCTGAAAATTTCAAAGCTAGCAGCTCCTCGTTCCGCAAGGCACAGCACTGTCCTCTCTCAAGTTTTTTACAGACAAGCTCCCTTGGATAGCCTTTCCGGTTAGAACGGATTGTGCCACAAGCAACTGTGTCCACTCTAAACAATTCCTTGAACAATTGCACACCAGTGTAGAAGTTATCTACATACAAATGGTGACCTTTGTTGAACAGTCGTCTACCAAGATCTCACACAATTTTCTCAGTAACTCCAAAAGTGGGAGGACAACCAGGGGGGTCAATATTGGAATCCCTACCAGTGTACACACGGAAACTATACACATATCCTGTCCTACTTTCAGACAGCATATACAATTTAATTCCATATCGTGCCCTTTTGCTAGGAATGTACTGCCTAAAAACCAAACGACCCTTGAAGAGGACCAAAGACTCGTCCACACTTAACTCTTTGCCTGGAACATAGACCTCCGAAAACCGATCTACAAAATGATCAAGGACAGGCCTAATCTTAAAAAGACGGTCAGAATCTGGGTGATCTCGTGGCAAGGCTAATGCATTGTCAACAAAATGCAGCATCCTAAGAAGAAGCAAATACCGATTACGACTCATGGTCGCTTGAAATATAGCTGTTGTCATCAAGGGACTAGTAGACCAATAAGAAGCCAGGGACGGCTTCCTTATCAACCCCATCAAAAAAGTCAAACCCCAAAACTTTTTTAACTCCTCCAAATTAGTGGGAATCCACTGGGCAGCTCTAGAGTGTGGCCTAAGTCTAGCAGCGTTGTCCCTCAAATGCTGCTCCGCATACAAATTAGTCTGCTCAACAATCTCTTCCAAAAACACATCATCCATGAATAACTCAAAGAAATTGATAGGTATAAAGTTCTCTGTATTGGCGTTACACCCCGGGAGACCAGTAAAGGCAGGCAACTCTGGCTGCTGCATGTTTGGGGCAACCCAGACATCAGGTCTTATAACGGGAAACCTTTCAGCCCCAGGTTGCTGCACTATTGGCACATCAATGTCCTCCTCTACAACAGGCCCTTCATCTGCACTGAGTGCGGCTTCATCATCAGAAGATTCCCCTCCAAGAGAAACATCACTGCCAGAATCTCTGACTTCCTCCTCTGCCTCAGATGCAGAGTCTGTCTCATAGTCATGATCAGACTGTGACTCAAAAAGCATACCAACCACCTGCTGAGCGGTCATCCTGCGGCTAGCCATGATATCTCCTGCTAAAATTAACTGGACAAATTCACCACCAACAACCAGCACTGTGTAAGACAAGTGACAAAGTGTAGCTTTGTTACTAAGAGTTGTAAACTCAAAAACTATACCGCTCACTTGCCTGAAAAAGCCTGATTCACCAGCAACTACACAGCAATCACCAATGATATCCCACTAAAAATAAAGAAAGAAAGGCAAATTAGAAATAAGACAAAACAAATATCATTGTGCACAAACCTAAGGACAATTTCACACACAATCCTGCATTTAGTACACCCCCTACAAACATGTCATTCATGCAAGGCAACAATACTCCTTTGGAGTAAATTGTTTTTACTTACCTAAAACATGCAACTGTGCAAACTGCAGGTCAACCACCGCCAAAACCGCAAGGAGCCACAGCAAATAAAGCAAAAGTTTTGAACTAGAACAAAAAGGAGGAAAACATTTTTTATCACAAATGCAAAGACTTCTTCAGTTGACAAACACCCCACCATCAAACATTTAGAAATTGGTGCCTAAGTGGATTCTGCCATGGGGCAGATGGGCCTACTAATAAAATAGACCTGTCTACCCCAAGGAAGCCAGAAAATACCTTTAGTAGTGTGTCCCCATGGAGAGCGACCCTTGCCAAAGGGGACAGCCCTAAAAAAAAAAAGCAACAAAAAAAAAACAACACACACAACACTATCCCTGGTGCCTAAGTGGCTTCTGCCCCCCTTGGGGGCAGGTGGGCCTAAGAAAATAGGCCCATCTGCCCCCAGGGGGTGTAGAAATGGGCAACAGGTCAATGCCCCCCTTGGGGGGGCGCCCCGTGACCAAGGGGACTCCCCCCCACAAAAAAAAACAAATAAAAAAAAAACCCTGGCGTTCTAGTAGTTTCTGCCCCCCTTGGGGGAAGACCAGCCTAAAAATTATAGGCTGATCTGTCTCCAAGGGGTGCAGAAATGGCCTGGGTACATGTGCCCCCAAAGTGGGGGGCGACCCTTGCCCAAGGCCCCACCCATCCACTAACACACACACACACACACACACTATCCCTGGTGTCTAAGTGGCTTCTGCCCCCCTAGGGGGCAGGTGGGCCTAAGAAAATAGGCCCATCTGCCCCCAGGGGGTGTAGAAATGGGCAACAGGTCAATGCCCCCCTTGGGGGGCGCCCCGTGACCAAGGGGACGCCCCCCCCACAAAAATAAATAAATAAAAAAAAATCCCTGGCGTTCTAGTAGTTTCTGCCCCCCTTGGGGGCAGACCAGCCTAAAAATAATAGGCTGATCTGTCTCCAAGGGGTGCAGAAATGGCCTGGGTACATGTGCCCCCAAAGTGGGGGGCGACCCTTGCCCAAGGCCCCACCCATCCACTAACACACACACACACACACACACACACACACACACTATCCCTGGTGTCTAAGTGGCTTCTGCCCCCCTTGGGGGCAGGTGGGCCTAAGAAAATAGGCCCATCTGCCCCCAGGGGGTGTAGAAATGGGCAACAGGTCAATGCCCCCCTTGGGGGGCGCCCCGTGACCAAGGGGACGCCCCCCCCACAAAAATAAACAAATAAAAAAAAATCCCTGGCGTTCTAGTAGTTTCTGCCCCCCTTGGGGGCAGACCAGCCTAAAAATAATAGGCTGATCTGTCTCCAAGGGGTGCAGAAATGGCCTGGGTACATGTGCCCCCAAAGTGGGGGGCGACCCTTGCCCAAGGCCCCACCCATCCACTAACACACACACACACACACACACACACACACACACACACACACACACACACACACACACACACACACACACACACACACACACTATCCCTGGTGTCTAAGTGGCTTCTGCCCCTCTTGGGGGCAGGTGGGCCTAAGAAAATAGGCCCATCTGCCCCCAGTGGGTGTAGAAATGGGCAACAGGTCAATGCCCCCCTTGGGGGGGCGCCCCGTGACCAATGGGACGCCCCCCCCCCCACAAAAATAAACAAATAAAAAAAAATCCCTGGCGTTCTAGTAGTTTCTGCCCCCCTTGGGGGCAGACCAGCCTAAAAATAATAGGCTGATCTGTCTCCAAGGGGTGCAGAAATGGCCTGGGTACATGTGCCCCCAAAGTGGGGGGCGACCCTTGCCCAAGGCCCCACCCATCCACTAACACACACACACACACACACACACACACACACACACACATACTATCCCTGGTGTCTAAGTGGCTTCTGCCCCCCTTGGGGGCAGGTGGGCCTAAGAAAATAGGCCCATCTGCCCCCAGGGGGTGTAGAAATGGGCAACAGGTCAATGCCCCCCTTGGGGGGGCGCCCCGTGACCAAGGGGACGCCCCCCCACAAAAATAAACAAATAAAAAAAAATCCCTGGCGTTCTAGTAGTTTCTGCCCCCCTTGGGGGCAGACCAGCCTAAAAATAATAGGCTGATCTGTCTCCAAGGGGTGCAGAAATGGCCTGGGTACATGTGCCCCCAAAGTGGGGGGTGACCCTTGCCCAAGGCCCCACCCATCCACTAACACACACACACACACACACACACACTATCCCTGGTGTCTAAGTGGCTTCTGCCCCCCTTGGGGGCAGGTGGGCCTAAGAAAATAGGCCCATCTGCCCCCAGGGGGTGTAGAAATGGGCAACAGGTCAATGCCCCCCTTGGGGGGGGCGCCCCGTGACCAAGGGGACGACCCCCCACAAACATAAACAAATAAAAAAAAATCCCTGGCGTTCTAGTAGTTTCTGCCCCCCTTGGGGGCAGACCAGCCTAAAAATAATAGGCTGATCTGTCTCCAAGGGGTGCAGAAATGGCCTGGGTACATGTGCCCCCAAAGTGGGGGGCGACCCTTGCCCAAGGCCCCACCCATCCACTAACACACACACACACACACACTATCCCTGGTGTCTAAGTGGCTTCTGCCCCCCTCGGGGCAGGTGGGCCTAAGAAAATAGGCCCATCTGCCCCCAGGGGGTGTAGAAATGGGCAACAGGTCAATGCCCCCCTTGGGGGGGGCGCCCCGTGACCAAGGGGACGCCCCCACACAAAAATAAACAAATAAAAAAAAATCCCTGGCGTTCTAGTAGTTTCTACCCCCCTTGGGGGCAGACCAGCCTAAAAATAATAGGCTGATCTGTCTCCAAGGGGTGCAGAAATGGCCTGGGTACATGTGCCCCCAAAGTGGGGGGCGACCCTTGCCCAAGGCCCCACCCATCCACTAACACACACACACACACACACATACACACAACTTATCCCTGGTGTCTAAGTGGCTTCTGCCCCCCTTGGGGGCAGGTGGGCCTAAGAAAATAGGCCCATCTGCCCCCAGGGGGTGTAGAAATGGGCAACAGGTCAATGCCCCCCTTGGGGGGGCGCCCCGTGACCAAGGGGACGCCCCCCCACAAAAATAAACAAATAAAAAAAAAATCCCTGGCGTTCTAGTAGTTTCTGCCCCCCTTGGGGGCAGACCAGCCTAAAAATAATAGGCTGATCTGTCTCCAAGGGGTGCAGAAATGGCCTGGGTACATGTGCCCCCAAAGTGGGGGGCGACCCTTGCCCAAGGCCCCACCCATCCACTAACACACACACACACACACACACACACACACTATCCCTGGTGTCTAAGTGGCTTCTGCCCCCCTTGGGGGCAGGTGGGCCTAAGAAAATAGGCCCATCTGCCCCCAGGGGGTGTAGAAATGGGCAACAGGTCAATGCCCCCCTTGGGGGGGCGCCCCGTGACCAAGGGGACGCCCCCCCACAAAAATAAACAAATAAAAAAAAATCCCTGGCGTTCTAGTAGTTTCTGCCCCCCTTGGGGGCAGACCAGCCTAAAAATAATAGGCTGATCTGCCCTCAAGGGGGGCAGAAATGGCCCTAAAAGACATGCCCCCCAAAGGGGAGCGACCCTTGCCCAAGGGGGCGCCCCCCCATCCACTACACACACAATCCCTGGTGCCTAAGTGGCTTCTGCCCCCCTTGGGGGCAGATGGACCTAAAAAAAATAGGCCGATTTGCCCCCAAGGGGGGCAGGAAAGGCCAACAGTTCTCTGCCCCCTTGGGGGGGGCGCCCCTTGCCCAAGGGGGCACCCCCCCACATAAATACACATAAAAATAAAAAAACCCTGGTGATCTAGTGTTTTCTGCCCCCCTTGGGGGCAGATCTGGCTAAAAAGTAGCCAATCTGCCCTCAAGGGGGGCAGAAATGGCCCGAAAAGACATGCCCCCCAAAGGGGAGCGACCCTTGCTCAAGGGGGCGCCCCCCCATCCACTACACACACAATCCCTGGTGCCTAAGTGGCTTCTGCCCCCCTTGGGGGCAGATGGACCTAAAAAAAATAGGCCGATCTGCCCCCAAGGGGGGCCTAAAAGGCCAACAGTTCTCTGCCCCCTTGGGGGGGGTGCCCCTTGCCCAAGGGGGCACCCCCAACACATAAATGCAACAAAAAAAAATAATCCCTGGTGATCTAGTGTTTTCTGCCCCCCTTGATGGCAGATCTGGCTGAAAAGTAGCCAATCTGCCCCCAAGGGGGGCAGAAATGGCCGTAGTAATTGCCCCCCTAAAGGGGAGCGACCCTTGCCCAAGGGGCCGCTCCCCGCGCGCCAAAAACCGTAAAAAACAATGAAGAAAACAAATCCCTTGTGTCTAGTGGGCATTCCTGCTGCCCGATCGCAATGCGATCGGGCAGCAGGAATGCTCAAAGAGACACCGGGGAAAAGGAAAAGCCTTTCCTTTTCCCCAGTGCCTCTTTAGCCCCAACCCCCCACCCACCGGGAAGAGGAACTCACCTCTTCTCTCGTCGCCGCACAGGCAGCAAATGGCTTCCTGTGCGGCGAGGAACCCATAATGAAGTCAGCGCGCAATCGCGCGCTGACGTCATTATGGGGGGGTGGGGGGGTCGGGGTGGAAGGGGAAGGGCTTCCCCTTCCATCCCCGACTTTGGGGGGTGGGAGGGAAGCACACAGAGGGAGCGAGAGCGCTCCCTCTGGGCTGTGTGCCGAGGACGTAGTGGTTACGTCCTCGGCACAGCAGCACTGTGCCGCGGGACGTAACCACTACGTCCGCGGCACAGAAGGGGTTAAACTGTAAGAGCTGTAACATTTACCTGAATTGCAATGGTCCTGTTATGAAATTGGAAGAAAAGGTTTGAAAATACTGTCCATATGTATAAACGTTTTTGAAGTCTTAAATACTCAGATTCAGAGTTTGCAACTGCAAAAATGTTTTTGCCTATGTAGCATGCACATTTTAGGAGTCTGTAAAGATTTATTGACTCCTAAAGTGTGCCTGGGTTTTGATACCAAACTGCAGTTTGGCAGAAGCTTGTGGGATTCGCTTCGAAAATGTGATTTAGTACCAAATTTGTGAGTGGAGTTCAAGTCACAAACAATTTAATAGTTACCAACTCCCAAGCTGAGTCTTTAATTTCTTAGCAAAAGAGATAGGGTCCCCTTTGAGCCTCTTCCACTTTGTGAATTTCGGTACAGGTTTCAAAGGGAGAAGACAGTGGTACAGTTATTTAAAGGTAATCCTGTTTCCTTTTAGGAAATCAGGCAGCTTTTTTTAAAGAGTTCAAATTCTTCAAATGCTGTCACAGAGATGGTGAACAGCTGATGATTTCAGGGCAGTATCCCCGTGATTAAGGCCAATCGGAACGAGTCGTAATTTGCGAACAAATTAATTAATATTAATTGTGTGGCTTGGACTGCCACCCATTCTGGTCATCAAGGTTAGTTTCTATAGGTAAGCAACGTTTTACTACATGTAACTCCACATATATGTACCTTGACTATATATTTAATACCTATTACATTTTTGCAATTGTCTTCTTGATATTTTGGTTCTCAATATTTTAGACACAATATTCTGTCCACACAATACTCTTGTTTCCAATTTTCTGTCAGTGATTTTTGTATTAATAAGTAAAGAAGGAGACAGGCACCAAATAGAAGAGAGAGACAAGGATTGAGTGGATAACTGAAGGCCACAGCTGACACCATGATAGGGATGTCAGAACACAAAATTAGACCTATAGGTCTTTCATTACAGACAGGTAATGGTGTCTGCATCAGAGACCTAAAAATTAGTTTCCAAAAATCCATGGGCAAAGTTTTCTTTGGTACTCAGCTGAACAATAGGGTCTGCTCCAGCAAAATCACAAACAGTGAAAACCAGCAATTATGAAATAGGCATGAAATTTAGAGAACATTATTAATGACATTGAGTAAGGATAGAAGATGTGCTGATAACATAGTAAATGCTAAATGGATTGTTAGATTATATCAGGGGAATATTGCTGCATTGTTTTGAGAATAAGCACTCCTGCAGGTCAACTCCCAATCATATAAAACATCATCCTCCCATGTGCAACATTAGAATCATATTCATGAATATTACGGGATAAAGGTACATTATATCACAATTATATTTACCCTTCTACTCACCAATAAACAAACATCCTAAAGTGCAATTATTTTAGCAAGACAATTGGATGTTGCAACAAAATTAGTTTAGCAAATAAAGGAAATGGTGACAACAAAGTAGTATACAACATGGCAAACAAGTCAATTACAGAAAAGCTATCCATGCCTCCAGAATCAAAACATCTTCGGAATTGCTACCATGTCGCATAAAGTAATTGCTTCGGCATGTGAGCTTTTTATTATATACTGATCAATAATTATCCTGCATGAAAAATTAGGTCCTAATTTATCTGTACAGCAAGTGATAAGCTTGCTGTCTGAGGGCCAGGAAAGATGGTATCTTGCCCACCCAATGCTAAGCTGTTTCTTGATAGTCTGTGGGAGAAGCCTGTATGCTGTGCAATCACTTTCAGATGAGAAACTGTGAATCATTACAGGAACAACAACTGCAACTTCTTGTAACATAACCAGCAAGTATTGGCTGGGCATTTGACTGCGAAGCTGACTGGAAATGATCAAAAAATGTTCTCATTGGCATGGAGTCCAGGGGACCTTTCGTCTAGATTGAGGAGCTCTGAAAATACTGAAAAGACACAATTCTGAAAAAGTTTTGACTTAGAAACATTTTATTCTCCTGAGGATCAGGACAAAATTCCTACTCTATCTGACAAAGACATAGGCCCTCAATCTGACATTGGCGGTAAAAAACGCCTACTGATGTGGCGACGGACGCCAAAAGACCGTCGCCACGGCTACCAGCCGTCCTCCATAATATGACCAAAGCCTGATTTTCGCCAGAAGAATGGCGGAAATCCGGCTGTGGCCATGCTGGCGGATGGTGGTAAGGAGGCACTGCTGGCAGCAGCAGCGCCACACCAGTAGTCCGCCGGCAGCCGTATTATGAGAATTAATATGGCCTGGTGGTGTTCTGCTGGCGGACGCTGCTGCTGGCAGCAGTGCCCCGTCCCGTCTTCTGCCGGAGGACCCTCTACACAAAGGTAAGTGGGTGCTCCGAAAGGAGAGGGGGGTGTTTTGTGTGTGTGTGTGTGGGTGTGTGTGTGTGTATGTCTGTGCATGCATGTATGCGAGTGTGTGTTGCATGTTGTATGTGTGTGCATGTTTGGGGGTCTGGAGAGGAAGGGGGGTGGGGTGGAATGTGGGGAAGCCCCCTATCGGTGACAGGGAAGGGATTCCCTGTCTCTGACGGCAGGCGGGGTCATAATCCCGCAGGCAGTACAGTAATGGCCGACGGGCTGGAGATTGATGTCTCCAGCCCAGCAGCCGTTACCGCCATGGTGGTCGGTGTGGTACATTGGCAGTTTGGCTTCAGCCAATGTCATAATATGGAGGAAAATACCACCAGCTTGTTGGCAGTACTTTCCTCCATATTACCGCTGACCGCTGGGGTCATAATGACCCCCATGATCGTGACAGGTAGGATTTTGAGGTTTGTCTTGCTTTGAGATTTTTTCCTCAAGACCAAAGGGTTCAGTATGAATGAAAAGTAAGGTATCTAGATAATAGTATGGAGGTATCTAGATGTCATAGCCATCCATATCTTCTAGAGGTGTCCTGTTTCTGATAGATTGCAACCTCCAGAAATGTGTCTAAGTCAAAAGGCAAATTCACAAAGGGAATAAGGTGCCACATTGTGCCTGATGAACCTCAGCATTTGTGATTCCATGATTATTGCACTAACTATTTTTTTGCAGGGAAGTGTGAGGCTTTAGTGTCACCTAACAGAGGGCATATCACAATCTCAAGAGACTAGCTTAGACACTGCTTTTCATTTTGACCCAATGACAGATTTTGTCTTCTATCAAAATGACAAAATGTGAAGGGAAATCCCTTGACGCAGGAAGCTGCTAAATTTTTCCCAACCTCACTCCATTTCTGTTTGGTCAAAGAAAGTCCCTAGGATCTTGTCAACCATATCCCATAGAATAACATTGGAATTTTGATTCCCATTGTTTTCTATGGATGCTTTCAAATACTACAAATAGTTTTACTCGTTTTACTCGTTTTGTTGTCTTTTAATCCATTTTACTTCTGTTATTTTAACTAAGTTGATATTTGAATTTGAACCTAATATCCAGACTGCAACGTTGTTTTAGTGATGCTGTTCATGTATAACATGTAGATTTCCCTGAGGAAAGGCATCCTGCTTGAGCCAAACCAGCAAGATTATGCATCAGCCAGGGGCGTAACAAAGTCCTCCACAGCCCCTGCGGCCCCCTCAGCACAATGCACTGTGGATGGGTGACAGGCCACTGACTGCGTCCAGTGGAAAAGGGGTCCCCTTCAGGTACTTTGAAGGACGATCTCTTTAAGTTTTGTTATGCCACTGGCCTCAGTTTCTTTGAGCTCAGGTCATATTAGGTTGGAGGCCTTCTGCTCTTCTAGTTTAACAAACTAGCTTACTTCAAGCTTTTGTATTCATAAATGTATTGGTAACACTCTGAGTAACTACTTGTGGGAAACAGGTTTTTTTGTTAAGGGGGTGGAAACCCTTTTCAAGTAACAATCATAATCCTTGTCAAGGTGAAGTATAAAAGTCACTAAATTAATCTATGGAACGCCTTCCTGAGGCAATGTATTGTGACACACTATTTGTGCTGCATTGCGTTTCTCCGGATTTATAAGCCACTCAGGGCCACACGAAGTGGTCTTGGTAGCTTCAGAAATTGCATTTTGGGCTTGTGTTGTGGATGCACCACATCATGTGGTGCAAGAGCGGTGCAGCTAGAGTTATAAATATGCCCTCTAAACTTACCCCAAGGGGCATATTTATACTCTGTTTGCACCGAATTAGCGTTATTTATTTTACTCTAATTCGGTTCAAAACTAACTCCATATTTACACTTTGGTGCTAGACCCACCTAGCACCAAAGTTATGGGGTTAAAGTCCTTTTTTGGAAGTTGAAACCTATCTTGCCTTAATGAGATGCAAGGTAGGTGTTCCCATGCAAAAAATGACTCTATGGCCTTAACGCCATATTCATACTCCCATGCAAAAACAGTGCACGGGAGGGAGGAGGGGTCAAAAAATGGTGCAAAGCTTGCTTTGCCCCCTTTTTTAATGCCTGGGTCAGGGCAGGTGTTAGGGGACCTGTGGGCCTATTTCCATGGTGGAACACCATGCAATAAGCCCACAGGTGCCCTCCCCAGGCCCCAGGGACACCCCCACCAAGACCAGAGGGACAGCAGAGGATGGGGGACCCCATCCCAGGTAAGTACAGGTATTTTATTTTATTTTTTAAAGTGCCATTGGAGGCCAAGACATGTCCCCCCCCCCCCCTCACATGGTACTGGGTGCATTGGCCATGCCCAGGGGAACCTGGTACCCTGTGCTGGCCATTGGGGTGGTGGGCATGACTCCTGTCTTTCCTAAGACAGGAGTCATGTGGTATCGATGGTTTTGCATCAGAAAATGACTCTAGGCATATTAGAGTCATTTTTTTTTACTCTAACCTACCTAACATCATGTTTTGGTGCAAAAAACCCTTCTCCCATACTGCCAGCCCAACCCGACTAAAGTCATTCTTTTTGCCGCTAGCCTACCCTTTGCACCGGCTTGCACTATTCCATAAATATGGTGCCCGGCTGGTGCACAGAAATGGAGCAAGCAGGTGCTAAACATTTTGGTGCAAAACTGAGATGATGCAGTTTTGCACCAAAAAGTATAAATCAGGGCCTTAATGTCTATAAACAGACCAAAAGCCTAACTTTACTGAGTAAAGTTAGACTTTAGGTCTAAACCTAGACTTCTGGGGTAAAGTCTACATTTACCTTTGTGAATTGGGCCCATAGATGACATTTTAGTAAATAAAATGATACCAAAATGGCAAAAAATGAATTATTAGAATGGGAGATATGCAATTTCACAGTTTTAGGTAGCTATAGCACCTAAAACCAGAAATTAACACTTGTGGTTATCTGGTCATGCTAGACTATGGAAGAGTCACAAGTTGAGGCTGACTTCAATGGAGCATAGGCCTGATAGAGGGACCAAAGTAGTCCCACTGAAAAAGCTATCTTCTCAAAGTCCAGCGTGAAGAGTCCAGTTCAAGGTGGTGGAGGCCGCGAGGAGCAGGAGATCGTCACAAAGGTTGTTGCTGTAGTGCAAAAAACAGCCTCACAATCTGGACGGTCATTACTGTAGCATGAAGAAGTAGTCAGGCATCACAGCTGGTTGTTCTTGGAGCTTCATATTGGAGGTCGCTATGGGCTGTCACTACTGTAGCCTAAAGTGCATATCTAAAGTTGCCAGTCATCACTGGCAGTTGTTAGCACAAACAATTGGGTCCACCAGAGGTTCATGTTGGCAGTTGTCACGGGTGGCAGAGTGTCAGCATGAACAGGCTTGATTGCGGTTGCGAAGAGACCTAAACTTCAAGATTTCATTTTTCTTGATGGAGTGCGCTCTGATGCCAGCCAAGGGACCAAGACCTGCGGAGGCACCTTCTGGGGATCAGTGGCTCACTCTAGCAGGGGTCAGCAGAGCTCAGGCAGGTCCAGTTGCAGCAGGTCAGCTGGTTAGTTTCAATGAGGCCTCTGGAGCTTGTTGCATCCCTGTAGCTCAGAACAGGATCTGTCATCTAAACCATGCAGTCCCTCTGGTAATCCTTGGTTCAAGGAGCAGGTCTTGTCTTGGGTGATAATAGCTGGTATCAAGTTCCTTTGTGTGTGTGTGTATGTTTGTTTGTGTATATTTGTGTGTGTGGAAGCAGCTCCTTCAAAATGCCATTGGGGCAGGGAACAGCACTGCCCCCACCATCCTGGACAGATGGCCCACCCTTCCAACATCTAGTCCCCCTTGGCTTCACTGTCTGGGAGGAATACACAAAGGCCAACTGGTAATTATAGCAAGCCATGTGCCCCAGGACAGAGGTTGCAGTCACCAAATGACTAGGACAATTGAATCCAAACTTTCTAGAAGTGCCATTTTCTGAATTGTGATTTAAAATCGGACTTTCACCATTAAAGAGAGTTTTAAATTACAGCTCATGTGAATATAAACATGACATTTCCATCCACCACCCATCAAAAGTCGTCATGTTTTGAAAAATAAAGGGGTCACCCAATGTTATTCGATAGGGGAGACTGTCCTTATTGTAGTAAAAACTAATTTAGAAGTGTTTTCCTACGAAGGCATGTTACACTTAAAACCAACTTGTCCTACTTTTTTAAACACAATGCACTGTGCTGTATGGTTTGGTTGGGGTCCACCTTAGGGGTGATGTACACATTTTAAATGGGATGGTTTAGGTCTAGCAAAATGTTTATTTGCCCGGGCAAATTGGCAGTTTAAAACTAGAGGCTGCAAGGCCTGAGACATGTTTTAAAAGGCTACTTTAGTGAGTGGCACAATGAGCATTCGGTGCTCAGTAGTAACATTTAACTTACTGACATTTGGTACATGTGGTACCACTTTTCTATGGATTAACAAGTGAATTAAATGTGCCAGTCAGGTGTACACCAATTTTAACATGTTTAAAGGAGAGAACATAAGCACATTAGCACTGCTTAGCAGTGATAAAGTGCACAGAGTCTTAAAGCCAACACCAACAAAAATCAGCAAAACAGATAGGGTGAAGGCAAAACATTTAGGGGACTACCACCAAGGGTGTCAGGTCTAACACTATTCAATAAACGTTGTTTATAGTACAGTCTATGAAGTGATCAATTATAAAGCAACTGTCTGATTGTTAGGCTAGGTATATACTGCACCAGTACAGTCTTGATCCTAAATCATTAGATTAATGAAATGTTCTACATCATGAACAATATATAACCAGATTTAATTAATAATTTAAGGGACTTTTGTTGCATCTTTTGATCAAGGTATTAATCACATGCTTTGTGAAAGTATGTGAACAATCCCTTCTAGTTTAATTTTTCTTTTTACAAGATGGGAGATGGCATCCAGGAGCAGGATTTAAGGTTTAGAGATTTCACTGTAGTTCAAATGGTTAACTTACAGTTGTGGTTTCTGTTTACAAATACGAACTCTGCGGTTAATGGCTCTATATGGTGTACAATTACACCACCTCATTCCTTACTAGTTTTTGTACAGGATGTCTTGCGGATGCATGCCTTGTAGGCTACCAACAAATGTAATAAAGTAAATTATCCAGCGCTTAGAAGAGCTGATGATTTTGTCAACATGGGTAGATGTTGTCTTATCGAAGTTTCAGTCCAAATTAGTCTAAACCATACTTAAACTAAAAAGGTTGCATATTTTAAAGACTGGTTTAAGCTTTTGGGTCGACTTATTTTCATGCATTATACAGACTCCACATTGACAGATGCAGGAGCATTCAACTCATGGAATGCAATAGGAATGCACGCTATTTTTTTATGGATTTTTATCAACTTGTGAAATAATAAAAAAAAAAAAAAAAATAAGGCAATTGGAGAAATGCTTCAATTAATCTCAGCCACTGATAATCACTTGGGCCTCATTCCAGACCATCATTTTTCACCCATTTAGACATTCTATGTACATACCTGCCTTATGCAAATGAGTGCTAATCCTGCTCCTAAAGGAGTAGGAATAGGATGGTATTTAAAAATAATTTATTGTTCATACAGTATGTAACCTGTAAAAAATTAGAAGCCATATTTTGCAATCAGAACCATACATTATATAGTCAGACAGTTATAAAATATATAAAACATCCGTATCCCTGCATTTGTAATGTGCTACTTTAAGAATATGCAGATACATGTGGGAGTGATAGTATTAATATATTTTGTGTTATATTTGAATTAATGTTGTTTAATTATTTAAACAAATAGTTAATATGTTTAGCAATATGGATTTGTACATGTTATTTAGTAGTTGCTCTTTCGAGTTGCTGTGGTTACATACATCAGGAATTGATATTCTATTTACAAAGTTTAAAAATATTACTGTGACAGTAAATCATGACATATAAACTGTGATTACAAATTCAATAGCTTAGATGAGAGATATCAATGCTATCTTGATATTATTGCTTTAGGAAGACAATTTGGATCAGTGTGTGAAATGAGCATTGTACAAAATTATAATGTAACATTACTATAATTCTTTCATACCTCTTATCAATGCCCAGAAGAACTTTCAGTAGTGTTTTGGTGAGCCATTTCTATATTTGCTAGTAGTGATATTTATTAATGTTGATCTTTGGTGTTAAATCCAAACTTGTTAAAGCAGTTTATGAGTGCTTTAACATTATCAGTTGTAAGCAAAGTGGTGGAGGTTTGGACTGCAAGCAGCATAAACAAAATAGTAAACAAATGCAAGGCGACACTCAGTTAGGTCCTGCAAATGGGAAAAAGGGATATTTTCTGAATTCAAAATTATTGTTTATCGTACTTATCATTCTTGAGATATTATTGCAGAGCCTGCATATATGTACTATGTAGGAGCTCTCAATTACACAATTTTTTTGAGGGGGAGTTATAAAACATGGAGGTATTTTTGATCTGAGGTTTCTCATTTGGCTGCATGATCTGAGCTAGGATTTATGAAGATTGGTGTGCAATGCTAAGGGTTTGAAAGATACTCTTTTTGGCAGCAACTGGTAACTAGAGAGGAGGTGTAAGAATTGGAGTAATGTGGTCCTGTCTGTTTTAAATGAGGATTTGTCAAGCTTCTGTAGTCTGGATTTTTTGTCACTAGGGGACCCAGTGTAGAGCCCTTTTGCATAATTCAGATAGAATGTCACGAGGGCCCAAAATGCAAGCATCCTTTCTGAAATTTCTAGGTAGGCAAAGACATGTCAAGTAATTGTTATCATGTAGAAAGTGTCTCTTGCCAATTTGTTGATTTGGAATACAAGTAAGAACTTCAAGCCCATGACCATGCAAGGTTTACTTATAGTAGGATGCTGTGCTATAGCGCATATTGCAGAGTTCAGTTTGACATCACTCTTTAGCATCTATTGTTAAATCCCTTTTAGACATGTATCCAAATGTCTTGACTTCTGAAGGTTGCTTCACTTTTAATATGAAATCACCATTTTAATTTCATAAAATTTTCATCTGGGGATAGCTTCCTAAAATGCAACAATGAACAACATTGGGACATGACATAGATCACTTGAGGCCAGATGGACTATCTTTCTGGGCACAAAAACACACAAAAAACTGTTGCAAATTGCTGCTCTACATTTAGAGAGTTATTTTTTAGACCGACCTATAATCTTATAGGTCAGTACGCAAAATCAAGATTCAGAATGGGTCGCTATATTAAATGATCACAATCATGGGGATGGTAACCCGCAAGGTTCAGCAGACCAACATGCCTGTGATTACTGTTAAATGAAGGAAACTTATTTTAAGGCAGCACAAAAACAGGGATGCTTTTAAAACAAAATGTATATTTTTAAATGTTTCAATCATAGTTGGCAGTGGTACCGTGGACTACTGCCTACATCCCCTGAAATACTTTCATCAATTCACAAAGGGGAAGGAGTTTATATGGGATCCAATCCCTTTTGTGAATTTGTTATGCAATGTGGTGGTCAGTACCTTCAGTAGTTTATTACCACTATTATATTAATAAACCATTAATACAAATTAAGACAGTGCCTCTTGTTGCATGGTCACCCCCATTTGTCGGTCTAATGCAGCTGGTATTTGAACTCTGCACACTGAGACACAGCTGTGCAGTTCCCAGTGTATGTTCTCTAGCCCTCAAAATACAGAAACATTTGCTAACTCTTATTTGCATATTAAACTTCCCAGTAGGGCCATAGTATATGATACATTAAATGCACCAATGGAAGTGAAAAAGGTAACTGTCACCTGTGGACTGCACCACATGTTGTGCCATCCACTAGGTTGACAAAAGAAAACATTGCTTCAGACCCATCAGTGTAGCCTGAGTCCTGCAGCTTTTAGATCTTCAGGCTAACTTGACAAACTACCGTTTTTGACAGGAGGGAACCCTACCTTTAAACATTAAATAAGTAATCCCTATGTAGGTCTTGTATTCTAAAAGGTCAGGTACCTAATATTTTAACGTGGTGCATGCACATATTTAATTTTGGCATTTAACTGCAGTGACAAACACTAAAGCTAGCTTCACTGTAATGAGATGTAGATGTCCTACGAAAACTCTAGAGTTCAAAATAAAATATTAACTCTACTGTCCACAGACAAGTCACCAGTAAATTCAAACAGTATTTTTAATGTTTATTGCAAATCAAATGCACTAGTGAATTCAGATCTCTAAGAAGTACTTAGGAAAAGTGACTTTAAAAAAGAGTCACATTTTACCTCTCTGAGTCTCAAGTGGGCTAATTAGTATAGCCTGCTGACAGACACCTCTGCTAGTATTTTCCTAATGAGGTATGAAAACTACTCCCAGAACAGGAATGGCTTTTGGCTTTTTATCATGAAGACCTGGAGGGGAGACATGCAACAGATATCAACACAAAAAGGACAACTGGGAAGGATCCAGGAACTTTGTTAACTTGAAGGGGACCAGGTTGAGAACTGCCCCTTCAAAAACAGGTGTAAAGGGAGACCAGGGGAAAAAAGTATTTTGTTCCTGAGACCCTCTGCAGCCACCTTGGTACCAGCCCAATGGAGAGAGGTAGTGCCAAGACCTATGTGGTGTAGCCGAAGAGTTGTGGACAGCTCATTTCCCTAAACACACCCCTGGAAGGTCCACATGTTTCCATCAGGGGCAGAAATATTCTTCCATTTGGGATTAGCTTAAAAAAAATGGACTGTGGGATAGTTTGCAATATTGCATAGTGGTTGTGCTTCAAAAGTATGAAGGGTTGCCATTAGGAGCATTTTCCTCATTGGTGAGGGAGAGCCCAGGAATCACCCCCACCCACTGGCTAACTAAACCTACAAAGCTAGCACATCACCCACAGCTCATCAGAACATTGGCTGTACCTGAGGAGGAACAGAAAACAAGAGGACCTGCTGTTTCACATCGGTGTGGAGACATAAAGAGCTGGACCTACTTTGATTTGTACCCAGGACTAAGAAGTGGACTATGAAGTAGACTCCAAGGCTCATTTGGCTAGTCTCCTTTGTGGCTGCAGGGATTTAGCAAACTGCAAATAGCTAGTGCCCAGTTGAAAAGTAATAACTGGACATGAGCTGTGCCCTCCTGGCAGCCTCTGCTGGAGTGGGACCTATATCTTAATTGCTGTCCAATGTTAGAATTCAGAAAATTGTTGGCCTTCCAATAAGTGATGAATCAGTGGGACCGTATGGCAAAAATATCCAATTTAGATGTGGCTTTGTCCGATACAGCTTCAGGCTTGCCTAGCTGGAGGATTTCAACCTCATATAAAACACTAAGGCCCAGATTTAGAATTTGGCAGACATGTTACTCCATCACAACAGTGAAGGATGTCCCATCTGCAAAAATCTAAATCCCATTGGATATAATTGGTTTTAGATTTTGGTGGATGGGACATCCGTCACCGCTGTGACAGAGTAACTCATCCCTCAAGTTCTAAATCAGGCCCTATGCCAGAAGACAGAAATATGACTGGGTAGAGATGTGAAAAGTATCCACCTTGCATGATGATTTTGTCTACTTTTACAGTATCAGGTCCTGCAATAGCCAACAGCTTGTTGGTACTTGTTCCAGCAGATATCTGGCTCTGAGACTTTTACAGCCTTCAACCTTGCCACACTGGCAGGATTTCAAATTTTATTTAAAAGATTAAGGGCCTGATTTAGAAATTGGGCAAATGGGGTTACTACATCACAAACATGATGGATATCCCATTCGCTGTATTACAATCCCATTATATCCTAATGGAATCATAACATAGCGGACGGCATATCCATCATGTTTATGATGGAGTAACCTGTCCGTCAAACTCTAAATCAGGCCCAATGTCTGATGGCCAGATGGTAACCTGGTCAAGACAGTCTTGTGTATCCAAAGGCTAAAGTAGTTGTTTAAATGGGGATGAGAACCTCCTCTCTGGGCCAATTAAAGACCCCACGGACCCCATTCTCCAGGGTTGAATGCCTTTTTATTTGGGGAGACGTGTCTCCCTCTCTGAGCTCTCCATCCTTTGGCCCCAGGAATCCCATCACTGGGGGCTAGGTGGCAGCAGTGACCCAGGGACCCGGCACCCACTGTAATAGTTAAACATCTGGCACCTGCTAGCACCCAGAATGGGTGCTGACTGGGGAGCTGTCAGGAGCCGCAGGGCCTTGGAACTCTCACTATGGGGCTCCTTGTGGTTAGTTCTATGGGTGCACTGTAATGTTTTAAAAAGACTCAAAGACATGTTAATGTTTTTTTAAATAATGCTTTATTGAGAATATGTTGTGACAAACATTATTATTAAAATATGCACTGTGTGAATTTATAACATATATATTTGATTAGAGTTCTTGGTGATTTTTCATAAAGCCAATACCTCTCCTTTCTAAGTGTTGACGTGCTGACCCTTTAATAAAGCTGATAGATCCACTGATTTTTATAATTTGGTGTTCACACCCTTTGACAAAGCCAATAGGTCGCACCTACTTACAATGATGCCCCTTTATATTGTTATATGACATACTCAGCCGGTATGCCTAACCCCACAGCTCACCAAAAAATCCAAAGAGATTCACTAAAAAAAACAAAGACTAAAGTGACATTATCATTAGCAATTTTACTAGCATCTTATTTTACATAAAAGAATCTTCGAAATTCACTGAAAAAAAGTTAATGGTAGGGATGGGCAAAACTCCCAGAGTGACACTGCATGGAATTTTGTGGAGTTACTTGAAAACGTCACAAGATTCCACAGAGTTTTCCTAACAGGCAAAATTGGCAAGCCGTGCTGCTTGCATTGATTTTTTTGTGCGAACGACACCATGCAATGGGCCAGAGGACACTGCTGCGTGAGTTGATTTTGCTGCCACTTAAGTAGATTTTCTACTTCAGCAGCAGCTTTCTCACCGCAAACAGTTAAAGCTGCCCATGAAAGTTTGTGATGAGAAAATCTTGCTGGGTGCCCTCCTAGTGCCTGAAACTTGTGCCAGTTCTTGCTCACGCTTGCCAACTTACCACTGGTGAGGTACGCCATGCGGCGGTTGACAGAATTTGGTTGGAATGCCATGTTAGTTTGAGGGACATTATAGTTATGTGAGAATGTCAGATGAAACACAGCATTTTAAACAAACAAAACCACTGGAGTTCACAAGTGATAGTGCCATAAAGTAACTATTACTGATAATGAATTCACATTACATCACTCATGACATTCTGTGACATCATTGCTAACATCACTGCAACATCACAAATGAAATGACAGAATTGGTAACAGCACTGTACTTGGCCAGAGCAAGAGTTATAGTTTCTTTAGGGCCTGATTTATAGTTATGTGAGATAACTATAACTGGTGATTGTCAGTGTTTTTTTTTTTTTTTAAATTATTTATTTTAACTGCCATTTTCACCTAACTAAATCGGCCCTTTAATCATACATATATATATATATATATATATATACAAATATAATCCCCTGTGTAAGTCTTTTTACATAAAAGTTGTCATTCAAGCTGGAGAAGGGAATGCTGAATGTTCTTACAAAGTATTGAAAACTTTGAGTTTGTTGTAAAGCATAAAAGTTGCTGCATGTAGTCAGATGTGCTGGGCAGAAATGTCAGCTACAGAATTAAAAGAAACGGAGGAGATAGCATTGAAAATATTTGAGGACTGCGCTCCTGTATTGCGAAGCACATAAGCAGATGGTTATACACCAGTCTGGGTGTAAATATAATTACCAAATTAAGGAAACTGAAAAAAATGCAGAAAAGCAAACTGTTCACTGGAAGTAGGACATGTCCCAAGGAGCCTGAGGATATTAATTGCATTGAGCTATGAGGACTCTCACCTACAGATACTGAGTGAATGGGCAGAGAATAATAGAAAAGCCTCAAAGCAGATACTAGGGGTTCTGAAATGCAGATAAGTACATTTAAAGTATGTCGGAGGAAATTGACACTTTATTAGTAAAAATTAAAAGAGATAAAGATCAAGAGCTAGAGTGAAAATATATGCAGAAATGAAGGATAGATTAAAGAAATTAGAAGAGTCCATTAAATTGAGGAAATCTAAAAGTCAAGTGTGATAAGATAAGCTGCATTTTTTACGCCTGGACAGGTGTTTCAGCCTACGTCCAAGAGAGCGGCAACAAAGCCAAAAGCCACAAAGAGGAATAAGAAGAAGAGAAAAGGGTGGTGTAGACATGGAAAGGAAAAAACAAGCAGCAGGGACGCAAATTCAATGGAAAGGCAAATAACAGTTGATGATATCAATATCATCAGAAATCTGAATGAACTAATACTAATTCAAAAAAAGAAGAATATTTTACATTTGGAATTATCACTCTGCCTGGAACAAAACATGAACTATACAGAAACAAGGATAGAGCTTTTCAAATAAATTCATAAGATCCATGAAATCAAAAAAGTTCTCCATGATACAACCTAAACCTACAACACAAGTCAGTAAGAACAGTGACTGTGTATATCAGTTAAAGGTAGCTGATGTACAGTTCATGAAGGAACGCCAAGATCTGGAGAATTAAATCTTGGTATTCATGACATATTGACTTTGGATGATGTGATAATACAGCAAGGACTAGATGTATATGAATATGTAATAACTGATTTTAATCCTCAATATAAATTTGTGCCAGAAACGCTGAAGGATGCTCTTGTAATTTTCCATTAACTTGTCGCGCAGGATTTGAAGAACTTATATATCAATATGCCGAAGAAACATAAAGTTAATAAAACCCAACAGAAGAAATATCATAAATTGATGGACAAACATGGTATTCAAACAGACAATGTGATTAGGAACTATGACAAGGGTCAGTTCTTGAGCCTAAGGATAAATATTTGAGTGAAGCATACAAGCAATTGAACAATGAATTGTATTATGTAAGAGTTCCACGAAATACATTGAAGACAGTAAAAATGCAATATAACAATGAGTTGTTAGGTTGGTGCGATCAAGATCTTTCAAGTCCCAAAGAGTACCATTTTCTGTGTATTGAGTATCCAAGAACATCTGTCCCCAAAATCCAAAAGGATAACATAAATCTCAGGTAGTCCTATAATACCAGCACTAGGGAGTGCTTCTGAAAACACCACTAAATATGTCTACTATTTTTTGAGGGATTTTATAATGAATTTACCCTCATATATAAAGGACACAAGAGACATTTAAAAAAAAAGATTTTTGACAACCCATGGAAAGACGGGTATATAATAATGACCATAGCTGTGACAAAACTATATACCAATATCCAACATGAGGATGGCTTCAGAGCTTTAGGGTCTTTCCTAGGTACTAGACCATTGAATCTGTGTAAACATACCGAATGCTACTTATTCTGATTTAAAGGTTCCTGGAGAAAGTATATTTCTTGTTTAACAGTTTAGTTGTGCTAATTTGCATATGGGTTGGTGGAAGGAGCAGGTGCTCCAAAAGGAGTTTCAGCTTGAATGTTCAAGATGCATGGTATTTTGAAGTAGATTCATAGATGATATATTTGTGTTCTATAGAGGCACCATGAAGAGTGCAAGGCTGTTTGCAGAGAAAATATACTGAATCTACACTTCACTAGTACAATCAGTGAAAAAGAGGTTACATTTTTAGATCTGACAGTATATGTGAAGAATGGAAAATGAGAATCTAAACTATTCAGGAAACCGACAGCCGCTAATACTCTATTGCATGCAGCTAGTTGTCCTCCCTAAAACCTAGAGAGAAGTTGCCCATCTGGAGAGACCTTAAGTGTCAGACGGAATTGTAGTGAAAAGCAAGAAAAGAGAAGGCCATGGAAGCAATGACTCAAAGATTCCAAAGGAGAGGATACTCATATGCAAATATTGAGAAAGCCAAAAAGAAAGCAAAGCCAAAGGCAAGGGAACAACTGGTATTTGTGAGAAGGAAAATTATATTCCAGAAAACCTTGCAATTTATACTGATTACCACTTTTACTAAACAAGAAGGAACTGTCTGCAGCATAGTGCAAAAATACTGGCACTTAATAGAGAACGATCCAGTGATTGGAAAAGAAGCCCCAAGAAGACCAGGTGTGTAATTCAGGAGGGCTAAGTCCATGAGGAACAATTTGTTTAAAAGCAGTCCTGAATGTAGGCAAAAAAGTAACTAGTTTGGGAACAGCAAGGACTTCAAAAAGTACAGTAGACAAAAGGCCCGTTAATGTGGAACTAATGAGCGAGAATATGAATAGCCCCTACTTAGGAAAGTAAAGAAGATAAAATAATTGTATAATTGTAAATCTAAGTGTACAGTGTATATTTTGTGTTGAACATGTACGTTTATGTACATGGAGAGTACTATGCTACCCATACATAAAACAATTTTACTTCATATAATGGCAATAGGAAGTAGAGATATTACATACCCAGTGGTCTGCCATTTTGACGAAAAGCACATGAGTGAAGTGAGAGGACTGGACTATTTTGTAGTTGATGCTGGTCCAAAAAGTAGCAGAAGAGGTGACAGGGAAAAGAGTTTGAGGCAGCTGGAATCGTGATTTCTTATATATATATATATATATATATATATATATATATATATATATATATATATATAAAACCTAGTGTGGTCGCCACAAGGTAGTTATAGGTAGGACCTAGTTTCTATAGAAAAAGTTTTTATTTATGTGTCTGAATCTTCACAAAATCTTCCCCCAAAATTTGCTGCTTACGTTTGCTGCTGTCTGGAAAATTTGTCTATGTAGAGACGCAAAGGCTCCGCAAACCCTCCCAATCTTGTGCTGAGATCTGATTTACTGCCAAAACTTCCAAGAGGAAGTGTTAGCAGCCATCTTGGCACTCAGTTTCAGCTTCAGCTGAGTCCCAGAAAAAAAGAGGTTAAAAAAAAAGGGGGCCAGGGCAGGCCAGGACAAACGGACCCCTAGCTCTGGTGCTGGGGTGCTAGAGAGAACCGCCACCTCCCCCAGAGCAAAAAAGCCATTTTATTTGTGATTTTTGGCAGAGATCGCTGCAGATTTGTGAATCCGCAGATTATTTTTTTCAAACCCAAGAGCTGGCTTTAGCGCTTGTTTCTGAGAAGCTCCTGGGTGGGTCACATCCCGGGGGCATTCAAATTATCAATATAAAATGCTTTTTGTTTAGAAACTAGGTCCTAACTATAACTACCTAATGGCGACTGTCATTAGGTAATATATCCATGTATGGATATATATATATATATATATATATATATATATATATATATATATATATATATATATATTTATATATATATATTCACTGAAAAGCCAAATGTTACAGGGATGTTATAGCTAGAAAATAGAATTTATAAAACATAGAAATTCACTTAAAAAAACAAAGGTTACAGGGATATTATAGTTAGGTTCACATTTTAATTGTACCAAACCATAGAAATTCCTCAGTTCTAGTTATCTCAAGTAACTATAATTCATGCCCTAAGGTAACCATAACTCGTGCCCCCACCATGCACAGTTTTCTGCTAAATAATTTTACTGCAAATGTTACATTGATATTATAAATGATGTTATCAAAGATGTCATGAGTGATATATTAAGTGGGGTAATTAGCAGTGTATGGTGAGGGTGTGAGTTATAGTTACCTTAGGGCACAAGTCCCCATCCCCCAGGACCCGGCCATGTGACCTGGTTGCCGCCCCAGGGCACCTTGTGACAATGTTGGGGACTGCTGGAGGAACCTGTAGACCCCCATGGCCCCAGCTGGCTCCCCATCCCCTCTGGGAGACAGCGTTGCTGTCACAGAGAGAAAGCTGCTAAAACAGCTCCCTCTATGTGAGAGTAATGTTTCCCGCTGTTTCCCTGCCTGCATTTCCATGGGCAGGGAAACAGAGAAAACCTCTGCTCACAGTGAGGGAGATCTGTTTGGCAGCTCTCCCTCACTGCAAGTGAAGTGTTTGCTGCAACTTGGTAGGCGCTGTAAGCTCCCGCCAAGTTACAGCAAACAGCTATGTACAGGGACAGGACAAAACGGGACATAGCAGGAGATGGCCCTCCAATATCAATAGCCCCTGGGAGGTGGTGGTCCCCAGGGTTTACAGATCCAAACCAGACCCCCTAAATCGTTTTAACCCCTTACATGCTAGACCTTCCCCCACATCCCGTGCCAAGCCCTTTTGTGGCTATTTGGGGTACTTTGGACTTAGGCCTTCATAACTTTTTGTCCACATAAGCTATCCACACCAAATGAGTGTCCTTCTTTCCAGCATCCTAGGGATCCTAAAGGTACCAAGAGTTTGTGGGTTCCCCTGAAGGAGACCAAGAAATTAGCCAAAATACAGGTAAAATTGTGTTTCTTTCCGAAAAATGGGGAAAAAGGGCTGCAGAAGAAAGCATGTGGTTTTTTTCCTTGAAAATGGCATCAACAAAGGGTTTGCGATGCTAAAATCACCATCTTCCCAGCTTTCAGGAATAGGCAGACTTGAATCATAAAACCACACTTTTCAACACAATTTTGGCATTTTACTGCGACATACCCCATTTTTACTATTTCTTGTGCTTTCAGCCTCCTTCCAGTTAGTGACAGAAATGGGTGTGAAACCAGTGTTGGATCCCAGACAGCTAAACATTTCTAAAAGGTAGACAAAATTCTTAATTCAGCAAGGGGCCATTTGTTTGAATCTTTCAAGGTTTTCTGGAAAGTAACAGCTAAAATAAAAAAATATTGAAATTGAGGTGAAAAAAAGAGCCATTTCTGTCCACATTTTCTTCTATAACGTTTTCCAGCTATGGCAGATTTTTAAAGCAATATATCATTATATCTGCCAGACTCTTCTGGTTGTGGGGATATATAAGGCTTTTAGGTTCATCAAAAGCCTTAGGTATAAATGAGCTGCACCTTGCAAGGGGTTTTTATTGCATACCAGGTATACAGCAATTCATTGTGGTGAAATATAAAGAGTCAAAATAGGTATCAAGGAAACTTTTGTATTTCCAAAATGGGCACAAGATAAGGTGTTGAGAAGCAGTGGTTATTTGCACATCCCTGAATTCTGGGGTCCCCATACCAGCATGTGAATTACAGGGCATTTCTCAAATAGACATATTTTTTACACAGTCTTACATTTGGAAGGAAAAAGTGTAGAGAAAGACAAGGGACAATAACACTTGTTCTTTTAGTCTGTGTTTCCCCGCGGTTCCTGATAAAAATGGTACCTCACTTGTGTGGGTAGGCCTAGTGCCTGCGACAGGAAATGCCCCAAAACACAACGTTGACACGCCACATTTTCCCAAAGAAAACTGACCTGTTTTTTGCAAAATTTGGCTAAAAAAACACATGTTCCTCACATTTCTGTGGCAGAAAGTTCTGGAATCTGAGAGGAGCCACGAATTTCCTTCCACCCAGCGTTCTCCCACGTCTCCCGATAAAAATGATACCTCACTTGTGTGGGTAGGCCTAGCGCCCGCGACAGGAAACGCCCCAAAGCGCAACGTGGACACAGCCAAATTGGTGAAGGAAAACAGAGGTGTTTTTTGCAAAGTGCCTACCTGTGGATTTTGGCCTTTAGCTCAGCCGGCACCTAGGGAAACCTAGAAAACCTGTGCATTTTTTAAAACTAGACACCTAGTGGAATTCAGAATGGGGTGACTTGTGGGGCTCTTACCAGGTTCTGTTACCCAGAATCCTCTGCAAACCTCAAAATTTGGCAAAAAAACACTTTTCCCTCAGGTTTCGGTGCTGCAAAGTTCTGGAATCTGAGAGGAGCCACAAACTTCCTTCCTACCACCATTTCCCCAGGTCTCCTGATAAAAATGGTATCTCACTTGTGTGAGTAGGCCTAGTTCTCGTGACAGGAAATGCCCCAAAACACAATGTGGACACATCACATTTTCCCAAAGAAAACTGACCTATTTTTTGCAAAGTGCCTTGCTATGGTATTTGGCCTCCAGCTCAGCTGGCACCTAAGGAAACTTAGCAAACCTATGCATTTTTTAAAACTAGACATCTAGGGGAAACCAGGATGGGATAACTTATGGCGCTCTCTACCATGTTCTGTTACCCAGAATGCTTTGCAAACCTCAACATTTGGCAAAAAAAAAACACTTTTTTCTTACATTTCGGTGATAGAAAGTTCTGGAATCTGAGAGAAGCCACAGATTTTCTTCCACCCAGCATTTCCACAAGTCTCCTGATAAAAATGGTACCTCATTTGTGTGGGTAGGCCTAGTGCCCGTGTCAGGAAGGGATCACACAATGGTCAATGTTAGTCCGTACTTGATGGCAACTGTTGACCCTGGAGTGAACCATTCCTTACGTAGGCACTAGGTACAGGCACTCAAATGGGGTAGTATTTTTATCAGTGCAGGTTGGGAAATACTGGGTGGTAAGAATTTTGTGGATCCCAGCATATTCCTGTAGTTTGTTTGACAGACATGCAAGAAAAAAATAGAGTTTTTTTCAACATTGCAATTTGCAGGGTATTCTGGGTAAAAAAAAGTTTTGGGAATCCGCACAAGTCACACCTCTGTGAACTCCCCTGGGTGTCTATTTTCCAGAAATGTCTAGGTTTGGTAGGTTTCCTTATATGGCCGCTGTGCCCGGCAACAAAACCGCAGGTGCCTGCCTTACAAAACCAGGTTGTTTTGTGATAGATAATTTTGATGTCTCCACAATACGATTTGGGCAGTGGAATTTGGGGCTGAACTAATTTGGGGAGCTCCCAAGAGAGTACTCTCTCTGTGCTTGCTGCCACATGCACCTGCTCTCTGCGTTGGGCTAACCCGCTGTTGTCCTGCTGTACAGACTGTGCTTGCGAAGGGAAAGCAGGAATGTCCTCATCACCCCCCTACCAAGAATCACTGGAAGAGTTGTTGGAAAAATCACTTCCAGAGTCTGCGCCATTGTCCTATCCATCAGATGTCTCAGTATCTGCTGTCTCAGTCTTCGATCCTACGTAAGAGCTGTCCTCTATAACCCGAGTTAGGGCTTGAGCAGCAGTCATCCAATGAGACGCCATCTCTTCTACTGGCTAAACTCTCGCTCTAAAACACTAGCCTACGTAGACAGTCACAAAATTGTTGGTGGGTGTGTATGTGATGCATGCAACAGTAAAGGTCAGTCACCTTACCTACGCTTCTTCTCTCGATCAGCACGTTCTCTCAAGACACTCAAAAAAACAAAAAAGACACACTATAACTTCATCTTGTCACATACCAATCGTCATAGTCTTTAGCCCCTCTGGCACCCAGTCCAACAAACATTATTGTTGCTTCCACTTCCATGACCTCTTCCTCGGATTCCCACAATACCACCCAGAAAAAGTGCCCTTCATCTCTCCATTGCCCCCCTCGCACATACATTTCATTTGTACTATAGCACAGGTAATGGCTGGCTTTACTAATCCACTCAGCTATTTACATAAGATACAGATTTGATCTTTTTGATACATTTCTTTTATGTTTATGGTTTAGGGATGATGCTATGTATTTAAAGGTGGCGATATGTTCTCCAACCAAAATGTGCTCTGACGAAGATCGCGTAGGTCGATACGCATGAGCAGTTTTTGAATAAACATCTTTACTAAGCAGTTTCCTGGAGTGCGGGCTTCTTTTCGGGTGTGTAAAACATGAAGGAATTTTGGTTGATTTTTAGTGGGTCCTGCACCTGCTCGCTCTGCACCGGCTGGTTGGTGGTTGATATCGGTAAATGCAGGGATGAGTGTTACATATACATATATATATATATATATATATATATATATATATATATATATATAACCGATTGCAGCCCCAAGGGAAACCACACACACATTGGCAAATGTGATCTCTCTCTCTCTCTCTCTCTCTCTCTCGTTATATATATAGATAGCTATATCTATAAATAGATCTATATATAGATCTATACATATATGTAGATCTATATAGTTTTTGAATAGCTGTATGGTTTCGCTGGTGGCCATAGTGTCCCCCAGGAAAACCATACAACTATTTTTTTTTAATTGCCCCTGAGGGGGGAAGCGGCCCGTTTTCAGAGGGGGCCGACCCCCCCCCAAGTGAAATCCCTCGAGTCTAGTGGGGTTTCTTGGCCCTCAATCGCAACTGTGCTGCAATCAAGGGCCAGGAAACCGTTTCAGGAAGGGCTTGTTTGAAAGGGGAGAGTCTCCCCTTTCAAACGAGGCCTTCCCGAATGGTGGGGAGGCCGTTTGGGCCCATTTTCCCCACCGGAGCAGGAAGTGGCCTTATCTCTGTTTCCCGCTCCTGTGGGGCAAACAGATTGTGATGTCAGCGTGTCATCACAAAGGGGCGGGTGTGGGGTGTGGGGGGTCAGGGGAGACACAGAAGCTCTTCCATGTCTCCCAATGGGGAATTAACTTTAAAAAAATTCTCCAGTGCGACGCACCAGAGGATTTTTTTAACCACCTCCCTGCTGTCAGCCACTGGTCATGACCCATACCAGGAAGGTAGTGAGGGCATCGGCCAGTGGCTGGTGCCTACCCTCAAGAGGTTTAAATGAGTGCCAGGGAGGTGGTGGTTCTCGGCACTGCGAAGGTGCTACCCCCGCATCAGTTTTACATTGGTGGCCTGGGGAGGCGGTAGTCCCCGGGCTGCAAGGGGGACATGCACCCCCACATTAGTTTTACATTGTTACCCTGTGGAGATGGCACTCCCCCTGCACATATTTTATCTATCACCCCAGGGAGGTGGTGGTCACAGGAGCTGCAGAGGAGGCTGTTGGGCCTCCCCCACACAAATAAAGCATTTTTCCCAGGGTGGTGGTGGTCTACTGGCCATAGGGGGGCCTATGGCATATAGGGACCCCTGCACACCCAAAAAGATCAAATCTGTATTTTGGTCCCTAGTGCACGGGGGTCATAGGGCCTTGAGCCGCACAAATAAAGCATTTTTCCCTGGGGAGGTGGTGGTCCTCAGGACTAATTTAAGCCTAAGGAGGGGGGCCCTATCTGCTCCCCCTCCATTCTGAATGCCCCTGGGACCTGGCCCACCCTGGGGTCACATAAAACAAAATGACTGGAGACCACCCTTTTAAAAAAAAATCTTCGAAAAATCTGCAGTTCCAAATCCACAGATTTGTGCAATATTTTTTAAAATAAAAATGCTTTTTTATCCTGGTGGGGACCCTTTGAGACACCAGCAACAGAGCTAAGGGGTCAGGCTGACTCTACCCTGTCCCCTTTTCTTATTTTTTACTTTTTTCAGGGACTCAGCTGAAGCAATCGAGTCCCAAGATGGCTGCCAACATTTAATTGTTGAAGTGTTGGCAGCCAATCAGATATCAGCACAAGGACAGCTGGATCCGCGGAGGAACTGCGTGCCCAGATATCTATATTTTTTTCCTTCAATATCTCTAAAACTACTGAATGGATTTATACCATATCACCAAATGCGTGTATTTGGGACCAAGGCCTAGCTTTCTGTCAAATTTGATGTCAATCAGTTCAGCAGTTCGGGCCGTAGTCATGTTCAAAAATTAGAAAAATCCCATTGACATAGAATGAGAAACAATTGTTTTGCCCCCCCCCCCCATTTTTCTCTGCCCCCACTTGATGGTTTAACACACAACTTTTAACACAGCAGCTGAACCGACCATAGCAAAAGTTTTGAAAATTATCTGAAGATTGGTCAAGCGACAGCAAAGTTATTGACAAAACAAAATAACGCTCTGTCTAGAAATTCAGTCACGATTATCTCAAGTAATTATAACTCTCGCCCTAAGGATAACTCGTGCATTTGCCATGCATAGTTTTTTCCTCAGTACTTTTCCTGCAAATGTTACACTGAAATTAATATCATGAGTGATCAAAAGATGTCATGAGTGATGGAATATGTGGGGTAATTAGCAGTGCATGGCGAGGGTGCGAGTTATAGTTACCTTAGGGCGTGAGTTATAGTTACTTGAGATTACCATAACTATAACTGCTGAATTTATATGGTTTTGGGTGAGTAAATAACTATAATGTTCCTGTAACCTTTGTTTTTTATGTGAATGACTCTGTTTTTCTAAATCTATTTCCTAACTATAACTTCCCTGTAACCTTTGTTTTTTTTTCATATACAAATATATACGCACACAAATACTCTAGTCCGCTAACTAATCCAAACTCGTGCATGGATAAAACCAAGTAGCATGCCTTACATCTATATTTTTGCCACTCTAGTTTATACACAAATCAGTAAAATTTGCATTGCCTTAGGGTCATAACCCAGACTCACATGGCTAGTGTGAGCCAGATGATAAAAAATAAATGTAAAAAAAACGAAATCGCCTTATGTGCACATGTATGCGAGTGGGGTTGTATAGCGCAAAAAGAGCTGAGCAAAATGTTTATAAAGGACATCTTCTCATGACCCTTTTTGGCACAGCCACCTCATAGAACAATATTTTGAAGTGCATCGGTGAAATCTTGAAAAACGAAAACCTCCATGTTCTTACATCACGTGAAGCCTCGCTTAACTCTAGGGGCTAATAAAAATGAAAGGTCAGTCAGTTGCTTGCACACATTTGATAAACATACGGATTTACAGAGCGATAGGCTTCTGCGGCCTGCCGTCGTAGGACTCTACAGATGCCCTTTGCTTCTGCAGCGGGGGCTTTTTGTTGCTGTGTTGGCAAACCATTTGGGTGGTCTCTGTCAAATTCGGAGCCACCTTCGGTAGCCTACGGGTATAATTGGCATGCATGCTGTTGTATCTTAGGGAGCTCAATACAGCAATACGTATCTCTGTCCCTCCGTATTTGGTTACCTAACCTCATGCTTTTGGTCCGCCAGTAATGAGGCGCAGCTGTGTTTTTACTTTCTGTTTTAGGGTAAGGGCTGACCCCTGACTGTGAATTCTTTGAAATGGAATAACGCGATGGGGAGTGATAAAGCCGGACATAATCATTCCCAGACTGTTAGCTCAATATTACATTGCCTTTGCTGTAATTAATTTTCCTATCGCTGGTAGTTTTGGCGTTAAACACTTCTGCTAGAGTTATGATAACGCGATAGACAAGGGATAGTAGCTGAGCGCAGTCTTTTTCGATGAACTTTTAGGCCACTTCAGACAGGAATACTCCCTCCGCGTTAAACTCAGTTTGAATTCGAGCCTAAAAGACAATGTAATACTCAATGAAGCTTTTATTGAAACGTTACTTATTTTCTCGAACTGCACGTATCAGGTGGCATGCGATTAGTAAAGAAAAAGAGATCAGTCTCTAGAATCATTGTAGCACTTTATACAACAGCGCTCTGAAGCGGCTGCACAGTCACTCCAAAAAAACAACAAATAACGTAAAATTAAATAAAAACAGAATCATTTAAAAGAAGGTACTCCAAAGGTACTGGTGCTGAATGCTGATGAAAGTACTGGGTGGTGCACTGGGCGTAGTACTGAAATAGTTATACATCTCAAGATAAATGAGTACTCCCCCATTCGTTTTTGAGGACACACTAAGGGCAGCTTAAGCTGTCTGCCCTCGGCCTATAGTTTGCATTACCTTTGTGCCAGGTAGGCATTCTATGGTTGGTACATGAGTGTTTCAGTGAGTCCACGCCTGGATTTTAACACCAAAATATATCTACAAAGAGATATATACATGGGTTTCTGCCAAAATGGTGCATCTGGCTGAAGTTGATGTTACCATGAGGAGAAATATCTTAATTTCACCTTGTTATTCACTCTCCGCAAGTTTTCTGCATTTTACATGCACAGGGACCCCTTTCTGCACACAAAAAACTATTCTGATCACCATGCAGACACACTTGCGCTATGGAACAATGGTATCTGGTTGGTGCCAGGCAGCCCAAACTGTGCCCACGAATGGAGAGAGGAGAACTGCACTATTTCTTTGAAGATGTGGTGTAGTTCTGCTCTGTCCAGGTGAATCAACACACCAACTTTGCTTGCTATACTGCATTGTGCCACTTCTTTGTAAATATGCTCCTGCATATAGAGTTGTAATTGCATCTGCCTTTTTTCATTATTTAATGGCTTTGTTGTGTATCCGAGCTGTCTACCCTCAATACAGTGTTTTTCCTTCCTATGCTTGTGTCCGTCCCATACAAGAGAATTTTGGTCTCCCATTGTTCTGCTTGGATAAGTTGTATTCTTCACTACTGACTTGAAAGTGCTTATTTTTAGTTTACCTTTCAGCACACAATGGGAGTGCATGTTTTTCCTTGGTCTCTCCCTCATCCGCTTGTACTCCTGGTGTCCCTGCCCTACCACTCTCTGTTTCTGCTTTATCCTTCTCCACACTTCATGGCTTTTCATTTCTCTTTTAATTATTCAGCACCCCTGCCACCTAACATGCCCTCTATTTTCACCTTGTCCTCTCCACTACTTAACTATTGCTCCCTGGTCCTCCCTGGTCCCCCTCCCAATACTGCCCTCAGTTTTAAAATTGTATTTTTTTTAAAAAAATGTTAGGACCCGGGAAATGCACAATCCTACTGGGCTGCTTGTTAACGTCTTTGTGCTGCTATGCACATTCATTTTTATGCTTAATTTATTGTTCTAAAATGGTTTTGCCCATGTTGGGACAGTAAAATAAAAATGCAAAAATTACCTCTGGTGTTTCACAATACATACGCACATGTGTCAGAATGTAAGCATGTGCATTTGGCAGCCATCTTGAAATGCATTCATGTGCAAGCATACCGTACAGCACATGCACAGGCATGTGTCATGACTCATACCCAAGCATACATCATAGCACATGCTCAAGCATGCATACTCATCAGTGGCCATCTTGAAATGGCTATTTTTCCGTAGTAAACCCATTCCAAAGTGACTGCTCCTGCGTCCACATATGTGTCATGTTACACTTGCTGCTATTTTTGAATTAGCTAATGCCAGTGCAAACACACAATGGCAAAGCAATACCTCAGTATTTTACTGGCAAGATCTATTCACTTTGCCTGTGCTTGTTTGCCTGTGCTTGTTAATCTTGTGAAAGCGATTCCAACATCACTACTGAGGGCTATTAGTGGATACGTGGCACAATCATGAAAACAACAACATACTTATGTGTTGAGGTTGCGTCTGTGCCAAGAATTAAGTTGAGAGCCTACTGGAGGCAATGTGCTGTTGCTATTCTCTTAATTTCCAGTCCTTACCTCCAACCAAGACTCCTAAGATTTGCAAGGACGTGTTTCCCCTTTGAGGAATTTTTCCTTTATGGGACCCTCTTAAACATTTGTTTGACACTGTCCAGGAATACTGTTGTGTACAGGGTGGCACAGGGCTACTGATAGGACTTCCCCTTTCTTTAGGTAATCTAGAAAGGGAATCAACAGACCTTCCAAGCATCATGGACAATTGATTAGTGTTGGAAATGTGCCCTTTCTGTGAGTCACCCAGAATTCTTGCCTTTTTGCTGAACCCTATTTGTGCTGCTGATAGAACTTGATTCACTTTACTCCTGCTAATCAGTAGTAAAGTGCATGTGCTTCCCCTTTTAAATGATGTAATTGGCATACCCCTAATTGGCATATTTAACTTATCTATAAGTCCCTAGTATATGATACAAGTTTACCTAGGGCCTATACATTAAATGGCACAATCACCCATTGAGCAATCCTTTAAAGTGACAGTGTAAACATAACTGTAGTCCTACTCTCTGTAGCCTGACTATGTGATTTTAAAGTGACAAGTTGACCTACAAAACTAACCCCCTTTGACAGGCCCTGAATGTTTTTTCACCGCAGCAGGTTTGGCTGTTCAAAAGGAAAGCATTGGGATCCAACATTTATTTTAATGTTGTAATGTCTGACTAGGAAACAGTTGCAAAGTTTATTTTGGGATTTTTTGAAATATCTATCACCAGCGCCATTCATTAGTGAAGTTAGTTTTGCAATAAATATTTTGGAAAAGGTACTTTTAGAATGTTACATTTTCCCTGCCTAAAGCATCCAAAGGCCCATTAGCATAAGCTACAGCTGTCACACTGGAGCTGAATAGCCACCCGGATGAGGTGCAAACTTGCTCCCGGAGCTAAGGCAACTGGCCTGGGCCTCCGGCAATTTAACCCAATGGGGCATGCCCAGAAACTTAATTAACTCCAAAGAGGCCTCTCTTGTCACAAGTAGTTGTAGTTAACAACTGGGCCTGCCCTCTCTTTTGTCCCTCTAGACAGCAAGGCACCAATCTCAGTAGGGGAGGGGCTGCCCTTGGAACAAGTTTTGAGTGACTACAGAGAAGGAGTTGCTCATTTCCCTGGCCATGCATCTAGGGCAGCACAATAGCGCTGCACAGGGATGAAAGGATCTGCCATATTGGTTTTAGGTAGAGAGGGGCATTGTGAAATTGTTTGCTGTGGGGCATACAGTATATGCTGCTAAAGTGGGTAGTGTTACTCCTTAGAACTTTTACCCTATTAGTTAGGTAGTGGCCAGGAGTTTCCTGTGCCCTCAGGCTGGTGCCAGGCATAAATGTGGCACGTACAGTACCCTCTTCAAAGCATATTCTGGACATGTGAAAGAACAGAAAAGGACTAGGCCTGCTGTCTGTGACCAGAAAAGAGCCTAGAACACTGAACCTGCTCCCTCTTTTGTACCAAAGACAAAGAGGTCTACTCAAAGCATCATAGGGCTGACCTTCCGTTCAAGCTACAGGGACACAGCAAGCTGCAAGAGAAGAGGCCTTTTCTGCTTCTGCCCTGCTCACCACTTCCAACTGATATGCCCTGGACCGTGCAGATAGCTTCTGCTGGAGTGAGTCTTGACCCCTAAGTACTGTCTCCAAGGTCCTGGACACTTGGCTTGTGTCAAAGTGTACATCCCCTAAAATCGACTGAAATTTAGTACTTAGAAACATTGTAGTTTACAAGAACCTGCCAATTTGACACAGGTGTTTTGCAGCTGGGACAAATATTTAGGGTGCTATCGCTCAGCGCTTTTCTGTAGCAACGAATTAGATTTAGTGAAACCCCATAGATAAGGTATCCGGCCTCATGGAGACCCTTTAGGTTATAGCCTGCAGCGTTGCCCCAATGGAAGAATTCAAACTCCAACAAAGTGGCTAGTCCAAAGGTAGAAATCTACACTGAGAGACGGCACGAAATGTATCCAGCCAGGGAAGGGCCTCCTCTGGGTGTGAAATTCAAATTTCTCACTGTATGAGCTATTCAGCCAAAAGTCAACAGTTTCACCAAGACCTCGTCCAGTGGGAATCTGATGATGTCAGCGCTCATCAGCCACAGCTTGCTTCCATGCCCTGCTGAAGATTTTGACTTCCATTTCAAAGGCTAAGTCTGAAGGTAAAAACTTCCATCATGGTTGGTCTTAACTTACCCCTAGGTACCAGTCAAGTACAACCAAATTAACATAGTTAGCTCTTAATCCCTTTTCTAGCACTTTTTTCACACTTAAACTTTAAAAAAATAAACCCTTGTTCCCCTTATTGGACTTCTGTCATTTTGGTGTCATTATTTAGTGACATTTACTCTATTTTTGAAAGGTGTTTTGGGTTGTATTCTTGTGCTGTGGTGACTCTATTACTGTTTTTAGTGCTCCATAAATACTTTACACATTGCCTCTAAGTAAAGCCTGTCTGCTGTGTGCTATATCTACTGGGGGTTGAGCTCAGGGTAATTTAGTTCCTTTAAGATTTCTCCCTGATAAGGACTGTGATTATTTCTTGAAGTGGATACTTACATCACCCTCATAATAACCCATTTTTGCAATTAGGAGTCCATTATGCCTAACCTTTGGTCAGGACGTAAAGTTTACTTTGCAGCCGTAAAGGTCAGATGGAGAGGGATTGCAAAAGGAAAACTCAGTCCACACATACAGGTGAATGTTACATTTACGGAATTGGACCCCAGGGACTCTAATCCTGACTCTCCCTGAACATTCTGTGCTAACATGGGAAAACGATTTCACCTCCCTGTGTCTTAAGACTCAGGTCAACCTAACCTGTTAGTTCTAATATGACGATACCCATGTGTACACTGCACAATATCAATAAATTGATAGTTGCATTTGATCTTTTAGGCAGATGTGTCAGTTATGACTTTGAAACTGGATTCATTTTTTTAGACTGTCTAGCCACAAAGTATGCTGAACAGGTCATAACTGCATTGGCTTAACTCAAGGTCTGTGCCTGCCCCTGGAAATAGCAATGTGAAAACTCAAGCCCACTATAATTCCACTAATGCTTAGGTTTCAAAGTACACAGAACTAACAATGCCATTTAATATGTAAGCCATGGTTACTGACGCCTCTTGAGACAAGCCATAAAATCAGAAATGGATTTTGGCATATTGCCAAATCCCTCATCAATGTTACCAAGCTGGACAATAGAAATGTGCCAGTTTTTCATCAACAGCAATGTCAAATCTGAACCTGGTGACAGATCAATTATGTACATTTATTTCCTTCCATAAAACATTTGTGATATCTATGCATGATGTATGTATTTGCATATTAGAAGTGTGGCTCTTTTGATGAGGCAGTAGAGTATGGTAGGTAGCAGTGTGCTAAAAATGACTCAGGGGTGTGCACGGATAGGGAAAGCAGGAGTGTAGCTTCCTTTTGTGGAGTAAGTGCAGTGGCTCCAGGACCCAAGGGCTTGAGGGGCTCTAATGAACTCAGATTTTGGCTGTAATTTACAATTCAAACAGCAACCATGGTGGCAATTTCCTTCCTTACACTAGGACCCCGAACACATTGGCTACACCACTAAGGGAAAGAAGGATCGTTTTCTTGATAATATGAACCCGGAGGCCAGAAGAGTTTGAAAGCAGCTTAAGAGTCCTTCACACAGAGATTATTTTCTAGTTCAATTCTGAATTGAAAGAGAGGTGAGGTTCAAAGTCTGCATGACTGAAATTACCCACTGAATGAATACCAACTGTGTAAAGTTGAACACAAACAGGACCAAAATTGTGATCTTCGGGAGGAGTACTTAACTGTGGGACTCCACCTGATGGACAACAGAGCTGAGATCGACTCCCATCCATATAATCCACACTAAGAACCTTGGGACCGTAATCAATAGCAAACTCAACATGACCGCCTAAAAAATGCCATCACCACCTCATGCTTCCATAGCCTGAGGACGCAGAGGAAGAGTTTTCAAATTGCTCCCAATCTGCACTTGGATGGCCTTCACTGATTTCCTAGTCACAAGCAATCTGGACTGTGGGAACACCCCTATGCAGGGATAAACAAAAGCTCACCAGAAGGCTTCAGACCACTCATAACTGGGTGACCAGAATCATTCTCTACCTCCCTCACTGCATTCACATCACATCGCACCAGAAGGAGCTACACTGGCTCCCCATGCACAAACGAGTACATTTCAAATTCCTCACCCCTACTGTCAAGGCTCTGCATAACACTATTACATCTGCTTTCACAACAGACTCCTACTTGCACACATCCAAAATATATGGAAAACCAGAGCCAGTGGTCGAATCTTCTAATGCATCTCCCCTAAAGCATTTAACGACCTGCTGCTACACTCAAAATCCTCTTCCTCACCTCTTGAACTCTGCAAGAAGCTGAAGACCTTTTTTTTTTAGTATTCCCACTAGGCCCTAGGTTCGGCTAGACTCACACCTCCTCAATGCCAGGATACCCTCCCTGGTGATAGTACACTCAATAAATCTGCATACCATAACAGGTGTGCTTGACTGGTGTGGGTGTTGTGCTACGTCCTCATGTTTAACTTCAAAATGTAGACTCTGCAAAGATAATTGATGCTCCAAGACAAAACAGCATTTTGCTACATGTGCTCTCCCCATCTACTGGGAAAGGTTGTTTAATTTGCAGTTTGAATGAGTAAATGTTGGACCTCATCCCCTAGTAATTATTCTATTTGACCCAGAATATCTGTGAGAGATTATGGAGGCTTTCTGGCATGTGGTAAATCTACAGATCTTGTATTTCCGATTTATAACTCAGAATGGGACACCTAGTGGTGGTGCCTTGTGGCTGCTGCTTTCCCCATCACACATGGCAAACATGCCCATGCAAACAACTCGAAAGACAATCATTTCCCCATCTTTATGTCGCTCCCCGTTGACAGACATCCACTTTGTCTATCAGAATTTATACAACTACTGAAATGTTTGCATAGTCTTGAAGCATTTATTTAAACATGGCTTTGTCCCGAGGGGAATCACTAGGGCCAGATTCAAAGTCCGAGTTAAAAAAAGATACAACAAACAAACACTAGCTTTACCGACCCTCCATCCTGGTATGCGCCAAAGGACCCATCAGTTCTCCTCTCTACTTGGCATTGTGACAACTGCCAGGCCCTGGGGCTGGGAGCTGGAGTGCATGTGTTTACAACCCTTTCAAATTCACAGGCCAAACAGGAAAAGGAGGGAAATGTCAGAAATTACAAACAAAACAGTTGATCCTCAAAGCCAACGAGGCCTGCAAATGAATAATTTTCAGGCCCGGTAGATCGGATTTCCCAAATAGTTACCACAGCTGCGTCGTTGAACGGCTCCGTATTTATTGCCCTTGGAACTTACGTTAAGTGCTCTCATGAATAAATGCAATTGCAATAAAAGTCTTAACGCATTAATGGTTAGATACTTTTGTCCTATGAAATGTGGCCAAAACACATTCGAGAAGCTCGAAGATGAAAATGGCCAGCACAGCCAGTGCACAGTGAACTTTAATTGGAGCAAATAGCATGGCAGCCGACTTCTCAAAGAGTTTTGCACACAGCCATGAAGTGCTGGGAAGTAAATGTTAATCCACTGCAAGCAAAATGGTTGTCTAGTTAGCCACTGTGCATAAGAATCTGAACAACATATTTAGCCCAATTGAAGTCCAACAGCTATAACTGGTTTTAATGGACCTAGGCTCTTGGTATGTTGGTTCTTGTTCAATTATATTCTATTGAAATGTAGAATGTATGTAGCAGTTCATACCCCTGGTAAGGAAGTGAATATGTGTGTCAAAATATTAACCACAGATATATCAACCTGCAACAACACAGGCTCAAATATACGACTTACGCAGTGTGGTCAAGAAAAGCACACACACAGGAGTGCAGATTTACTATTCTTACTTCACATCTGCTTAACTTTATGTTATAGTGGAAGTTGAGTCTTGGAGTCCAAGTGGTTGGAGGTTGATATTCTGATACCACATCTGCCATAAAGCGACCCCATTCCTGTCGGAGACAGGGGCATAGCTTAGTCCATAAGACTGGGGGTGTGAGCTTCAGGTTTTCCAACGATCGCACCTGACATATAATGTTCAAATACATTATACAACAAGCAGGACACATGAGTGTGATAAGCATGAGTTGTCAAAGAAAAGTGTCAGAATGCAGGTACTTTCCATGCTCATAGTTTTCATTCAAGTTGCATCCTCGAAATAGGTATTGATGTTAAATGATTTCTTTAGACGTCAATTTAGATTTCAGCGATAGAATTCTCCATATTTAGAGTCGAGCGCCTGTTGTAATCTCTCTGTGGGCTTTTAATCACACACATGTCACGCCCATGAGTTTGGTTGGTTCGTGGGCTTGCCTTTTAAAAAATTCACTTGATTTCATTAGTGAAAGACATGCATACGTCATGCCTTTTCCGTTGTTTAGCCCTTTTCAAGAGTACCGGTTAACTACTAAAAACATAGTAGGCTCAGTGTTTTTCACATGGCTTCTGGACTACTTTTTATTTTTATTTCCTACGCAGTGAGATCTCATTGGGCAGTAGTCGAGCGCTTTGCATGACATTGATCCTGTTACATGGATAATTGCACTTTTGCCGCTTACATGGATAATTGCACTTTTGCCAATACATTTGACTGCAACTGAAATTCTATTTCCTTTTGTGTGCCTCCTTCACACCCCTGGTGGCCGTCGGTTCACTTATGTGAAAGTGTTTTACTTTTCATTTTCGGTTTATGTGGCAAGAAAAGTCTGGTTAGGAGTTTACAACTCTAATAGCCTTAACTCAAGCAAACGCGAGACACATTGCATTGCAAATGCTTATTTTTATTGTGGACACATCCCTTGTCATTAACCAAAACGCATACATTGCAATGGGCCTGGAAGTAACGATCTGTAAGTCACTGCTCATGGGGAGCAGATGCTTAGATGCTTATAGAAATATCTGCCTACACTGAGTTTCTGGGACTTATCTGATGGTGGACTAAAGGACTGATTGCTTGGGTCAAGTCTTGAGGACGAGGGGTGCTCGGTGGTATCCATGCCTGAAATTGGATGCACATTTTTTTCTAGTGGAAGTATCTCTCATTTTAGCTGATGCAATATTCCTTCGTAACTATTTGAATTCAGGGCTACTCGTTTTTCGGCTTCACTGTGGTCTTTTGATGTTGGGACTGCTGAAGAGATTGTGGAAATGCTTTTGTTTCCTGTAGGACAGACTGAGTTAGTGTGCCTGAATTCAAAGGGCCAATACAAGGCTATGTAGGACCTGCTATGCATGGAGACTCCTCGTTTAAAGTCATCCCTAAGTCCTTTGCACATCTGAGTTGTGACCTGTTTGTGAGCTCAGTGTTTGCAGTTCAGTATGTGAGTGACCAAGCCTTTTGGGTCCTTCTCCATGCCTTTCACTACTAAAGACATTTGTAGTAGCAGACATACCAACTCTCAAAGTGTCATCAGATATCACACAATATTGACTCTGTTCACACAGTTTCCTGGTGAGAAGCCAATATCCCACAATGAGTCCAAGGTGAACTAGAAACTACTAAACAGAATACGTTTTCAGTTCATGCATAGGGGCTCTGCACTCCTCATGGTCACAAAGAGTTTTGCAAACTCCACGGGACATGGATGGCAGCATCAGAAGCCATTGTAGTGGTTTTGGGGAAGAGTAGGAGTCATGATCTACTCCAAGAACCCCACAATTACTGGCAAAGATTGATAACTACAAAACCCAGCCTCCTCTCCTGACTGCCTCATCCAAGGCTCCTTCTCTGACATGCTAAAAATATTTTTAATTTGGCAGCTCTGTAGTACTTAAATGCTTACAGGACCCCCTTCTGTCAGCATGTGACTAATTTTCCTATGTTGAATTCCATCTCATACTTCCATTTAATGGCTGCGGCCATTTAAGGCGTGCAAGTAGTTGCCTGAAATACATCAATGCTTTTGTTAATATCCATGGTGCCTACTTGAGTGGGCACTATTTGAGGCTCAAGCTCTCACAAAATATTCGGCTGACAAACCCATTTGGGCTGCCTAATTGGGTTACCATCCCTAGCTTACAGGAGGAATGAGAAGAGGCAATGATGACAAGCAGAAGCATGCACAGTCACCTGTACTATGTGCAGATTTTTATTTGTTGAAGAAATCTTACACTACTGTTCCCCAAACAGAATTATACACCGCCATGTTATCTCAAAGACATATAATCAAAGTTTTAAGGAAAATAACTCAAAGTGGGTTGTCTCAGCCCGTCTGCTATTAAAAGTCCTTTAATCAAATAAAAAATTGCGCTTGGCTCGGGGAAAAAAACTGTTTGATGATTATACGAGCCAGTCTGCTGTGGTTACAGTGTATTAATAGTTCTCTATGCTCGTGCATAATCATACGACACTATGAAAGGAAACAATCATTTTTAAAAGCATGACATGCGCCAGGATTTTTGATTTCCAAGTTGCTTCATCAAAGGGTATCGCGGAAGACCCGACCACTCTTAAAAGTCCAACGAGGCCCTTTATGACAACAAGGAACAAAGACATCTCCTCCGCGTCTTGAAGTAGTTCTTGAGCCGCACACAGATGCGCGAGCAGCAAACACTGACGCATCTGGAGTGCCGCCTCCTCCAGCCAGAAGCGTTGCTCTTAGCCAGCAATCAGCAAACTCTGCATGATTAAATTATAGGTCATATGAAATCATTTGAATAGTGTTTTCAGGATATTGCATTTTTAAGTATGACCATTTAAGCTGCAAGATTAAAGGCAATTTTCCAAAGATGTGTCACCTCATTAATTAGCACCTGTTATGGCGGTAAATTGATGATTGAGAGCTAGGCTTGAAAATGGATTTAACCTTTTAGACCCAATTATGTTCAAGTCTAATGTGATCTCTTTTAAAGATTTTTCTACCTTCTCTGGTAAGTCATTGTAGCAATGAAAATTACCGTGTGTTTCAGTACAACCCGACTTCAAACATTAAGCACAAGCAGGAGCTACACATTCATGATGTGCCAGAGAGAGCTGACCACAGTTTGTGCACACTGTCACTTGGCAGCTGTTTTGATTTTGCACGTGAGTGTCTTCCAGCAAGCACAAACAATGGCATCATCTTCTAACCGTAGACCAAATGCACCTCATGGCTTTATCAGGGGTATCAGGCACTATGTAAATGTATTTACCGGGGGGGCTCCTTCGCAATGGCGAAGGAGCATCGCTCCCCCTGGTTAAGCCAGGACATTAAAGATAAAATGATATTTAATTATTGTTTTATCTTTCATCTGCTGGCTCAGCCAGCAGTGTATTCAGGGTGGGGCGAGGTTGGTGGGAAATGGCGAGGAGGGGAGAGTGCACTAAGTGCGCATGTGTGTTTGGACAGCCTTCTGAGGGCGGCTTCTGAGATGCGCACTTAAGGGCATATTTAAACTCCGTTTGCGCCGAATGTGCATCAAAAAGTTTGATGCACATTCAGCGCAAACCCTGCACCATATTTATACTATGCCGCCCGACCCTGCGGATGTCAAAAATCCTCCCTGTGCGTAATTTTTTGGATGCGGGAAACCACCTTGTGTTAATGACATGCAAGGTAGGTGTTCCTGTCCAAAAAATGACTTTAAGGCCTGTGCGCCTTATTTATACTTCTGCATCATTTTGACGCACAGGAGGGGGCGGGCCTTAAAAAACGGCCCTCAGCCTGATGTGCGCCGTTTTTTAACGCCTGGGTGAGGGCAGGCGTTAAGGGACCTGTGGGATCACTTCCATGGTCTCTGACCATACAAGCAGTCCAGAGGTACCCTTCCCTGCCCCCAGGGACACCCCCTGCCACCCTCGCCCACCCCTGGAGGACACCCATGAATGGGAGGACCCATCCTAGGTAAGTACAGGTAAGTTGAGGTGATTATAATTTTTTAATTTTTTTAAAGTGGCATAGGGGGGCCTAACCTGGGCCCCCCTACATGCCACTGTGCCCAATGGCCATGCCCAGGGACAGAAGTCCACCGGGCATGGCCATTGGGCAAGGGGGCATGACTCCTGTCTTTGCTAAGACAGGAGTTATTGCAATGGGGGTTGTGCGTAAAAAAATGGCGCAAATCCGGTTTGAGCCATGATTTTTTACTCAAACCTAACTTGCACCATTTTTTGACGCACAACCCCCATTTTCCCCTACGCCGGTGCTGCCTGGTTAGAGTCAGTTTTTTTTACTCTGAACAGCCTGTAGCGCCGGCTAACGTCAATCCTTAAATAAGGCGCCCGTCTGGCGCGTAGGAATGGCGTTAGCCGGCGGTAAATTTTTTGACGCAAACCAGCACCGTAGCTGGTTTGCGTCAAAAAGTATATATATGGGCCTTAGGTTTCTGCAGCCTGAATGTACGCACAGCTGGGCTGGAGAAACAGCACAGACCACAGCTTGTGTCTTAGCGGAACTCCGAGCCACTCGGACCAATCCGGACGCTGCTTACATGCTGAGTTTAGCATGTAAGCAATGCCAGGACTTCTGGGGAGCCTGTTCTGGTGTCCAAGCGAATGCTGGGATACCACAAGAAGACCAGAGAAGCAACGCGGCAGGAGACAGCGACAACGGGAAAAAGGTACGCTGTTTTAAATTATTATTATATATGTTTTTATTTATACCCTAGCCCACCTGTCACATCCCCACCCCTCCCTTTGAGATTTGCGGCAGCCACCGCTGGCCATTTACAATATATTACAAAAGCTAAGTCTGTACGGCTTTGTAGCCTTGGGCTCAAGCTCAAAGGGGGGGCTTCAGTTTACATACTTGTAGATTTTTGGCACTGAGAAACCTAGAATTATAGCAAATCTCCTCCTGCACTAGAGGAAGCACAGACTTTCAGAATCTCAGAAGGACCTGCAAATGAGCATTTGACTATATTTGGTTTATTAAAATTAAACTAAACAAATACTGCCGCGTTGAGTCCTGACGGCTCGTCTTACAAAAAAGGTCTAATTTTAGTGCGAGACTTCGAGATCACTTTCTACATCAACAGTAAGTGTTGATTTCCCATGACCGTACCCAAAACCTTTAATGATAATAATGCATTCATAAAGAGTGAAGACAAGGAGTCCACAAAATGACACCACATCACCTTGTGTTGAAGAAACTGTACTGAAAGTTTATTAATTTAGTCCAGGTTAATGGATTAACTCACAAGAGGTCCAAGTGTGGCCAGCAATAGTAGGTCGAATGCTGGCTACCCATCTGGTTCGTCAAATAGCACCACTACCAAACTCCATCCAGTCCTATACAGTTTTCTGCCCACCCCCACATCTCGACTTTGTAGTCCAGGAATACAAAGCTCATACCAAGGAGGACCATTACCAGGCAAGCCCACAGTGTCCCAGGCTTGCAATTGCCCATGGGACTCACTGGACATTGTTACCTTCGTCCTGGGGTCCTACTATAAAACCCCCTAGGGCACTGGAATGAAGCACCCAATTCAGGCTCCTTCCTGTGGTCACTTTCATTCACCAGAATCTTTGGACCACCCTGTAACTCCTCCCCACTGTGTGGATTTGACAGAAGAATGCAGCGCTAACCACCAGCCTGCCTAAAGAGGTGCCCTGAATGTGACATAGGCAGCCACTGTGCCACAGAAGTCAGTGCCTCTGGCTTGGACCCGTGAGCTGCATCTGTTACCATCTTTAGGCTCAGATGCAGCCATGTTCCTTTTGAGTATTTCTGGCTGGAGTTGTATCCTCTCTGTGTAGGATGAACTGTACCACACAGTCAAGCAAAGGTTTGAAAACTAAACTGAGACCCAATTGCGAATGTGGCACTTCTACTTATTTTTAACAACATAAACATAAATGTAAAATCACCAAATTAAAAATTATTAGTTAGATGAACAAAAGGAATCAATGCTCATGATTTGATTAGCCGTGCAAATGTCTGCATCTGATTTTTTACGTGCCCAAAAAATAGTTTAAACTTGCATTGGAAAAGCCAATATGTCTGGTTTTGGCTGCTAGCCTTTAATCTTTCTCAATGGCTGTGAAGAAGCCAGACCCAACTAAAGCCTACACCCAAAAGAGAAACAAACAAAAAGGCATTGGCAAAGCCAGCAGGTCTGGTACTGGCTGCCTACCGATGGACTTTTGTAAACGTTTGCCAATATAGAAAAAGGCTGAAAGCATATTGTGGTTTAAGTATCAAAACAATGCAGTAAAGTCTAAAACGTGACTATATAAGTAGTAAAAAAGAGTGACAACACACATGAAAGAAGCTCTAGGAGAGGCCCTGCGTGACAGAATAACAAACTTATCAATTTGCTGCTGTTCTCAAATTGCCCCTCTAGCAATGTAATTTATTACATCTGGTGCACGTTACTTGATACACATTGATCTAACAGCTCAGAAAATTAAGACAAGGATAAGCCATTAAAGAATCAGGATTCAGTGCAAAGTTCTTAGGCCTAGATTCTCAAACTTGTCAGGCAACACAGTGCAGCAACCAAAAATGCTGTGCTGCGTTAGGAGAAAAGGAGAGAGCAAGAGAGCACCATATTCACAGATATGGCACTCTCCTCTCCTCTCCTTAGCACTGGAGCACATTTTTACTGCCGAGCCATGCACACACCTTTGCACCATAGTGCAAGGGTGTGTGCGTGGGTCTAGCATAGGTCTTGCACTGGAAGAGAACCCTTCCAGTACAAAATCCTATGCTTAGACTCACTTTAAAACTGAACTCGCTTTGTATGTGTGCTGCATGGTGCAGCACACACGCAAAGTTGGAAAAGCAAGGAGAAATTAAAAATGTCTCCATTTAATGCCTGCTTTCAAAAGGTGTTAATTTTTGGTGCAAAACCCTGTCTACTAATGTCAGTAGATAGAGTTTTGAGTCAAAAAGCGTGGGGGTTTGCATGGGAACGCACATGTACTGCCACATTGACATAAAGTAATGGAAAGCAGTGTGAAACGTTACTTTTCCATACAAACCAATGCAAATACCAATTGCTGTGTTAATTCCCAAAAAGATTTTGCATTGGGTTTCCGTTATAAAAGCAACGCAAACCCAATGCAAAACCTTTGTGAATCTTGGCCTTAGTGTATCCCACGTGGTGCATTATCATTTACCTAACCACATAGAAATTATATTACATAGTCGATAAATGAACTTGTATCTATGCCACCAAAAGGAGGAGACTTGTTCTTGATCCTGTGCAGAAGAGAGGGCAATTGGGTCCTTTGATGTGACTCCATTGAACAGGAATTGATTGTCCACCATGAATGAATGTAACCCTGTTATCGGAAACTGAACCACATTTGTTACTCAACATGCTTGCTCTGCTATAATCCGAAAGTAATGTAAACAAGTTTTTTGTTTTACAACAGTTTTTACCTCACAATGTTCTGTACATCTGTCTTTTCTCGTTGTCTATAGAAAGAGACCGCCCATATTTAAGTTATGTTCAACTAATAGTAATTTTAGTTTCATTTTTAAAAATTAAATGCCTGATGCACTCTCAGTGCAGCTATTTTTTTTTGTGCATTTTTGAATCAATATTGTACAAAGTGCCTAACCCTGGTCTCCCTGTGATGCACTAACATGTGGTCAACATATTTACTAAGATGCAGTGTTCCCATGTACCACTGTTTGGCTTGTTCGGACAGTGACATAGGGCCTCACTTTGAGTTGGCGGACAGGAAAGCCCATCCACCAAACTCCCAACAGGGTGGCCACCACCATAGTGGCAACCACCCCGCCACACCTATTAGGTGTTTCCTGCTACATTTCCACCCATCATCCTAGCAGGAAACAGATGGCTTCATTGTCTTCGGCTCTTAATTGGGCTGGCGGCAATGCTGCCGCCGCAGAGTGCTTCAGCACAGCAGACAGTGAAAACTGGGATGGTGCTGGGCAGGGGGACACCTGCACTGCCCATGCCAAGTGCATGGAAAGTGCATGGGCAGTGCAGGCCCCCCTTTGGCCCCCTGCACCTGTACTCTGCCAGCTGTTTGGTGGCAGAGAACAAGGTCATAATCAGCAGGGAGGCACTGCATGCAGCGCCACCCTGGCTGATTGCGATCTCTGCTAGGCTGTTGGGATCAAGGATCCTGGAGGTGCCGGTCTGACCGCCAGGGTCTTAATGTGAAGGTCAGACCGCCACAGCAGCGGCGGTCCTGACCACCACCACAAGGCTAGCTTAAGACCACCAGCCTCATAATGATGCCCATAGTGTCGAAAAACAAGCTGCCAGTTAACGTCTTACCATAACAACTATGAGATAAATTAACCGGTGATTTGTTTACTCTTCAGCAGTAGCAAAATAAAATATAGGCAATATGTACCACTTTTGACAAATACTCTTACTCCATTCAACAGTGCTCACTGGTGCCATACCACTGAGAACAATGTGAATATAAGGCACTCAATTATTGTATTTCATTTCATTTGCACTTCCAGCACTTCATGGCTTTTAATTACTTTTTCAGTGTCCGAAGCTGGCTGCTTCTCAATTGATTTTAATGAACCTTCATTGGAAGATTCAGTGTGAACATTTTTTCTCCTGTGTGCATCTTTTCAATATTGCACTTTGTCTTAGCTAAACCGGTGATAGCAGTTTCAGCTTGCTTAGCTATTTCATCACGTGTTGCAGAGGGACTCCTGTGTATTCCTTCTATATCTCCTCCTACTCACTGGGTACATTTTCCATTGTTACCCACCATTTAGTCCTTTATTCACTTAGGGGGTCATTCTGACCCTGGTGGTCATGGACCGCCAGGGCCAACGACCGCGGGAGCACCGCCAACAGGCTGGCGGTGCTCCCATGGGCATTCTGACCGCGGCGGTACCGCCGCGGTCAGAAACGGGAAACTGGCGTTGTCCCGCCGGTTTCCCGCTGCCCTGGGGAATCCTCCATGGCGGCACTGCAGGCAGCGCCGCCATGGGGATTCCGACCCCCTTACCGCCATCCTGGCTCTGGCGGTTTTGACCGCCAGAACGTGGCTGGCGGTAACGGGTGTCGCGGGCCCCCTGGGTGCCCCTGCAGTGCCCATGCCATTGGCATGGGCACTGCTGGGGCCCCCTAACAGGGCCCCACCAAGATTTTCAGTGTCTGCCAAGCAGACACTGAAAATCGCGACGGGTGCAACTGCACCCGTCGCACCCCTTCCACTTCGCCGGCTCCATTCGGAGCCGGCATCCTCATGGAAGGGGGTTTCCCGCTGGGCTGGCGGGCGGCCTTCTGGCGGTCGCCCGCCAGCCCAGCGGGAAACTCAGAATAACCGCGGCGGTCTTTTGACCGTGCAGCGGTATTCTGGCGGTTCCCGCTTGGCGGGCGGCTCCCGCTGCCCGCCAAGCTCAGAATGACCCCCTTAGTGATTTATCCATCTTATTATTTACCTTATCCTATCAGGTAAAGCTGACTGATGTACTGAAAGCAGTCAAGTCTCTCCTGCAGTAATGCATTGTACATGCTTTTACAGGACTCTACTGTATCAGATTGTTTCTCCTTTCTCCTGCAGACAGTTCATTTTGTACTTCGAATTTTATATTTTTTCAACCCTGATGACGAGTCTCTAAATGGCACGAAGGGTTCTAACGTTGTCACCGCATGTGCAATTAGAAAGGGGGCAATACTGTTGGTTGATCTAAAATATTGCATCTTCACTAAGAAAGTGGACAACAATTTATGATTGTGACACACAGCCAATTGTCTTTTCTGAATATGCACACGTTTCTACATCTTTTTCTTTCATGGTGAGATCACCATGAGGAATGAGCACCATGTTTTTTGTTTCAACGTACATATTTTTCTTACAGAGAAATCATTTGGTTATGTGGAGAATTGTTTAAAATCATGTACAACACTTTGGTGGTCATTACAACCCTGGCGGTCGGTGTTAAAGCGGCGGTAAGAACGCCAACAGGCCGGCGGTAAAAAAATTGGAATTACGACCGTGGCAGAAACCGCCAACAAAGACAGCCACTTTAACACTCCGACCACCACGGCGGTACAAACAAACAGCTTGGCGGTCACCGGCAACAGACAGGCGGAGGACAATGTACCGCCCACAGTATCACAACCTACCAATCCGCCACCTTTTCCTGGGTGGATTCACCGCGAACAAAACACGGCGGAAACAGGACTTCGAAGGGAAAACGCTCACCTCTACACACCCCACGAGGAACCAGGATGCCATGGAGGCAGAGCTTCACATTTTCCTAGCCATTATCTTCTTGCTCCTCTACCAGGAGCACGAACGCCGGCGGCGAAGACCACGGTACTGCACCTACGGCACAGGGGAGGGGGAGGGAAAAAACAGGGACACACACACGCAACACGCAACACCCCCACCCCCACCCACTACAACACACACATAAGTACATGTTGATACATTACAGTTACACCCACCAACCCCCCCCCCCGGAAGAATGCAAAGACAAAAGGAAATTAGTGTAACAATTGTAATCTATTAAAATCCAGTACGCAAAAATATATATACGCTATTAACAAATATATACACCAAGAATAGAAGTCCAGGTATTGCTCCATTTAAGTCCGTGGAACACTGGGCCCACACTGCATGGTCGAGGCCCACACAAGGTACCCGAACATGACGGAGAGAACACTGCAGGGGCATCAGATAGAAATAAAACAGGCACCTCAGGGGGAAGGGAAAGGGGGGCACCTCAGCCGGTTGAGTGCACAACACCAAATCCACGAGGAGGCCCCATGCCCACTGTTCAATCCTGGGGAGTGCAAAGCCACAGTCTCTCAAGTCTCTAAAGTGGGTGGTTTTCCCACTGTTCAATCCTGAGGAGTGCAAAGCCACAGTCTCTCATGTCTCTACAGTGGGTGGTTTGCCCACTGTTCAATCCTGGGGAGTGCAAAGCTACAGTCTCTCAAGTGGATAACAGTCTCCACTGATTCTGGAGGGGGATTTGTGCCCAGAGTGCTTCATCTTGCCAAGGATAGAGGTAGTGGATGTGATACTCCACTGGTTCTGGAGAGGACTTTGTGCCCAGAGTGCTTCATCCTGCCAAGGACAGAGGTAGTGGATGCCTTTCTCCACTGGTTCTGGAGGGGGCTTTGTGCCCAGAGTGCTTCATCCTGCCAAGGACAGAGGCAGTGGATGTGATACTCCACTGGTACTGGAGGGGGCTTTGTGCCCAAAGTGCTTCATCCTGCCAAGGACAGAGGTAGTGGATGTGATACTCCACTGGTTCTGGAGGGGGCCTTGTGCCCAGAGTGCTTCATCCTGCCAAGGACAGAGATAGTGGATGCCTTTCTCCACTGGTTCTGGAGGAGGCTTTGTGCCCAGAGTGCTTCATCCTGCCAAGGACAGAGGTAGTGGATGTGATACTCCACTGGTTCTGGATGGGGCTTTGTGCCCAGAGTGGTTCATCCTGCTCGTGGCGGAGTCAGTAGCGTCAGTGCTCTTGGCGCTCATGGGCCAGTGGTGCTTGTGGCAGCAGTGTCCTTTGCAGCGGTGCTTGTGGCAGCGGTGTCCTTTGCAGCGGTGCTTGTGGCGGCGGTGTCCTTTGCAGCGGTGCTTCTGGCGGCGGTGTCCTTTGCAGCGGTGCTTGTGGCGGCGGTGTCCTTGGCAGCGACTCAGCTGCTGGCAGTCCTGTCTGGGCCTGCGGGGCTGGTGCTGGCGGTCCTGTCTGGGCCAGCGGGGCTAGTACTGGCGGTCCTGTCTAGACCAGCGGGGCTGGTGCTGGCGGTCCTGTCTGGGCTAGCGGGGCTGGTGGTCCTGTCTGGGCCTGTGAGGCTGATGGCGGTCACCTCCTGGGCAGTGGGGCTGATGGCAGTCGCCTCCTGGCCAGCGGGGCTGATGGTGGTCGCCTCCTGGGCAGTGGGGCTGATGGCGGTCACCTCCTGGGCAGCGGGGCTGATGGCGGTCACCTCCTGGGCAGCGGGGCTGATGGCGGTCTTCTCCGCCGTGCCGATCTTCCCAGACTTGCCGGGTTTCTTGTGCCCCTTCCCCAGCTAGGAAGGTGTCGCAGCTGACTCCACACTCCCACCTGTACCTCTGGGAGCGGCTTTGGTGGCTGGTGTCTTCCCCTTCTCCCGCCGGGCACTGGCCAACTTTTGATGCTTGACAGGTGGGGGACTGTCCGTGCTGTGGCTCCTTGCCACACTGGCTGCCCTGCTGCCTGCTGCACTCCAGAATCCGGTGACTACTGGCACCACTGATCCCGCCGATGTCATGGCTGAGGTGTTAGGTTGGGACCTGGAGAGTCGGGCCCTAGGAGACTGACGGGGTGGGGGAGATGAGGGAAAGAGGTCAAGGGTGGACAGGAAAAGTTTCTTGGGAACACTGGGACGGGTAGCTGGAGGGGGTTTGGGAGTGGAGGAAGAGGTTGTGGTTGTAGGAGGTGTACGTATGGTGACTTTGGGTGAAGGTGCATGCGCTGGAGGCTGTCGTGAGGTGGATGGCTGTTGGTGGGTGGGTGCCTGCGTTTGTGTACCTTGGGAGGTGGAGTCACAGACACACTGGGAGAGGACACAGGGGATGTGTGAATGGTAGTGGGGGTGGTGACTGCATGTGAGCGGGGTGTGGTGGTGTGTGTGCTGGCGATGGAAGTAGTGGCTGTAGATGTAGTGCATGCAGGTGTGAGTGGAGACGAGACTGGGAGGGAGGAGGGAGACGAGGAGGAGGGGGACACAGTGGAGGCAGTGGATGTCGCTATGTCTGCATGTGTGTGATGTTTGCATGAGTGCCTGTGGGATGTGTGATGCTTATGTTTGCCTGAGCTTCCTTTGTGTGTTGGGGTGTGTGCATGCTGGTCTGATGGTGTGCTTGGGGTAGGCTGAGGTACAGGGGTGTGGGTCTGGGTGGAGGAAGTTGGAGGGGGGAGGCTAGAGACAGGGACAATGGCGGCCATCAGTGCTGAGGTCAGAGTCTGAAAAGCTCTCTGTTGGGCTGCCTGACCAGAATGAATGCCCTCCAGGAATGCATTGGTTTGTTGCAACTGCCTCTCTACACCCTGGATGGCATTCAAATTGGTAGACTGCCCAACAGTGAGGGACCGGAGGAGGTCAATGGCCTCCTCACTGAGGGCAGCAGGGGTGACTGGGGCAGGTTCTGAGGTGCCTGGGGCGAAGGAGATGCCCACCCTCCTGGGTGAGCAGGCACGGGGCAAAGGCTGAGGGGCTGCTGGGAGGGTGGTGCTGGAAGGGGGGGTGGCGACTGTACCTGTAGATGGGGGGGACACAGATGGGCCCGCCACCACAAAGGAGCTCCCATCAGAGGATGAGTCTGTGTCACTGGTGTCAGCTCCTGTCCCCGCCGTGGAGCTCCCCTCGTCCTCCGTCCCACTGGTGAAATCAGACTCCGTAGTGTCGCCCTCCAGGGCCATGTGGGATGCAGCTCCCTCCTGCTCTGGTGCCACTGCTCCTCTGCCTGATGATGCTAATGCACACAAAAACAGGGAGACCACAAAAAGGGGGGGACGACAGAAGAAAGACATGTTGAGTGCATGCATTACCGCTACCGTTGGCGGATACAACAGACACAGAAGCCCCCAGCACTACGCCGCGCACTTGGGGTCCACTATGCAATCCCTGGGACATGGTCTACAAAGCTATGGCCGACATCTGCACATATGGATGTCACAGGAGCCTGACTAGGTGTAGTTGGCACTGTACCCAGGTGGGGTGGGGTGCCAAAGGGCCTGCCTGAAAAAGGGGACCTAACTGGCACACTCGCCCTGGCCTAGGGGAACCCACAGCCCATCTCCCCCACCCAGACACCTCCACTGTGCGCTGAATCAGCAGAATGAGAGTGTACTCACCCCCTTGTTGCTGCTGTGATGCCCTCAAGCACCCATCCAACTCCGGGTACGCCACCGCTAGGATCCTGAACATGAGGGGGGTCATGGTGCGACGGGCTCCCCTCCCACGTTGGGAGGCCATCTCCAGCTGGGCCTCCCCCGTCATCTTGCTCCAGTGGTAAATGTCCTCCCATCTCTTACGGCAGTGGGTGCTCCGTCTGTGATAGACCCCCAGGGTCCGGACGTCCTTGGCGATGGCATGTCAAATATCCATCTTCTGGTGGGCGCTGACCTACAGGAATTGTACAGGGGAAAAAGAGAAGTTATTGCCAACTGCACCGTCACAGTCATTGGCCCGCATCCCTACCCTTGCCATGTGGCACCTGCACTCACCGTCGTTTCATGCACGCCTCATTCTCCCCCCGCTATCTTTCATCCACCCCACTCCACACAGGCATAGCCCATACAGCATGCTCCCAGTCTACTTACATGTTTGTCTAGAGGACCGTAGAGTAGCGTGTACTGGGTGAGGACCCCATCCACGAGTTTCTCCAACTCCTCCGATGTGAAGGCAGGGGACCTTTTCCCAAACACACGAGCCATTGTCCTTTCCAGACTGAGGTCACAGCAGCACTTGCAGTGTAGGTCCTCTCCTGTCGAAGATCAGGTATCGAGTGATTGAACAGATTGAAAATGGCAGTCATGTCCGCGGCGGTGCGTACCGTCCCTTCCGGCGTACATCGTCATTGGCTCCTGGGACCCATAGGGTCAAATGTTCACCAATGCAGAATTGCGCCGCGGTCTTTGACCGCCTACCGCGACGGTGTACAACGCCAGCACAGTTACCTTATATCCCCCTGTCCCACTATACAGGTCAGGCAGCCGCCATTTCAAGGGCCCACATGGTTCTATTTTTAACTGCGTCACACATACCTAGGCCTTGCCTCAACACTCATACATGCTAATTTCGGATTATGAATCGTGTTCTGTGCAAGCTGTGTGTACGTACCTCTGAGTTGGTTGACTCTGTGCTCGCTGTTGTCCTTCATAGGCACCGTCGGGTGGGACATGTGAGGAGATGGCGGCATCCTCCGGTGTCCAAACCGCTGGTGGACCTGTCGACAATGGAGGAAAGCCATGTAATCATCACCTACAGGCTTGATCGTGCCACAATCCTGGAACTGTGTGCCCAGTTGGAGCCAGACCTGATGTCAGCTATCTGCTATTCCACAGGAATCCCCCGTCAAGTGCAGGTGCTGTCAGTGCTCCATTTCCTTGCAAGTGGGTCTTTTCAAACAACAGTGGCCATAGCATCAGGGATGTCCCAGCCTATGTTTTCCAACGTGTTGTCCAGAGTGTTGTCTGCCCTGCTGAAACACATGCGGAGCTACATCATTTTCCCTCAGTTGGAGGATTTACCTACAGTGAAAGGTGACTTCTATGCCCTGGGACATATCCCCAGCATCATAGGTGCCATTGATGGGACACATGGGGCCTTTCGTCCCCCTCGAAGGATTGAACAGGTGTACAGAAACCGGAAGAGTTATCATTCGATGAATGTGCAGATGGTGTGTTTGGCAGACCAGTACATCTCCCATGTCAATGCCAAATTCCCTTGCGCAGTGCATGACGCTTACATCCTGCGGAATAGCAGCATCCCTTATGTGATGGGGCAACTCCAGCGGCACCGTGTGAGGCTATTAGGTGAGCACCTGGAACCAAATCAGTGGGAATAGTTGTCTGGGTCTGGGGATATCCCTACGGGTTAGTGTGTGTCTAACAGTTGTCCGTTGCCTTTTTCAGGTGACTCTGGTTACCCCAACCTGTCATGGCTACTGACCCCAGTGAGGAATCCCAGGACAAGGGCCGAGGAACGCTACAATGAGGCCCATGGGCGAACTAGGAGGATTATGGAGTGGACCTTTGGCCTCCTGAAGGCCAGGTTCCGGTGCCTCCATATGACAGGTGGTTCCCTATTCTACTCACCAAAGAAGATGTGCCAGATCATCATGGCCTGCTGTATGCTTCACAACTTAGCTTTGCGATGACAGGTGCCTTTTCTGCAAGAGGATGGTCCAGATGGAGGTGTTGTGGCAGCTGTGGAGCCTGTGGACAGTGAAGACGAGGAAGCAGAAGAAGAGGACATCGACAACAGGAACTCGGTTACTGTTTCCTCATGGACTAGAGCTGTGTGACATAGGTATGTTGACATTACAATTTAAAGAGCATTTTGTCACTGTAATTGCTAATACACTATTTGGAAATCACAGACAGACTCCAGATTGTTTTGTGCTTTAAGGGAGTTTATTTTAGTGCTCAATATTGGAGAATGCTGTAAAATGGTGAGGGGTGATGGTGGAGGAATGTCCATGGCAGAGTCCAGTCTATTTGTTTCACAGGTGCATTGTCCAAAGGGGCATAGGAAGTGGAGCTGGGGCAGTTTGAGGATGGGCAGGGTGACTAGGTGGGACAAAAGGATGACATTCAGGGCAGTCTCATTTCTTGGCGGGGGTCTTGGCATTGTTCTCTGTCTTTGTCCTGGATCTCAGGGACCGTTTGCGGGGTGGTTCTCCCTCTGCAGGGGGTGAGGTTCTGGTGTGGGGGTCCTGTGGTGGTGCCTCCTGTCCACTAGCGCCGGCAGAGGTGGTGGGCAGTTAATCGTCCAGGCTAGTGTCAAGGGCCCCTTGTTGTGCCACAATGTCCCTCCTGGTGTTGAAGACTTCCTTCAGCACCCATACGATGGTGCCCAGGGTGGAATTGATGGATCTGAGTTCCTCCCTGACCCCAAATACTGTTCCTCCTGCAGCCGCTGGGTCTCCTGAAACTTGGCCAGTACCGTTGCCATCGTCTCCTGGGAATGGTGGTATGCTCCCATGATGTTGGAGAGGGCCTCATGGAGAGTGGGTTCCCTGGGCCTGTCCTCCCCCGTTGCACAGCAGCCCTCCCAGTTCCCCTGTGTTCCTGGGCCTCTGTCCCCTGAACGGTGTGCCCACTACCACTTCCCCCAGGTCCCTGTTGTTGTTGGGGTGGTGGGTTAGCCTGGGTTCCTTGTAGTGGTGGACACACTGCTGATTGACGTGTCCTGGGGACAGAGGTACGGGCCCGCTGGGTGGGTGCTGTACTGGTGTTTCCAGAGGGGGGAAGCTCTGTGGTGGCCTGTGACTGTGTTAGGGGAACCGACTGTCCTGAGGTCCCAGATGGGCCGGGCTGGTCATCTAGATCCAGTTGGACAGAGCTGCTGTCATCACTGTGGGCCTCTTCTATTGGTGGTGTGGACATGTCTGGACCCTCCTGTGCGGTGACGTTGGGTAGGGGTCCTGCAGGGGTGTAAAAGCATAATTACTGCATCTGTATGTGCCATGGTGTGCAATGGGTGGGTGACCGTGTACCCCAGTGCTTGCATTCCTGTGTGGGACCTTGTGTGATGATGGTTTAGGGGGGTGTATGGGTATGTGCAGTGGCCATGCATTGGTGATGTGTGTCCATGCTTTGGTGTTGCATGCAGGGCTTGGTGTTGGGATGTGTGGTTTGTGATGTTGGGACATTTGTGAGGAGTAGGAGTGATGGGGTGAGGGCGAGGGTGGGGGTATGTGATGGCATGCAGGTAGGGTGGGGGATATAGTAGTTAAGGTTTTACTTACCAGAGTTCATTCCTCCAGCTACTCCTTCGAGGCCCTCAGGATGCAGAATCGCCAAGACTTGCTCCTCCCATGTTATTAGTTGTGGGGGAGGAGGTGGGGGTCCGCTGCCAGTCCTCTGTATCGCAAGGTGGTGTCTGGAGACCACGGAACGCACCTTCCCCCGTAGGTCGTTCCACCTCTTCCTGATGTCATCCCTATTTCTTGGGTGTTGTCCGACTGCGTTGACTCTGTCCACTATTCTTCGCCATAGCTCCATCTTCCTAGCTATGGAGGTGTGCTGCACCTGTGATCCGAACAGCTGTGGCTCTACCTGGATGATTTCCTCCACCATGACCCTGAGCTCCTCCTCAGAGAACCTGGGGTGTCTCTGCCGTGCCATGGGGTGGTGTGGGTGATGTGTGGGGTGGTGTGTGTTGTGATATGTTGGGTGATATTTAGTGGTGTGTTGTGTGGGGTGCGTGGTTGTTATGTGGGTGATGGTGTTGTGTGCCTGTGGATGCTTGTTTGTAGATTGTAGTGTCTCTCTCTGTGCTTCGTTCTCAATTTATGGTCATAGGGGTTTGTGGGTGATGTGGGTGTGTGTTTTATATTGTATTGGATGTATGGGAGTGGTGTGTGTATGTGTATCAGGTGTGTGTATTTGGAAGTGTCCAATTTGGCTGTGTTTTGTAAATGTGTGTGTATTTTGAGCGTGGCGGTGTGTACCGCCAATAGAATACCGCGGTTGAAAGACTGCTGCGTGGATTTGTGGGTCGTGATAGTGTGGGTGTTTTCCTGTTGGCGTGATGGAGGAGGTTTTGTTTTCGCCAGCTTATCACTGACCTTTGGTGTGGCGGACTTGTGTGGGTGTCTGGATTTTGGCAAATTCCGGGCTGTGGGTCATAATGACCGTAGCAGAATTCCGCGGCGGCGGCGGTGTGTTGGCGGTTTTCTGCACGGCCGTAAGTGGCTTTTACCGCCAATGTTGTAATGATCCCCTTTATTACTTAGTGTCTCTGCGAAATCCTCTACTATTGAATCACCAAGATAAATAATTATCTCTCATAAATTTTAAACAAACTGATACGAGTCCTTTGTGAACTTTTGCTCCTATGACTAAGGAACACGACCCTGGACATTTTGTTCTCTGGCATGCCATTAAGGTGTCACGTCGAGTCTAGCATGAAGGATGAAGGAGCATGTCCTAAAAGTGTTATGGTTCCAAGCTAAATCGCAAGCTGTATAACTGGAGAATTTACCCGCCCATTGATCACTGTGAATAGTACTACAAGGACCTTTTCAGATGCTGCACTGATATCACCATTTAAAATAGAGTGGCACATGTAGTTGAGTAGGACGCACAAACAAATGAGCAGCAAACTTTTACATAAAACATGTGACTTGGCATCTGTGTGGTTTAATTAGGAACATAGAGGAAATTCATGTTTGATTCCTAAGAAATTATAATTCAAAGTCCTCTTTAATGAAAGATTTGATGCCAGAATAAAATCAATCCAATCACTAAAATTTGAGTTATGCATTTGTAATGTTTTTTTTCTTTTTTACTAGATCTAAAAGATCAAGGTGCCAATCACGGACATCTCATTGCACTAGACTGGGGCAAAGTCAAAAGTTATGGCTGACCGTGATGGAGCGTGGTTGGGATAAAATGGGGGATTGGGCCCATTTTAGGCTTATCATCAATTAGAAGAAATTTGGAAGAAACATGTCTGAGAAGGTAAAATTCAGTGAGGCAAGGCAGAAGTGGTGTTCAAGAAAGAGGCATAATCTTCGGGGAGCCACTGGAGAAAGTAGCTACGAGGATGTCTCTTTTTAGACTTTGCCACTTTTGTTGAAAATCTCCACCGGGATGTAGCTGCAGGCCATGGCTGAGAAGGGCTCCATGAGACCGGACACCCATCCTAAGAGGAGTCCAGGAACAGGATTTGCTGCTAGTGAGAAACACCTAGTGGGATCTACTGAAAAGTCATGCTCCTCGAGCAGATTGGCAAACAGGAAGGCTCCTGTCGGTTGTCAGGCCAGCCTTTAGTGGAAAGTTTTCCCAAGTTTTTGTTTTTGTCTATTTGGGCACCTTTAGCACCACTTCCAAGGGTCCAGGACTAGTGGGGAACTCAGGGTCCAGATGCAAGTTTATGGTGGTTGGAGCTTTTTGTGTCCCTTTTGTTCAGAACAGGACACCAGACAACTAGCCCTTAATCCCACTCTGGGATTCAAGCAGTTAGGCACGGCTCAAGCAGCAGGACAGCCCTTTGACGGTACATGGCAGGCTTCAAGCAGCAGGGCAGATGTCTAGTATCAGCAGGGAAATCCTCTGAAGTACAAAGCAGGCCTTAACAGCAGGGCAGTCCTCAGAAGTAAAATGTAGTCCTTCTTGTGGTCCTCTGCAGGTCCTTGAGTGAACTGAAGAGTTGGTATAAGGGTCCAAAATGTATAGTGGCAGACGGAGATTTTACCCCACATCCGGTTTTGAAATTTTCCTTCCTTCTCTGTCCAGGCTCCAATAGATCTAGAGTGACAAAGGACTGGTGTCAAGTTTTTTCTGAATACGCTGGAGGCAGCTTCTTTTAAATCTAAATGGGGCAGGGAACAGCTCTCCCCTCTAGTCCTAGCACGATGACCCATCATGCCAACATCTAGTCCCCCTTTGACTCACTGTCTAGGAGAACTACACAAAAGCCAACTGTCAACCATTCACAGTCATGTGAGCCAAGACACAGGCTACAGATACCAAATGGTTACGGCAAGAAAATATAAACTTTTAAAAAGTGGCATCTTTGGAATTATGGCTTATAATTAATGCATTTTAAACATTTCTGCCTGTATTTATCCATATATTGTGTCCATCTTATCAGTGTTTATCCATATTTATTTTGTGTTTTGGGAACAAATAAAGTTGTAACTTGAATATGTCCATGTTTATTTAACTCATAAATGTGCACACATACTTTGCCATCTGTCTGTTTTTACCACATTACATTAACCCCTTCCCTGCTAGGGCTTTTCCTCCCCTGTGCTATGCTGATTTTTGGCTATTTGGAGAAGGTCATGCTTACGGCCCCATAACCTTTTGTCCAGATAAGGTATCCACTCCAAATTTATATTCTTTTTTTCCAACATCCAGAAGATTCTAAAGGTACCCAGGGTTTGTATATTCCCCTGAAGTGAACTGAGAAAATAGCCAAAATACAGCTACATTTTGTTTTTCTGAGGAACAATCGAGAAAAGATGCTGCAGAAGAAAGTGTCTGTTTTTTCTCTGCAAATGGCATCAATGAAGAGTTTGCAGTGCTAAAATCACCATCTTCCCAGCTTTAAGCAACAGGCAGATGGGAATTAGAAAACCACATTTTTCCGGGACACAGACCATTTTTCCTATTTTTTGTGCTGTCAACCTCCTTCCAGTTAGTGGTAGAAATGGGTGTGAAACCAATGGTATTTCCTGGAAAACTACACATTTCTGAAACGTAGGCACACTTCTGAATTCTGCTAGGGGTCGTTTATGTAGATCCTTCAAGGTTTTGCTATAGAAAGTAACAGTTGAAATAAAAAAATACTGAAATTGAGTTGATAAAAACAGCCATTTGTGTCTATGTTTATACTGTTATGCCAACTGGACTCTTCTGGTTGTGGGTATATATAGAACTTTTAGGTGCATCAAGAACCCAAGGTTACCAGAGGCAATAACTGAGCTGCACCTTATAATGTTTTTTCATTGTGTACCGGGTATACAGCAATTCATTTAGTAAAATATTAAGGGCCAGATTTACAAGACCCTTGCAACTCCTTGCGCCACATTAGCGTAATTGTTTTTTACACTAATGTGGCATTAAGTAGGCATTTCTGATGTGCCATTTTACAAAGTGGCGTAATGCATGCATTGCACCACTTTGTAACCCCTTGCGACACATTATGCCTGCCCCAGGATTAATGTATGCAAGGGGGGGATTCCCCAGCAGGGAGGATGCAAAAAGTGGCACAGTGAAATCTACAAGCTTTCACTGCATCATTTTTTCTTTCATTTCTAAAGCCTGCCCATTGCAGGCGTTAAAGTGACAAGCCCATAATAATCTATGGGCTTCCATAGTGCTTTCCTGGACTGGTGCCATACCGAATGGCACTAATCCAGCTAAGCACCACAATAGTGTCATAAATTCTGACACTATTGTAGTAATGTGCACCATTGTGCACAGTATTGTAAATGTATCGCTACCGTGGTGAAGTTAAGGGTCTAAGGACTGCGCAAAAAAAGTGGTGCATCAGGACTCATGTACCACTTTCTTGCAGATCAGGCCCAAAGAGTGAAAAATAGGTTACAAGGAAACCTATTTATTTCTGAAATGGGTATGAAATATGGAGTTTAGAAGCAGTAGTTATCTGCACATCTCTATATTTTGGGGTAAATACTAGCATGTGAATTAGAGGACGTTTCTAAAAATCACTTTTTTCTTACACAATGTCTTACATTTGGAGGGCGCAAATGCAGAGAAAGACAATTGATAATAATACTTGTTCTACTATTCTGTGTTCCCCAAAGCCTCCTGATAAAAATGGTTACCTCATTTGTGTGGGTAGGCCTAGCACCCGTGACAAGAAATGTCACAAAAATAACAAGGACACATAACATTTTTCCACTGAAAACTGACTCGTTTTTTACAATGTGCCTCGGTGTGGATTTTTGGACCTAGCACAACCTAGCAAACCTGTACATTTTTCTAAACTAGACACCCAGGAAATTGAAGATGGGGTGACTTGTGTGACTCTCACCTGGTTATGCTACCTAGAATCCTTTGCAAACCTCAAAAGTTGTCACAAAACATATTTTCCTCTCATTTCAGTGATAGAAAGTTCTGGGAGCTGAAGGGAGCCACAGGCTTACTTCCACCCAGCATACCCCCAAGTCTCCATATAAAAATTATACTGCTCTTTTGTGGGTAGGCCTAGTGCCCGTGTCAGGAAACGGCCCAAAACACAGCATGGACACATCACTTTTTTCCACTGAAAACTTACCTCTTTCCTGCAATGTGCCTGGCTGTGGATTTTGGGCTCTAGCTGAGCCAGCACCCAGGGAGACATAAGCAAACTTGTACATTTCAAAAAGCTAGACATGCAGGGGAATCCAGGATGGGTGACTTGTGTAGATCTGACCAGGTTACTGTTATCCAGAATCCCTTGCAAACCAGAACATTTGTCTAAAAACACAATGTTTTCACATTTCTGTGATGGAAAGTTCTGGGAGCTGAAGGGAGCCACAAACATCTTTCCACCCATCATACCCCCAAGTCTCTAGATAAAAATGATACTGTTCTTGTGTGGGTAGAACTAGTGCCCGTGTCAGAAAACGGCCCAAAACACAGCATGGACACCATTTTTTTCCACTGAAAACTGACCTCTTTCTTTCAATGTGCCTAGCTGTGGCTTTTGAGCTCTAGCTCAGCCAGCACCTAGGGAAACCTAGATAAACTGTACATTGTTGAAAACTAGATACCTAGGGGAATCCAGGATGGGGTGATTTGTGGGGCTTTCACCAAATTGGTCTACCCAGAGTCCCTTGCAAACCTCACAATCTGTCTAAAGAAGCACATCTTCCTCATTTCTGTGATGCAAATTTCTGGAATCTGTGGGGAGCCACAAACGTCCTTCCACCCAGCATTCCCCCAAGTCTGTAGATAAAATTGGTACCTCACTTGTGTGGGTAGGCTTAGTGCCCGCAATAGGAAATGGCCCAAAATGCAACATGGACACATCACATTTTTACACTGAGAACTGACCTCTTTCTTGCAATGTGCCTAGCTGTGGATTTTGGGCTCTAGCTCAGCAGGCACCAGGGAAACCTTTACAAACCTTTACATTTTAAAAGAGTAGATGCCTTGGGGAATCCAGGATGGAGTGACTTGTGTGGCTTTAACCAAGTTCTGTTATCCAGAATCTCTTGCAAACCACACAATGGCCCTCGTTACAACCCTGGCGGCCAGTGTTAAAGCGACGGTAATACCTCTAACAGGCCGGCAGTAAAAAGAAATGCGATCACGACCACAGCGGAAACCGCCAACATAGACAGCCACTTTAACACTCCGACCGACACGGAGGTAGCAACAAACACCGCAGTGGTAACCGCCAACAGACAGGTGGAAGACAATGTACCGCCCACCCTATCACAACACGCCAATCCGCCAGCTTTTCCGTGGCGGTACCAACGCCATCAAAAACTCGGCGGAAACAGGATTTGGAAGGGAAACCACTCACCTCTCGACAAGCAACGAAGAACCAGGACGCCATGGAGCCCGAGCTTCAGGTGTTCCCCATGCTGGTGTATCTTCTCATACATGGCGAATATCAAAGGTGGTGCGACCACGGTGAGCGCTGCACCTAGCACACAGGGGAGGGTGGAAAAGAGAGTGACACACACATGCAACACGCAACATCCCCACCCCCACCCACAACACCATACACACAAAAACATGCAGCAACATCAAATTTACACCCCGTAACCCTCTGGAAGAACCCAAGGACAAAAGGAATAGAGTGCAAATAGTGATATTTTGAAATATGCAGATATAGCTAATGATTAGAAAAACAGTACATACAAATATTTACAATATGTATAGAAGGCCGTACACTGTCCTTTGCAAATGTCTATGGCCCACTGGGCCAAAAAATCATGGGCGAAGGCCACACTTGACTCCTGCTTCAAAACGGAGAGAACACTGCAAGGGCATCAGGTCGAAAACACACAGGCACCCCAGGGGGAAGGGGAGGGGTGGCTCCTCAGCCGGAAGATGGTACTACGCCATTGCTCCAGGAGGGGCCAACATGCCCACAGCGATGTCCTGGGGAGTGCAAAACCACAGTCTCTCAAGTGGGTGGTTTGCCCACTGCTTGGTCCTGGGGAGTGCAAAGCCATGGTCTCTCAAGTCTCTCAAGTGGGTGGGTTACCCACTGCTCGGTCCTGGGGAGTGCAAAGCCACAGTCTCTCAAGTCTCTCAAGTGGGTGTGTTGCCCACTGCTTGGTCCTGAGGAGTACAAAGCCACAGTTTCTCAAGTGGAACGTTTGCCCACTGCTTGGTCCTGGGGAGTGCAAAGCCACAGTCTCTCAAGTGGGTGGTTTGCCCACTGCTTGGTCCTGGGGAGTGCAAAGCCACATTCTCTAAAGTGGGTGGTTTGCCCACTGCTTGATCCTGGGGAGTGCAAAGCCACAGTCTCTCTACTGGATGGCTTCCCCACTGGTTCGGAGGGGGCCTAGTGCCCAGTCTGCCTCATCCTGCCAAGGATAGTGATAGTGGATGCATTTCTCCACTGGTTCTGGAAGGGGCCTTGTGCCTAGTCTGCTTCATCCTGCCAAGGATTGGGTGAGTGGATGCATTTCTCCACTAGTTCTGGAGGGGGCATTGTGACCAGTGATGCTGCACTTGGTGTGTGGCAGTACACAGTCCCTCACCTGGGTGTCTGAGGCATGAGATTTGCAGGGAACATGTAGCATGATACTCCATGGAGGCAAGGTCGGACTCCATCCTGTGGTGACTAAGGGGGTCATTCCGACCCCGGCGGTCCTTGACCGCCGGGGCCGGGGATGCGGGAGCACCGCCAACAGGCTGGCGGTGCCCCGCAGGGCATTCTGACCGCGGCGGTTTGGCCGCAGTCAGAACAGGAAAACCGGTGGTCTCCCGCCGGTTTTCCGCTGCCCTGGGAATCCCCCATGGCGGCGCAGCTTGCTGGGCCGCCATGGGGGATTCCGACCCCCTCACCGCCATCCTGTTCCTGGCGGTTCGCCCGCCAGGAACAGGATGGCGGTGAGGGGTGTCGTGGGGCCCCTGGGGGCCCCTGCAGTGCCCATGCCAATGGCATGGGCACTGCAGGGGCCCCCGTAAGAGGGCCCCACTTTGAATTCCAGTGTCTGCTTTGCAGACACTGGAATTCGTGACGGGTGCCACTGCACCCGTCGCACATCCTCCACTCCGCCGGCTCCATTCGGAGCCGGCTTCCTCATGGGGAGGGGTTTCCCGCTGGGCTGGCGGGCGGCCTTCTGGCGGTCGCCCGCCAGCCCAGCGGGAAAGCCAGAATAGCCTCCGCGGTCTTTCGACCGCGGAGCGGCCATATGGCGGCTCCCTCCAGGCAGAATGACCCCCTAAGACTTCAAACTGGTGGTAGTGCTGGTGCTGGTGGGGGTGCTTCAAGTGGTGGTGGGAGGGTCCAGGCCGTCTCCTGCAGCCCCAGATGGCTGCCCACTGGGGATGCTGCTGCTGACAGTTGTAGTGGCATAGACTGGGCATGAGGCTGTGCTGATGGCGATGCAGGTAGTGGTGCTTGCGGCTGTGTCTGCGGCGGGGATGCTGCTGGTGCTGGCCATGATGCAGGTGCTGGTAGTGGTGGAGGGAGACACCAGGCCGTCTCCTGCAGCCTCGGACAGCTGCCCACTGTGGATGATGCTGCTGACAGTTGTTGTGGCAGCGGTGGTGCAAGTGGCGGTGCAGGGGGTAGTGCAGGTGGCGGGGCAGATGGCGTTGAAGGTGGCGGTGCCTGCGGCGGTGCTTTCCGCAGTACAGGTTGTCGTGCTGTCAGTACTGATGGTGGGCACCAGTCCCTCACCTGGAGCCTCTGAGGCCTGAAGTGCCTTGCCTTGGTTTTTTTTCCCCTTCCCCACCTTGGCAGATGCCGCTGGGACCTTGGCACTGGCAGCTTGTGTTTTGGAGGAGGCCTTGCTGGGTGGGTCGTGCTTCTCGGCCGTGCTGCATGCTGGCCCCTTCTTCACCTTGGCAGGTGGCGGAATGGGTTGGCCCTTTTCAGGGGTCGGTGGAACACTGGCTGCCCTGCCGGCTGCCCCCTTTGATTCTCTGGGACTTGCAGGTACAACAGCGGATGCTGACTTGGTTGCTGAGGTGCTGGCCTGGGATCTTGACACCCTCACCAGAGGGGAAGGACGGGGAGGAGGCATAGGAAAGAGGTCAATGTTTGCCAGGAAAAGTTTTTTAGACACAGTGGGATGGGAAGATGAAGAGGGTTTGGGAGTGGCGGAAGAGGGAGTGGTTGTAGGAGGTGTACGTCTGCTGAGTTTGGGTGAAGGTGCATGGGCTGGATGCTGTTGTGAGGTGGATGGCTGTTGGGTGGGTGGGTGCTGCCGTTTGTGTACTTTGGGAGGAGGGGTCACAGACACACTGGGAGAGGACACAGGGGATGTGTGCATGGTTGTGGGGTGGTGACTACTCGTGAGGGGTGGTTTGTGATGGGCGTGCTGTTGATGGAGGTAGTGGATAAAGATGTAGTGCATGCAGGTGTGAGTGTAGACGCTACTGGGAGGGAGGTGGAGGAGGAGGAGGAGGGGGACACGGTGGAGGAAGTGGATGTTGGTGTGTTTGCATGGGCATGGTGCTTGTGTGAGTGCCTGTGAGATGAAGTGTGGTGCTTATGTTTGCATGAGCCACTTTTGTGTGGTGATTCGGGGGCATGCTGGTCTGAAGGTGTGCTTGGGATAGGCTGAGGTAGAGGGGATTGTGTCTGGGTAGTGGAAGTTGGAGGGGGGAGGCTGGACACAGGGACAATGGCTGCCATCAGTGCTGAGGCCAGAGCCTGAAATGCTCTCTGTTGGGCCGCCATGCCAGAGTGACTGCCCTCCAGGTATGCATTTGTTTGTTGCAAATGCGCTGCTACACCCTGGATGGCATTCAGTGAGGCTGACTGCCCAACAGAGAGGGATCTCAGGAGGTAAATGGCCTCCTCACTGAGGGCAGCAATGCTGACTGGAGCAGGGCCTGAGGTGCCTGGGGCAAAGGAGATGCCCACTCTTCTGGGTGAGCGGGCACGGAAAACACGTTGAGGGGCTGCTGGGAGGGCGGGGTTGGTAGGGAGGGGTGGCGGCTGTACCTGTTGTTGGGGTGGGCACAGAGGTGTCCGTCACTGCCAGGGAGCTTCCATCGGAGGAAGAGTCGCTGTCAGTGGTGTCACCTTCTGTCCCCGTCGTGGAGCTCCTCTCGCCCTCCGTCCCACTGGTGCCTTCACCCTTGGTGGATTCGGGCACCAGGCCCATGTGGGATGCGGCTCCCTCCGTCGCCGGTGCCTCTGCTCCTCTGCCAGATGATGCTAATGCACACAAGGACAGGGTGACAAAACAAAAAGTGGGGGGAGAGACAGAGTATACACTTGGTCAATGCCAGCAACAACACTACCGTTGGCGTACACAACACTCAGTGAGCTGCCCTATGCATTAGGCCATGCCCAACCAGTCACTAAGATAGTCACCAGCCCATGGGGTACAATGCCTAACGCCAGCATCTGCACACCTGACACCCACAGGACCCTGTCCAGTAGTAGATGGCCACTTACAGCATTGGGGTAGGAGTGCGCCAGAGCCTGCACACAAGGGACCTACCCTGCCATGATCGCCCTGGCCTAGGTGCACCCACAGCCCACATTCCCCACCCAGCTACCTCCTAAAGCACGCAAAGTAATGAATCTGAATCTGTACTCACCCCCTTGTGGCTGCTGTGATGCCCTCAAGCGCCCATCCAACTCCAGATAGGCCTCTGCCAGGATGCGGAACATCAGGGGGATCATGGTGCGACGGGCACCCCTTCCACGTCCAGACGTTTTCTTGGTCCAGCGGCACGGGTCCTCCCATCTCTTGCGGCAGTGGGTGCTCCGCCTGTGATAGACCCCTAGGGTCCGCACCTCCTTTGCGACGGCACGCCAAATATCCTTTTTCTGGTGGGTACTGACCTGGAGAGAAAAGACAGCAGAGAAGGAAATCACTCCCCCATCCAGACCGGCATACCCATTGCCCACCAGTTCCCACCCATGCCCTGACGCACATACACTGCCCACCTCTCATGCAGCACTCAGGCCAGGATGCCTCAGCAACCCCCAACATATGGCTTACATCCACACCACTCCAAACATTCATTGCCCACACATCATGCTCACAATGTACTCACCTGTATGTCTCGAGGACCGTAGAGTAATGTGTACTGGGGTAGGACCCCATCCACCAGTTTCTTCAACTCCTCCACAGTGAAGACAGGGGCCCTTTCCCCAGACACACGAGCCATTGTTGCTTCCAGACTCAGGTCACAGCAGCACTTGCAGTGCAGGTCCTCTCCTGTTGAGGTAGCAAGTGAGTGAATAGTTAGAAAATGGCGGTGACGTCCACAGTGGTGCGTACCGTCACAGCCGACGTAGATCGCCATTGGCTCCTGGAACCCATAGGGCCCAATGATAACCAATGTGCGGTGGCCATCGACCGCCTACCGTGACAGTGCACAACGCCAGCGCAATTACCTCATTTCCACTTGTCCCTCCACACAGGTCAGGCAACCGCCATTTCAGGGGGGCACATGGCATGGCACCTAACTGCTCACAGCTGACATTGGCACATCAACTGACACTCAACTTCATAAACTGCTTCTGTGATGTAAATTCAGCAACCTTAGTGCAATCTATGTGGAAATATGACCCTCTCCTCACCGTTCTCCCCTATAGGCTACAACCGCTGAGGCAGATTAGGAGATTACGGCATCCTCCGGTGTACAGACCCCTGGTGGACCTGTCGACAATGGAGGACAGACACATTGTCATCACATACAGACTTGATTGTGCCACAATCCTAGAACTGTGAGCCCAATTGGAGCCAGACCAGATGTCAGCTATCCGCCAGGCCAAAGGAATCCCCCCTCTAGTGCAGGTCCTGACAGTGCTCCATTTCCTGGAAAGTGGTTCCTTTCAAACTACAGTGGCCATGGCATCAGGGATGTCTCAGCCAATGTTCTCCAAAGTGTTGACTAGGGTGTTGTCTTCCCTGCTGAAACACATGCGCAGCTACATCGTGTTCCCCCAGGTGGATAAATTGGCCACAGTGAAGGCTGACTTTTATGCCCTGGGACATATCCCCAACATCATTGGTGCCATTGATGGTACACATGTGGCATTTGTCCCCTCCTGCCGGAGAAGTGAACAGGTTTACAGGAATAGAAAAAGCTATCACTCGATGAATGTGCAGATATTGTGTTTGGCAGACCAGTACATCTCCCATGTGAATGCCAAATACCCTGGCTCTGTGCATGACGCCTATATCTTGAGGAATAGCAGGATCCCATGTGTGATGGGCCAACTCCAGAGGCACTGGGTGTGGCTAATAGGTGAACCCAAGGTCCCCACACAGTATAAGTAGGTGTCTGGGTATGCGGTTGTCCCTAAGGGTTAGTGTGTGTGTAACAGTTGTCCCTCGATATTTACAGGTGACTCTGTCTACCCCAACCTCTCATGGCTACTGACCCCAGTGAGGAATGCCAGGACAAGGGCAGAGGAATATTACAATGAGAAACATGGGCGTACAAGGAGGATAATTGAGAGAACCTTTGGTCTCCTGAAGGACAGGTTCAGGTGCCTCCATCTGACTGGTGGATCCCTGTACTACTCACCCAAGAAGGTGTGCCAGATCATCGTGGCATGCTGTATGTTGTACAACCTGGCCTTGAGACGCCAGGTGCCTTTTCTGCAGGAGGATGAGTCTGGAGATGGTTTTGTGGCAGCGGTAGAGCCTGTGGACAGTGAGGAAGAGGAGGCAGAGGAAGAATATGTGGACAACAGAACAAACATAATGCAGCAGTACTTCCAGTGACAGATGGGTAAGAGACTGTAACTCCACTTAACATTTCAGTTATCTGTTGGACATTGTACAGGGCAGCCTCTTACCCTATGTGTATGGCCACTGACTGTTGCCTTTGTCTATTTTCAGATCTGTGTGCCCATTCTGGCTCCTGCTATATGTACTGCTGCCCACCAAAGGTCATCCTGTAGTATATTTTACTATACATATACATTGCAATGCTTTGATAATGATGTACTAATACATTTGAGATTCATTACACTGACTCCAGTATGGTATTTGTTTCAAGGGTGTTTATTTTTGTGCCAATAGGTATAGGGGTATGTGCAAGGGGCTGGGGTGATGGTGGACAAATGTCCAGTTAGATTCCAGTCTCTTGGTATCACAGGTGCATTGTCCAATGGGGCATAGGAAGGGGAGCAATGGCAGTTCAAGGTGGACTGGGTAACAGAGTGGGACAGAAGGGTGACTATCAGGAGAGTCCTATTTCCTGGCGGGGGTCTTGGCAATGTTCTCTGTCTTCTGCCTGGATCGCAGGGACAGTTTGCGGGGTGGTTCTCCTTCTGCAGGGGGTGGGGTGCTGGTGGCCTTTTGGTCCTGTGGCTGGGCCTCCTGTCCCCTAGCGCCGGCAGATGTGGAAGGCTGTTCCTCGGTTTGGCTAGTGTCAGACGCCCTTTGTTGTGCCACTGCCTCCCTCATAGTCTTGCCCATGTCAGCCAGCACCCCTGCAATGATGACCAGGACGGTGTATATTTTTGTTAGGTCCTTCCTGATCCCCAGGTACTGTCCCTCCTATGGCCGCTGGGTCTCCTGCAACTTGGCCAGTACCTGGCCCATGGTCTCCTGGGAATGGTGGTATGCTCCCAGGATTTTGGAGAGTGCCTTGTGGAGAGTGGGTTTCCTGGGCCTGTCCTCCCCCTGTCGCACAGCAGTCCTCCCAGCTTTCCTGTTGTCCTGTGCCTCTGTCCCCTGAACCGTGTGCCCACTGCCACTGACCCCACGTCCCTGATCGTTGCCTGGGTCCCTGTAGTGGTGGACACACTGCTGATTGATGTGTCCTGGGGACAGTGGCATGGGCCCACTGTGTGGGTGCTGTGGTGGTGTTTCCTGAGGTGGCAGGCTCTGTGGTGGGTTGGGACTGTGGCAGGGGAATCGACTGTCCAGAGGTCCCTGATGGGCCACGTTGGTCATCTTGATCCAGGCGTGCAGAGCTGCTGTCATCATTGTGGGAGTCTTCTGGGGGGGAACTTGATGTAGCTGGCACCTCCTCTCCGGTGACGGTGGGTAGGGGTCCTGTTGGGATGCAAATGCATTGTGCCATCTTGTGCATGGGTGTGTTTCCCTCTATGATTGTGATTTCCCTGTCGGCTTGGCCTTGTGTGAGTGGTGATTTTGTGGGCTGGGTGAATCTCTTTATTGGGCATTCTGGGGCGATGGCTGTCCATGCAGGTCTGTGAGTGATGTCCATGCATTGGTTGTGCATGCAGGGCTTGGTTTTGGGATGGGTGGGTTGTGCTAGTGGGGTATATGTGAGTTGGTGGAGTGATGGGGGTGAAGGTAGAGGTAGGAGATTGTGATGGCATGCAGGTAGGGTGGGTGGATGAAGTAGTTAAGATTTGACTTACCAGAATCCAGTCCTCCTGCTACTCCTGCCAGGCCCTCAGGATGCATGATCGCCAAGACTTGCTCCTCCCATGTTGTTAGTTGTGGGGGAGAAGGCGGGGGTCCACCGCCAGTCCTCTGTACAGCCATCTGGTGTCTTGATACCACGGAAACGTACCTTCCCAAGTAGGTCATTCCACCTCTTCCTTATGTCTTCCCTGGGTCTTGGGTGCTGTCCCACGGCGTTGACCCAGTCCACGATTCTCCGCCATAGCTCCATCTTCTTAGCAATGGACGTCTGCTGCACCTGTGATACGAATAGCTGTGGCTCTACTCGGATGATTTCCTCTACCATGACTTTTAGCTCCTCCTCAGAAGACCTGGGGTGTCTTTGGGTTGCCATGGATATGGTGTGAGTGATAGGTGTGAGGATGTGTGGGGTGATGTGTTGTTGTGTATGTTGTGATGTGCGTGAATGGTTTATGGGTGATGATGTTCTGTGCCTCTGATTGAGTGGGTTCTCCTGGCTTGTCTCTCTCACTTAGCTATAGTTTTTTTTCATTGAAAGGGGTTGTGGATATTGTGGGTGGGTGTTTTATAGTGGTGTGGGTGTGTGGGTGTGGTGTGTGTATGTGTGTCAGGTGTGTGTATTTTGAATTGTCCAATGTGGTGTAGTTTTGTATGTGTGTGTGTATTTTGAGCGCAGCAGTGTGTACCGCCAATGGTTTACCGTGGATGAAAGACTGCAGCGTTGATTTGTGGGTCGTGATACTGTGGGCATGTTCCTGTTGGCGTAACGGCGTGGGTTTTGCTATTGCCATTTTATCACTGACCTTTGGTCTGGCGGACTTGTGTCAGTATTGTGGCGGTATTCTATGTGTGGGTCATAATACCAGTGGCGGATTACCGCCGCGGTCACGGTATGTTGGCGGCTGTCAGCACGGCGGTAGGTGGCATTTACCGCCAGGGTTGTAATGAGGGCCAATGTGTCTAAAAATACATGTTCCTCACATTTCTGTGATGGAAAGTTCTGGAATCTGCACAGAGCCACAAACATGCTCCGACCCTGCATTCCTGTAAATCTCCTGATAAAAATGGCACCTCACTTGTGTGGGTAGGCCTAGTGCCCGCAACAGGAAACGTCCCAAACGGCAACATGGATGCATCCAATTTTTCCAATCAAAACTGACCCCTTTTTGGCAAAGCGCTTAGATGTGGGTTTTGGGCTCTAGCTCAGCCAGCACCTAGGGAAACCTAGAAAACCTGTACATTGTTGTAAACTAGACACCTTTGTGAGTCCAGGATGGCGTGACTTACTTGGCTCTCACCAGGTTCTGTTACCCAGAATACCTTGCAAACCTCAAATGTTTACAACAAAAAAACACACACATTTTTCTCACATTTCTGCGATGAAAGTTCTGGAATCTGCACACAGCCATAAACCTCCTTCCACCCAGCATTCTCCTAAGTCTTCTGATAAAAATGGTACCCCACTTGTGTGGCTAGGCCTAGTGCCAGTGACAGGAACTTATCAAACCAAGGGCAATTGAAGCCCTTGCTTGGAGCTCCTAATGGCATCGGTTTGATACGTTCCTGTCTCTGGCACTAGGCCCAACACACATGTGGCACAGCATTTTTATCAGAAGAAGTAGGGCAATGCTAGGTGGTAGGAAGTTTGTGGATTCCTGCATGTTCCAGAAATTTCCATCACAGAAATGTGAGGAAAATGTGTTTTAGTCAACATTTGAGGTTTGTAGGGCATTGTGGGTAAGAAAATGGTGTGGGATGGATACGAAGCACTCCAACCTGGGCTCCCCCAGATGTTTAGTTTTCAGAACTCTCTGGGTCTGGTAGGTGTTTCTAGGTGGCAGCCTACCCAAACCCAAAAGATGCGGCTATTCACCATTGTAAGTGGGATGATACTGGGAGTTAGCCAAACTCTTCTGGCCCACTTGTAAAAACACACCCAAATGAATCAAATACCCTCTTGTTTGTAATTGGGATTAGATGATTTAGTCTGCAGGGGAGCAGAAAGACTGTTTCCTCGTTTCTGATGGGGTAGGGGCATGTCCATAAAATAAGAAAAATGAATAATTACCCCGTAATGGTGAGTTGCCCCTGCCCAAGGGGCAAGTCCCCACCTTATATTTTTTTAAACCCCCGGTATCTGGTGATGTTCAGCCCCCGGGGGCAGATTAGCCTAAAAATAAGGTAAATTTGCCCACAGGGGGAAAATGGCCAAAATAGTCACCTAATAATGGGGAGTGCCCTTGCCCAAGGGATCACTTACCAACTTAGATTTTTTTAAATCTTTGGTGTGTGGTGGTGGGGGGGGGGGCAGAAAACGGCCACAATTCATTCCCAAATATTGGGAGAAGCCCTTGCCTAAGGGGCTACTCCAAAAGGAAAATCCCTGGTGTCTAGTGGGGTGGATCCCTGCTTGGGAATTGCACTCCTTGAGTGATTCCCAAGCAGGGATCCACTTGGGATAGGTACCATTGGAAAGGGGAGATTCTCCCCTTTCCATTAATAGCACTCCTGTGTGCTTTGGTGTTTCGGTGACTGACACAGCTATTCGTTTTTTGGCACGGAGAAGGCTTGTATGGTCTGGTTCTTCATCACTGACATAAGCTCACAGTGAGCAAGTACGTTTTCAGCGTGCACACTGGATTTAAGCTGGTCTAAGCATGTTTTTTGTTCTGAGCATACACAATAATATTAATGAGCACATTAGGATGTCATATTGGCATTTTAACACGCTTATCCTATTTGGTGTGGAAGTGGTTGGCTCTGAGTACACATTACGTTATTTATGAGCATTCGTGGGTGTCACATTGATATTTTCACATATTTAGTTGGTTTGTATTCGGTTTGTTTCATACCTGGAGGGAACACGAGGCAGCATGCCTCATGTATGTTGGTTTCATCTGCACGTTCAGCATTAACATGATGCTGGTTTCGAAAGTAGTCCTTGGGTGAATCATGGGTCAAAATTTATCATTATGTGAAAAGGTAAAACTTCAAACTCACAGACTGCCTTGATTTTGTCCTGTTTTTTCTTTTCTGTTCTTTTTCTTTCCTTAATTCTTGTTTTTTTGTCCCTGTTTTGGTTTCTCTATAGATCAGTGAAGCAATATTTCCCCTGAAGAAGGGACATAGGTGGTCATTTTGACCCTGGTGGTCTTTTGACCGCCAGAGTAAATGTAGCGGTCCCACCACCAACAGGCTGGCGGTGCAGACCGCTACATTATGAGTGTGGCGGGTTGGTCTCTGCCAACCCGCCACATCTCCACTCATACCACCATGGTGGTCAGAACCGTTGGACTGGAGATGATCATCTTCGACCCGGCGGTTCACAGAAGACCGCCAGCAGTATAAGAAGCTGGTCTTCCGACATGGTTTCCGCAGCAGTAGCACCACTATCAAAACCATCGCGAAAAGGCTACCAGTGACAGGGAATTCTTTCCCTGTCCCCGGTAGACAGCTCCCCCAAACCCCCCCAGCAAGCACTAGGTCCTCCGCCCCCCACCCCACCTTCAGCCACGGCACACCCCTCCCCCTTTCAGCCACCGCGCTCCCCTCCCTGAATACATGCACACAGACACCCACACGCATACACTCATTCACCTACACTTACATACGTGCATCTACTCACAAACATCCATACATGCATTCACAACATCCATACATGCAGTCACAACATTCATATGTGCATTTACAACATTCATACACGCATTCAAGCACACATCCATACACGCATACACACTTACATGCAGACACACACTCACTTCAACATTCATACAGACACACATACAACCACGCATTCACACATTCATGCACACACGCAGACACCACACACTCATACACGCACACACAATGCCCCCCACCCTGTCACCCCTCCCCTGTCGGACGATGACCTTACCTGTTCCAGGGAGAAGGTCAACCGTCAGGGAACGGGAAGGGGTGCTTCCACCGCCAGCAGCTCCCCCACCAGCAGGACACTGCCAGGCCGTATTATGGCCCATAATATGGCGGGCGGTGTCCTACTTGTGGGGCAGTGCAGGTGGTGGTAGCGCCAGAGTGCCTCCACCCACCAGCATGACTACTGCCGGATTTCTGCCCAAAGTGTGGCAGAAATCCGTCTGTACCCTTGACATGGTGGGCGGAAGTCTCCTGACGCCCGCGGCTTTGGCGGTCTTGTAACAAGACCACCAAAGTCGTAATGAGGGCCACAATGTCCCTGAACACATTAGGCAATACACTTTGTTTGCGAATTCTATGAAACTGAAGAAACTTCTGCAACTGTTATCATTGGATGCCCAAGCAAATGCATTGATTTGGATTTGTCGATGAAACCATATGTGTATATATTCTTTTACATTTGAAATATTGTGTGCAGATTAAACATTTCTTGTCTAGCATCATTATGTTGACAATTTTATAACCTATTTGATAAAATTGCAAGTATTTCATTTCTGTTGTGCACATTGGGTCCCAGCCACATGAGTGGATTGGAATTTTTCACAGATTATGCCACTTTACAAGGAATATCAAAACATTTGGTGTAGATGCACATGCTCATATTGCCATAGCACCAACATAGTAATGTCAAGTCTGATACATCAGCTTCTTCAGAATTGTGCAGTATGCCACAGTCATCAGTAATGAGGTCCACATTAACTACACACATTTCTGACGTACCATCATACCTGACCCAATCATGACATGGGCATGTTTTGTGAAACTTTCCCTCATGTCATTGTGAAAATGCTGGCAGTCCCTTTATTTACCTGAACCCATGTATCTTCCAACAACAGTACTTGCCTTGTGAGGAGGAACCTAGTGGCATACTACAGCACAAAGCAATACACCAAGCACAGCATGCATCAGACAGTGTCTGATCAACTTATGCCTCCAGAAATCATGACCTTTGGATATGTGTCTTCCTCAAAGTTGATGACATAGAACATAGCTGGAAAGTAAAAAAGTCATGCCACAACAATATCTACAGATAACGACTTACCCCCTTTTTGCTGCCGTTGAGCTTTCAACTGCCCATCAAGCTCTGGGGAAGCCAAAGTAAGGATGTGGCCCATTAGGGGGATCAGGGTGTGGTGCACCAGCCTGGATCGCTGGAAGGACTGTCCGAATAGGCTCTCAGCTGATTTTCTGCTAGCCTGGCCTGGGTCCTCCCACCTCTTCCGGCAGTGCAGGCTACGTCGCTTGTGGTCCCCCAGAGTCCACACCTTCTCGGTGATGGCATTCCGGATATCCTGCTTCTGATGGGCGTTGACCTGTATGGAGGATAGAGATCTCACGTGCACTGTCAATACTTCCTAGCATCTCATGTTACCTGGTGTGACCTAAAACATAATTTTGGCCAGAACTATGCCACTAATCCTGTTGTGAGAGCCACCCCGATCACTCACAATCATTGAGAGCTACTGAAAGCCAATCAACCTATAAGATCCTTTCACATAAACATACTCACAGCTACATTGGCTTCCTGCCTAAACTCCCAAGTTTCAAAGCCCATGGTTTGCATCACATACAGTGACTGAGGGTAAAACATGAGGGCTGCTATGTATAAATGAGAGCAGGGTTTTGTGGGTTGTTTGAACAATTGTGATTTCTAAAGGAACAAACTGGGATGGATGATGATGAGCCAGTGTCATCTGAACTTGCTGCACCTAAAGTAGGTCTACCTATATGGGGCTCCATGACAGGTTTAAACCATTCAGAGCAAACTGATACACATTATGTTCTGGAATCCCATGTGACAGTACAGGATCAGACAACTCCAGACCCTTCACATTTATCACTTAACATCGCTGTATTTTCAACATTGGCTGCATGTTGTCAGATATACATCTGGTACACTGTCTACTGGCCACTGGTAGTCAGTGACCTGCACTATGTGTGATAAAATAGGATTTGTGTGTTACATAGACATACATTACAGATTTTACTGTCAGGTGAATTAACATTGTCATGCACAGACATTCCTGACATTGGTCACAAAAATCTGTCCCACCTACTTCATTCTGTCAAATCCAAGCACAACACAACCCACATTACCAAAAAGGAACCACATACCTTGTGAATCAGAAAAGATGAGGTTATTTTTTCAGACATTCCCCAAGCAGACATGTACCTGTTCCTCTGGGTCCCATCCCATAGGGTTGGCTGTACGGGGACAGAACCTCCCTGACAAGAAGCTCCAGCTCCTCAGCGGAGAAGGCATGGACCCTGTCACCTGCTTTGCCCGGCATCCTAGCACCTAGAGGTTGGTAGCAGCAGCAAAAAACTAGACTGTTTTGATGGCTGCAGTGTTAGCAGGCAAGTGAGTGTTTTTTCACAACACAGCGTACATGTACACGGCGGATGCAATCTTTGACTGAAACGGACACAGTCATTGGCTTTCATGTGTAGCTGTCACACGTGTCAGTGTATGCCAGGGCCTGTCTGGAGGTTACCACCTACTACGCGGTCAACTTCCATTGACGGCCATCGGGTAGCCAATGCCCTGATAGCAAGATCAGACAGCCACCATTTTAGGATGTTAAGATGTGCATTTTACAAATATTTTTGCCTCACCAGCACTCAAAATGGAGGCTAGTGCATTTCTAGATTTTCAGATACGAACAACACTTTTCTTAGCAAGGTATGATATGATAACATGTGAACCGTGACTGTCTTTGACAACGATAGTGCTGTGGGGAAAGTACTACCTCTGTTGATGGTATTAAAAAAAAAGGTGCAAGTAATGCAGTTCAATCGTATTATTTGCATATGATGACTGAAAAATCCTAAATATGTATTTTGTAATATCTTAATAGACCAAATATTTGATGTCAATGTGTGTACATGTATTACCCAATGGCATTTCTACTGTTACCCAGAATTCTGATGTGTATTGACAATAAAAATACGGAGTGACCATTTCACCTCCTCTTTTCTATTCCATACATACAGACGTCTGAACCCAGCCACTGTTAGGAGACGACTGATGCAGGTGTTCCAGCCCTTTCCAGACCTTGCCACCCTGGAGGAAATGGACGTCACCAAGCAATATCATCTAAATAGGCAAACTATCCTGGATTTGTGTCAGCAATTGGAGCCTGATCTCCTGCCTCACAATAGGATTCCAACAACCATCACACCAATAGTAAAACTCATGGCTGTACTGCATTTTGTAGCCACTGGGCCCTTTCAATACACTGTGGCAGTATCTGGGAGCATGTCACAGCCAACATTCAGTGGTGTGCTAAAAGAAGTCCTTGCTTCCTTGATTAAAAACATCAACAGCTACATACAATTATCACGTCCACAGGATTTGGTCAACTGAAGGGAGAACTTTATGCTTTCGGTGGAATACCACATGTGGTTTAATTTATTTTATTGCAGGAGTTTTTATATAGTGTGAACATGATGCGTAAGTGTATCAGAGCCCTGTACAGGTAGCATATAAGTCATACATATAAATTACTGAAGTATTTTGTTCATCAAAAGCACTTTACTTCTTTTGAATGAGGTAGTCAAGGGGCTTGACCTGATTACAGGTGGCAGGGCATTCCATATTTGTAGGGCTAGGCTGGAGAAGTAGCGGTTATAAGTTTTCTTTTTGTTGAGCTTCTGCAGTTTCTAGAGTAGAGTTAGTGCTTCTATGGTGCGACTGCTTCCAGACAGTTTCAGTTTATTTGCCAGGTAGATGGGCGTGTTATGGTGGAGGGTCTTGTCTGCCAGGCAGGCTATCTTCAGCTGGAGTATTGCTTCAATCGGGAGCCAATTTAGCAGTGTTAGGTCAGGAGTGATGTGATCAAATTTTCTGGATCCTGTGATGAATCTAGCAGCTGCATTCAGAGTGGCCCTTGTGAGCTCCAGACTTGCTTTGGGCAAACATGCAAGAGTAACATTCCTGTAATCTAATCATGAAATGACTAGGGATTACACAGCCAACTGAAAGTCAACCTGGGGCAAGAAAGGTTTGATTTTCCTTAAAATGTTTAGTTGGTAGTTGGCTTCCCTTGTGGTTGCGCTCGTATGATCTTGCATATTCAGGTGTTTGCCCAACATTATGCTAAGTGATTTAGTAGAGGCAATGATTTGTGGGGTGCAACTGAGAGTTGTAAGTTGTTTGAGCCAGCCTTCTATGGGGGCACAATGATTGTAACGGGCAATCAAGAGGAGCTCTGTTTTGAGTATGTTGAGCATACGTTGGTTGCAGGTTAGATATTGTTGGGTTTTTAGCAGGGTGTAGTTGAGAGTATTGATATCCTCGGGTGATGAGATTTTCAGTTATAATTGTCTATCATCTGTGTACATGTGGTAATTAATATTTGAATGTTTTAGAATTTCATTGAGAGGTTCAACAAACACATTGACTAGTGTGGGTGAGTCTTGAACTTTGGGGTACTCCAAATGAGACTTGAGTGGCGTCAGAGAGGCTTTGATTGACTTTGACCCTTTGAGCTCTGTTGTGTAGGAATGAGGCAAACTATTTTAAGACTGGCTCAGATAGCCCCATTCTTGAATCAAGAAGGGCAATCAAGCTGTCATTTTTGACTGTGTAGAACGCAGAGGAGAGATCAAGAAGTATAAGCAGACATGGTTTGATCTGATAAAGTAATCTCAAGACGTCATCTAAAATATGAGTTAGAGCTGTTTCAGTACTATGTCCTGTTCTGAAGCCAGATTGGCAGTGGTCAAGGAAGCGGTATTGTTCAATGTGGTAGCAGAGCTGGAGGTGTACACATTTTTCTAGGACCTTAGCGAGTGTTTTGAGGTTGGTGATAGGATGGAAATTAATGAGGTCAGACTGGTCGGCATTTGGCTTCTTTAGGATAGGAGTGACCTGTCCTATGTTTAGACAATCAGGAATCATGCCCTAATAGAGGTGCATTGACAATCATAGTCCGGAGCAGGAGAATGGAGGAACTCAGTTATTTGCGGGCAAAGGATCATTGAAGTGGTTGTTTTTTTTTGTGATATTGTTAGCTTGAGTTTTTCTGCTTCATCTGGAATTTTAAAGGTATTCCAAGTAGCATTGTTTTTTTAAGTAAGACTGGTTTGAGGGGATCTCATAATTTGAGGCCCTGGGAGGCAACTGGATTGGGAGTGGTTTAGTAGTCGCGGGGAGGCAAGTTGTATTTCTAAATCTTCATAGTCTTTTCCATGAAATAGACAAAGAAATTCCTTCCGCTTGGTAAAGACCCATTGTTTACCGAAAAAGGATTAGACGTTTAAGATGCTTGATGTTTGATGATTTCCAATAGATTTTTGAGTCTGTTTTTGGCATTATCCAGTTGTGTCTTGAAGTATTGTGCTTTGAATCTTATGATGTGTTTATTGTAAGCTCTTCTAGTTGATCTTAGATATCTGAGGTGTGATAAGGAGGGACATATTCTCCAGGATCTTACAGCAAGTCTTAAATTACACCTTTCCTCATTAAGATTGCTATTTAACCAAGGTTTGGAGAGTCTGCTGGGTATTCTTTTTAAATGTTTAGGAGCAACAGTATCAAGTATGTCAGACATCGATTGGAAGTAGTGATCAGTAAGATCATTGCATTTTTCACGTTAGAGTGGGCAGATAGGATGTTGTTGTTAATACAGGTTAGTTCTGTTAACTTGATTTTTCAAAGGTCTCTGGACCACTGTCTGGGTTCAAGCGGTTGTCTCTGTCTGATCAGCATATTTTTAAGATGAGGTAGTGATATGACCAGTCATAAGGGGATATGGATTCTAGTTGAATGATATTGTCCTTAGCAATGATAAGATCCAGTGTGGAGCCTCTATTATGTATAGGGCCATTGCATGATTGGGTCAGGTTGGGGTCTGAAAGGAAGGCCTTGAAGGAGTTCAGTGTGGGGTCATTAGAATTGTTCCAGTGAATGTTGAACTCACCAAGAAAGATGTGATTGGTGTGTTGGACTGAGTTAGTCAAGATGATCTCCATTGGTTGTTTGATGAAAAGTGGGCTGTTGACCAGGGGGTGGTAGAAAATGTGGAGAGTGCACACAATATTATCATTGTTCCATATATTGATTCCTAAGTGCTCACAAGAAGACATTGGAGAGATTTATACATGCTTCAGCATGAAAGGGGAGTGATAAATGCATGTATGCTGCACCCAGTATTTCCCGATCTATCCAATTTGATGAAGTGATACTTGGATGGGACTAAGATGTCCAGAATGGGTGCTAAGGTATAATTGAGCCAGGTTTAAATTAGGAGTAGGAGGTCAAGGGTGTGTGCCAGGATGAGATCAGCTATGTCCGCTGCGTGTTTTTCAGCGGAACTGCAATTGAGAAGCATAGACTTGATGTGAGATTTGGTTGCTATTGTCTCTTTGTGTGTTATGGGGACCTGTAGCAGGTTGCACTTTTCAAGGCTCTACGATCGTCACTAGGTTTTCAAAGAGGGTTAAGAAAATGGTCTAGATGGTGAGCTGAGAGAGATGAGTTCTCAGGTGTAGCGTTATACATAGTAAAAGGGAGTGAATTTCAGCCTCTGATAGATGGTCATTAACTCTCAGGGATCTAGTAGTGGGATTGGTGAGGTGTCAAGATCTCCAGCTCATGGTTATTGCGTGGATGATCATTGAAGTCTCTTGTCAGGAGCAGACCAGCTTTCTCATTGTGGATGGGTTGTATTGATTAGAGTGTGAAGTTCGGTACAATTTGGTGGTCTGGTTGGGGTTCCAGAGTTCCTCGAGCTTTGAGGTGGTGAGTATAAGGTTCCAGAGGTCATCTTCAACTATCTGGAGGTCTCTATTGAGAGCATCGAGTTTGTCCTCAGGAGTCAAGGCATCAGAAACATACGTAGGGGTGTAACTTATACTGGGTACTGAGGACGTGAGCGGTCCCTTCAGAATGAGGGGAGCGGTGTGTGAACTAGATGACTCTTAGGTGGTGATGGAAGAAATAGGGGATGTGTAGGGCGGATAAGGACAGCTGAGTGGGGAATTAGGAGTGATGAAGGGAAGTGAGGTAGAAAGGGGTCTCCTCAATGTGCCTGTGTGCTGTTGTGGGGTGTCTCTGTGAGCATGTTGGTGGCAGTAGTCGAGTAAGTTGCCCATTGGGTTGCAGATGCTGTGAGGGAGGGGGATCCCTTGAACAACAGAGGGTAGAGGTCCGGAGTATTGACAGATCCAGTGCACAGTGCATTTGTTTTCATTGTATTATAAGCTAAGGAAGGAAGCAGGACAGATAAATAAGGTACGGAGGAGCAGTAAAAATCATCACTAGGAATAGATGACCTAGGTCTAATCACGTCCGTTCTGGTGTTCTAGGTGAAAAGATGGTCAAGCAGAGGTGTGGGTGATAGGGTAGATGTGGAACTGAGTGATGCAAGTGTTTTGGCCACAGAGCATGGGGAGATCTTCTGAAGGTAGAAGGGGCATTGTTCAATACTAAGTATTTGATCCTCAAATAGATTTTGTCAAATCACTCTAGGTTTTTGTCAGATGATTCAATGAGCATGCTTCCGTTGTTGTAGAGTGAGATAGGTACTTCGGGCTTGAAGATCCGTGATGGCACAATAATGATTTATAGGCCATGGGGTGTTTTCTTAGATGAGTTAATTCAGAGCAAAGAGGCTATAGCTCTCTTCCATTGAGCTCTTCAGTTAGTGTAGATTAGGTCATTAACCAGCATATCCTTTTTAGGGCAAATGTAGGAATCAGATATGAGCATTTCAGAACTGCATTTGAGTAGATTATGTTTGAATTTTTTTAGCAGCATTATTAGACAAGTTAGGGGGGTAATTGAGCTTGAAAGCTTTGTTAAAGTTTTGCCTGTAGGGCTCCATTATAGGTAATGGTACAGTGGGTTATAGGAATAAAATAGTAGTCAAAGTGTTTGGAATATAGTTTCTGAGAACATAAGTGGCTGCTCAATCATGTCTAACTCATAAGGGGTAGAAGCATATGTGAGAGCACAGACGGAGGAGGTATCTGAGGGGTGGATGAAGGAGCTAAGGAATCTTAGGGCCAGATGTAGGTAGCCTTTTGCGCCTCGCAAATGGCGAAAAACACCATTTGCGAGGCGCAAAAGGCCTCACGCGATGCAGAAACACATTTTGCGAGTCGGTACCGACTCGCAAAATGTGTATCCGACTAGCAAATAGGAAGGGTTGTGCCTTTCCTATTTGCGACCGCATCACGATGTAGAGTTGATTTGTGACCGCGAAAGCAGTCGCAAATCAACTCGCAGTTACCATCCACTTGAAGTGGATGGTAACTCATTCGCAATCGGGAAGGGGTCCTCATGGGAACCCTTCCCCTTTGTGAATGGAAACAAAAATATTTTTTCAGAGCAGGCAGTGGTCCTGTGGACCACTGCCTACTCTGAAAAAAAGTCTGAGACACCTTTCTGCATCCCAGTTTGCGAGTTGCAATTTGCGAGTCGGAAGGACTCGCAATTTGCAAGTCGCAAATTATTTTGTACTTACATCTGGCCCTAAGTGCCCTATTAAATTGCTTAACACCCTTACCCAGCTCCTCTAATCGGCCAGGATCAGGTGTAGTTCAGGAAAGATTGTCATTACCTGGACTGGCAAGACCTTCAAATGGATTAGTGGGGATATCTCTTGTCAGAGTAGGATAGCCACCACATTAGGAATACTATTGGTGTGAATTGTAATCCTTATTTTCTTTCCATGGTCAGGGTCCCTTAAGTCCTATTTTAATTTTGTTTGTGCAGCCACCATTTTGGGGATGGGTCCCACCTGAGTAACAGCGACCACAAAATGAAGTGCTGGCAAAGAGACCAGGGCAAAGTCAAGGGCAAACAAAGGAATAAATGCCTGAAGAGCTGTAGGGACAATCCCAGGGGCAGAGGACTCAACCACCAAACGTGCCGCGATCAGCACCATAAGCAACACTTGGGTACCCCAACAAAATCCCTCCACGTTGTAGCCACAGAGGCAGAGGCATCCACGATCTGAATGGATCTGCACCGCCGACACACATGAGAACACACCCCGGGGAGAAAGCAGACATGGAGTCAAGCTGGCCGGGTAACTGAAAGGGTGCAACTCATGGAGGGAGGGCAGCAGATATTAGCTGGAGAAAGAGTAGTCCCCGAGATCAGAACCACTGTCCCGACTCATGGAATCTGGTCAGCAGCTGCAATAGTGATTACCACTCACCAATAGATTGTGAGCATGGTCCCAGGCATTTATCCTTAGTGAGGCAAACCAGTCAGCTGCTGCTGAAGTGTGTCCAGGTCCTCAAGATGGCCCTTTCAGGTGACAGGAGAGTCGGCCCTGACTGTGTCAGCAGCCGTAGGACAGGTCTGTAGCTCGCAAAGTGCTCAGCTCATCCTCCTATGATGTAGATTAGTCACCTATGGGAGCAGGCTTTGGTGTAGTGCGAGCAGAGATCATCACACTGCCTGGCGTGGAAACAGAATATAGGAGAGAGACCAGCAATCATGCATGTGAATGGACCCAGTTTCTTCTGTAAGTTTTTTCTTGAGGTCTGGTCTGCGGTTGCCTAAAGATGTGGGTTTAACGGCAGGGTGAAAATTAGATATTTTCAGATGTTATTCCAAACCAGAGAGATCACTTAACATAACTCCACTTTGGTGGCCATCTTCATGGACTATTAGATGGTATGCATATTGCCTTGATGCCGCCACACAACAGAGAACAGGTGTTCTGCAATTGGAAGAACTTCCATTCCATCCATGTGAATTTTTTCTGCTTACCAGACTTTTACGTCTCAAGTGTGTGAGCCCTCTTCCCTGGGTCTACACGATTCATTCATGGAATGAAACAGTAATATAACCATGCAGATGTCAAAAGTTAGGTCAGAAAGCACCTGGCATGTTGGTAAGTACAACATGACTTGTTGATTTTTTGCCTGAATCCTAGTTAGGAAGGGACACTGGTTTGAAATGTGACTGATCTGTTGATGTGTTGCTTCCATGTAGGCAACACAGAATATCCCAACCGACCAGGGTTATTAGCGCCACCGAGGAATCCAACAACCCCAGGGGATATCTGCTTCATTAAGGACCATGGTAGAACACAGAGGTCAGTGAAGCTGGCTCTCGGCTCCTCTAGGCTAGGTTTAGGTGCCTAGACAAGTCCGGTGGAGCCTTCCTCTACTCACCGGATGAGGTGTGCCAGATCACGGTTGCTTGCTGTGTTCTCCATAACATCACCCTGAGGAGAGACATCCCTACAATTGCAGAGGATGGAGACCGTAATGTGTGCTTGGGTAAAGATGTTGAAATGCCCTATGAAGAAGACAATGGTGAAGAAGAAAGAGTTGACTTACGTCAAGATGTGATTGCTCACTTCTTTTCCTGAGTGTAAGTATCCCTTTACAAATTTTAAGCTCCAATGCCAGTACAACTTGTGCCCTGGTGTACATATCTGTATGCTATGGTAATTTGTTAGGAATAGTCAGTGCAGGAAAGTTCAAGGCAAAGATGTTAGTGGATCAGAGTTTCCCTACATTGGGTTATGTGGTTATTGACACAGATGAACTGTGCTTGTGCTAAGTATGTCTCCCCTCATGACTTGTCAAGTGATTAATATGTGGTAAAAAGCCAATCCAATTATGCTTGCTTACATTCTAGGATGGCCGTTGCTTCCTCTGGGGGCTTGTACAGATTAGGTTTTGTTGAAGTCGGTGTATCCATCACATCTTCAGTTTGAATGGATTGCCTCTTGTGATCTATGCAGAAATTGCTAGTATAACTGTTTTAGTTTTGGGGCTTCAATTTATACAATTTTCAAAAATAGTGAAAGGCCGTAAATTGTTGGCACAAGTTTAGTAAGGCACTTTAAGAAGGCCACTGGTTCTCCTGGTTATACGCATAGAGAGGCTTTCTTGACATTAGCCAATCAATAATGCTTTAGGATGGTTACCGATCCCTCGTATAGGCGGGGTCTTGAGATACACCACACAGGGTTGTGCATTATGCAGATGACAGCAGCATATAAGTCTAATTGAGAATGGCTAGCATTTTTTATTTGCCTGTCTCTCGCTGTACGGTTGAGGAATATGTTTGCTGCCTTTGGGAAGGTGTTAAGGTAAATTCCTGCTCAGACTGGAGCCACTATGGCAAGCAGGAAGGGAAGGCTGTAGTAATTATACACTTTATACTTGTTAGTGCGTTGTGGCATCCATACTTGGTTCTTGGGTATAAAGAGATATGGGTTGCTCTGTCATATTTTCACAAGGGCTTGTGACCAGGAGTTTTTACCAGTGGAGAAGGTGCAGTAAATGTTCGTGGTATTTGATATATAGCAAGATAGGATACTCTTCCTACATTAACTCTTAAATTGGAGTATTATCTTGATGTTTGACATCAGCCACATGAGATATGACTAGATAGGATATACTTTTGACATGGAGATAGATATATTTGTACCACTAATTAATGGATGATTTGTACAATGTGTTATGACATTCCTGATTTTTGCCTGTGATATTCCATTAGGTGCCAACAATGGGGACCACCAGTTTGGAATGCAGGTACTAGGTGCGGTTCCAATTATACTAAATATTACATCACTGGCTACAAATTAGTCTTAACGGGAAAGCTATTGGCCTTCACAAAGTATACTGATAGCATGTATTGACAGGGATAAGAATATGATATTTATCACTTCACTTGTTATGAAATAGTGATAAAGGAAATGTTTATTATATCTAGGAGGACATGAGTGGCTTGCATTGATATGTATACTGATATTATGTGCAATATATATTATAATGTGATGAGTGGAGACATTAACAAAATATCCCCATGTGTTTTTATTTTATTGAGATGACAAACTGTATATTCAGGTGTTAGATGATATTATAAGGTGAATATGGGAGGCTTTGTACCCTTTCTTTTTGAAATATTGTTTCTGAGGTGTAATGGCATTGAATGTTGTCTCAGGATAAATTAAAATACATGTTTTTTTCTTTTTACCCCTGTAACCCCTCTTCTGTCCTTTATGTGTGGATAATAATTTTCATACGTGGTAGAACTAGATATACTTATGATTGCAAAAAGATAGGACTGCATCCTTGGGACAGTATGTATTATTTTGTCTCTGTAGGGGGATGATATAGTTATATATGTGACTTGCTCCATGTATGCATGTTATATATTTTTTTAATGCTTTTATATGTTTCTTATGTAATGTGGTAATGTTAAAGCCTTGAAGAAGTTTACATCAGTCAAAAAAAGCTTTGGCTGCTTGTGTTTTTTAACTTTACAATCATGGAAGAAATACAAAAAGGATTACTGTTTGTTACTTGAAGGTCTTCGTTTGAAGCTGATGTATCAATAAAGAGTGGACTTGTCAGACTGGGCATTTCTAGTTTACATTATGTTGATGGTGCATCACGGTTTTCTTTTTTAAATCATGGTATGACACCTTGGAGCAGTAAGTGTATGTTGTGAATGCGCATCACAAGCGGCTAAAATTACTGATTGGGACAAGGTGGTGGTTCAGGTTACAGGCTCACTGCTCCTTCTGCTGTGAACCGCACACCTTGATGAAGACCCTCAGAGCCAGGCATCCAGGGTCGAAATCCATAGCCATATCATATATTTTGTTCATCTCTTGTTTACCATTAAATTCAAGTAAGCTTTATTTTGGTAACTAGTACCATAAAAACATAAAACATATACAAAAAAAAACATCACTTATTAAAAAATAAGTTAAGACAAAGATAAAAACGATACATACAATAATAAATACTGCTGGGCCCAGAACTTAAACATAAAATGTGCACAGAATACCATACACAGAAAAAGATGTACATACATTTTTTTTAAAGTTATAAATCTGTGCCAAATGCAATAGTTTGTTCAGCCATCAACACCAAATACAGTGCTGGGAGAAGTAGCGCTTCCATAGATGATTTAAAGAGTCGATTGCAAAGATTTGCAATTTTGATCCACAGATCCAACACAGTCACTGGACAGCTTCTTTGGCCCAACAGCAAACTGGTATTAGAATAAAACATGATCAGTATTTGATTTAAGAATTCAAAGAGTTATAGCAGACCTATGGACACCCAGGAGCCTGCAGGCAGGTGCAAGCCACTTCCTGCGAGGGATTACATAAGCAGGGCAGACAAAAAATACATGGGGCAAATTTTCAATTAGGGCTTTACAATCTGGGCATACAGTACTTCCATCAGGTGACCAACTGCTAGGGAATAATATTAATGGAAGGATCCTACATGAAATTGGAAGTACAGCTTCCTGTCCTTAGGGGTCGAGATTATGTCCCAAATGCCTCATAGCTGTGTGCATCCTTCAGATCAGTAAAAATGTGGGGCAGCTTAGAATGAATTGCTACATGTAGTTCTTCAGAATCTCCCATCTTCCAATACTTATTTTTTAAATCAAGCTTTGAGGGAAAGGCAGCAGTAGTTGGGCAATCCCAGAGCTCGCACTATCCAAGTGAATACAGTGAAGCCTTGACATATCTAAGCCAGGGGACACTAAGAGAGCAATTAGCTTCAACTGTAGCTTGGAGGACTTTGGTATATGAGGCAGAGCCGTCTCCAACACAGGAGAGGATGTAAATGAGCTTCAGGGCCTATTCCCTTGATGCCCAGATCCTTGAAAAGAAGAAACAGCAGGGTACTCGATGGTAGAGAAACAAGTTTCCTTCAAAAGGTATTTTGACTGCAGCTATTTCTTGAGCTTTGACATAGCCCTGTAGCTCTGCAGCATATAAAGTGGAACTTACAGTCTTAGTCTCATAGATCTGAAGTGCCGGGCGGATCGGTTAGGTATATGAGGTGCTAAAGTCCTTGACTAAAACCCCAGTGTACTGTTTTTGCTTCCACGCCACCTTGGTGATATGGGATTTCCAAGACAAATTTTCAGATATTGTTAAACCAAGGTAACCAAAAGATTTCACCTTTTCAAGTGCCGTGCCTCCAGGAACTACCTTGCCTTTGTATGATTTGTGGGGGTTGAACGTCATCAGTTTAGTTTTGGAGGTACTGATCTCCAGTCCCCGTGAGAGACAGAACTCGTCAAATCGATGTAAGAGTTTCTATAAACCACTAGGGGTCTTGGAGATTAAGGGAATGTTGTCTGCCAACAACAATATGGGATCTTTACATGCACCTATGGTGCATCTGCCTCCACCATAGTTAAAAAGAGGACAATGTCATTGATGTACAATGAAAATAAAGTAGGAGCAAGGATGCATACCTGTTGTACTCCCCTTTGTAATGGGAATTTGTCAGTAAGCTGCCCCTGATTTCCCCCACCTGACGCGTGCATAAGTATCCTCATAGAGATGTATTAGTAAGGAAAGGAGGTGAGGAGGCATTGCCAAGTCAAAAAGGACTTCCCACAGCTTGTTGCAAGGTACTAAATCAAATGCATGTTTTAGATCCACAAAATCAACATAAAGATTTCCATTGTCATTTAGGGCAGTTTTACAATACAGGAGCAGGAATCTAAAGACTTTGTCAAGAGTGGAAATTTTTGTACGAAACCCAGCATGCAGAGGGCTGAGAATGTCATGGTCAGATATCCAATCCTGGATCTTACCCAGAAGGCAGTGGCAGAAGATTTTTTGCACACAGTCTAATAAGCTGATAGGTCTATAATTACAGGGCAAAGATCTATAACCCTTTTTATGGATGGGTACAACAACGGCACCCTTCCACGAGTCAGGGATAGATGTCCCCGCCCCTACTGCATTAGAAAGAATATGGATGTATCTCGACCAGTCATCTATGTCAGTCAAAAATAAGTCTGCCGGTACACCATCTTGGCCAGGTGCCCTACCGCTCTTGACGGTGCCTAATGAATGCACAAAATCAGAAAGGGTAAACAAGTGTAGAGTAGAAGAATCAGGTGGTTGATCAGTGGTAATGGGAACAGCCCAGTTCTGCTCATATACCGCACTAGAGCACTCCATATTGTATAGTTGACTGAAATGATTAACCCACTCTGACAGAGCAATATTAGTCTCTACGCGTAACACACCATTATCAGGGCCTCGCACAGCCAAGGACCAGAATCTTACACAATCCATAACAGTTGCAGCTTCATTCAAAGCAGCCCACCATTTCTCATCCTGCATACGCTTGGCTTCACAGATGGCAGCCTTGTAAGATTTTCTGGTTATGTGGATAGAGGCTATATCCTACATTTTGATAGCTTTAATCCATTGTTGGCTTAAGGCCATTCAGCCCCTATTATACCAAGAATGTTTCCCTTTGAGGCTTTTGTCACCAAGGTTATCACTTACCATGAAATGGGCCACAATACTTTGAAAGCAAAGAACATAATGTGCAATCAATTGCACATTAGTTGTAGAGCCCGCCTCTAGTTGTGCCAGCCAAGACCTCAGCGTTAAAAGAACTTGAAATATCGGGCCGGGCTACAATTAATGCCAGTTCGAAAGGTCTTTTGTTGCTGGTCATACTAATGTCCGTTAGTGGTATAATGGGAATGCTAGGCACGGACAATTGGTCACATACGGCAAGCATTTGGGCAGAGTGGATTATGGTCGCTTTCTATCCTCTCAACAACTGCCATGTCAACGACCAAAGGCCACAATCTCAAATCAACTAAGCAATAATCGATTCTGCTTGCATGGTTAGTTTTGTTATAAGTATGAGAGCCCTTAACATCTGATTTAGTTCTGTAATTGAGTGCTCTAAGCCCAAATTCCATAGTCAGGGCTTTTAGCTGCACAGCTGCTTGGGACCACCTATTTATTGGAGGGATGTCTAGGGATGGAGCACCCCACATCCCATCTTCTTCATACAACGTGATCATCCCAATCTAAAGGCTCGAAAGTGACATTGAAGTTGCCTGCTACAATCATTTTAGAATATCGGGGGCACTGCCTAAGAAACGCTTCCAGCACGTGGAGAATGCCAGAAGACAAGCCCCCAACCCCGCTTGCATAGATATTAATAATAATAATTACTCCAGACTTCGCCCCAAATGATAAGCGAATACCTAATATTTCAAGAGAGTCAATGGGTAACTGAAAAATATGACAGTTTAATGTTTATCTAACCCATGCGGTTAGACCACCAGAGGGTCTACCTCTTTTGCTAGGAAGTGCTGGAATATGGAAATTCAGAAACCCAGACCAAAAGGACGGATCCACTGCCCATGTTTCCTGGAAAAGGCAGATATCGTAATTCTCAATAAATTGGTCGTAAGTTGTGAGGAGGTAGTAGAACTTAAACCTGCCACATTCCAGTAGACAAAACATACCCCATCATTAGGAGATGCCAGATGCAACATAGATGTAGTCATGGCACCAGGGGCTGGGCAATTAGATGACTGATTTAGCAGTGCCTGGCAAGTGCTGCCAAAGTTAGGGAAACTAATAAACTCAGGGGCAGGAGCAGGAAGAGCGCTAAAGCCAGGACCGACTACATTGTGCAAAGCGGGAACCACTGATGAATGAACTGGAGCATTCTCAGATGAGGCACTGAGTCAATCATTGTCATTTAAACCTGATAAACTACCCCCTGAATGAACATTATGGTGGGTAGGGAGCCCTGGGTATTTAAAATGGATACAGGAGTTCCTTGGTGGTCATGTTCCTGCACCTAAGGCCACCAGATCATCTACCATGCTCATGTCCCTGAGCATCAGCTCGATCACATCATGTTGTGTATCAGGATCTGGTCTCCTGACTGCCCTAATTCTATCCTCACGGATCACAGATCGACGACCTCTCACATAACGTATCCAATGGATTGCCTTGTTTTTAATGGCTTCTCCACTCTCTCTAGATGCAGCAGGGTGTAGCTTGGGTACATTAACCATTAAAATAATGTTGTAAATTTGGGCCTATTGATAACAGAACCTCCCACACATAGGAGATACCATTACCTACAGGCCCCAAGAGTTGGCAGTAGTTTCTTGGCTCCATGACCATGCCTATGTCACTACAATTGGAAGCCCGGCAGATATTCCCTAGCGTCCCGCCTGCGGGCCATTTGTCGACACACGGAGCCAAAATAACACTAGCAGAGCCAGATATAGGGATACAACTCTTGTTAGTGGCTTGCAAAGGAAGATTAGACAACACAGATACTGGACCGGAGGAACTGGACATAAGGCCATGGGCACCAACATCATCTGCCTAACCATAGAGATTAATGTAGATACCATAGATTTGAGCTCAGCCACCACAGCCTTTAAATATTGTATATGAGAGAGATGTTGTAACTCAGCCGTATTGGGTGCGACCATTGGGACTATGGTCTTGCCTACTATAATATTGGCGACAGGGTCCTCATGTGTGTCTGGGATGTCTCTTAGAGGACTAAAACAATTACTGTGAAGCAGGACATTACTGTCATCAAGTGGCGATTTATTCACCCACATTGGTGTATTGTGAGCACCATGACCCGCCCCCCCCTTCCCTTCATATGCACACCCATGCTGGTCTTGTACTTTAAACATGTCAGGGATTTTCTTGCATTTAACCCCCAAATTTATGGAAGAACACACATCCTGAGCATTTTTGGGGGCATTATCACGGTGGGAGGCTAGTATTTCTTCACATTCGACTAGAAGATTATCAACCCTTGTCATCACACAATTATCTGCTGCATGCTTCTGGGTTTTATGTTTTTTGCTCTGCACTGTCCCAGCCCCACTCTCTTCCCCCTTTCTTTTACCCATAAGCGAGATCACTTTGTTAAGAATAATAAATAGATAGGCCACATCAAGAGCTGTTAGATCAGTAGCCCTCCTGCCAAAATACAAAAGCAACAGCTGTAGCCTAAAAGAAAAATGTATTAGAAGGGTGGCCCAGCCCAGCCTCCTTGGGCTCCGACGGGTGTGGACGGACCTCCCCTTGGTCGGGCTTTCCCTGGGCGCTGCCCGCACACATACTGTGCAGCAGTGATCTCGGTGTCGCTTCACAGCGCACATCGTTGGTACAAGTGTGAGCAGCTGGGCAAAAAAAGATGGCCTCCTCCAGGGGCCAAGAGCAGTCTGGGATGTGTAGTCCCCCAGGCAGAGTTCAGCGCGTCCCGTGCAGCAGTGATCTCAGTAGCGCTTTATAGCACTCGTCCTTGGTGCAAGTGTGAGCATCAGGGGAGGAAAAATAGCCACCTCCAGAGGCCAAGAGAAGTCTGGGATGTGTAGTTCCTCGAGGCAGAGTTCAGCGTGTCCTGCGCATTGGTGATCTTGGTAGCACTATATAGAGCTTGTCGGTGCAAGTGTGAGCAGCTGGGCAGGAAAAATGTCTACCTCCAGAGGCCAAGAGCATTCTGGAATGTGTAGTCCCCCAGGCAGAGTTCAGCATGTACTGCGCAGCGGTGATCTCGGTAGTACTTCATAGCGCTTGCCATCGGTGTAAGTGTGAGCAGCTGGGCAGGAAAGATGGCCACCTCCAGGGGCCAAGAGCAGTCTGGGATGTGTAGTCCCCCAGGCAGAGTTCAGCACATCCCATATAACGTTACATAATATTACATAAATAATGCACCAGTTTCCTCTCTGAAAGGAAAGGGATCTTTTTGTATAATAACCCTTGATTGTTTGGACTGATGCTGCTGGTTTTTGACTCTGAAGTGCATTTGCCCTGCTGTCAATGCCCATGCCAGCACATTTGCTCTGACTCCTTGAAGTGTTTGTGCAATTGACCGATACCTGATTGGCATATTTCACTTAGCTATAAGTCCCAAGTATTTGGTACAAAGTGTACCCAGGTCTAGTAAGATAAATGTCACTAGGAAACTGCAGCATTTATTGTGCCACCACTTCAGCAACAAGATGAAAACATGGCTCTAGGTCTACCACTACAGCCTAGTCGGTCAGCTTTTAAACAGTCAACGCAACATGGAAAAAAATTCCAATCCTTTTTTTATTGATATTTATGTCACCCCTAAAGAAATCCTCCTTGGTAGGTCATAAGGCAGGGTGCTAAATATATAAAAAAGGACATCTTTCTTTCATGTTTTACATGTTCTGAAAATATGCCCTTATCATTTTCCCTGCAGCAAGCCTGTTAGTCCCATTTGCTAACATGGGGTTACAGTAGCCCAGCCGCTAAGTGCTAACTTCCATCTGGCACCAGTAAATATAGTACTTCAAGGCATTGAATTAATGGTTACATGAAACCTTAGGTATTGCTGAATTTGGATTTAAAGTAACATTTAATGTAAAGGTAACTTTAGAATGTCAACACTTTTCTGCACCAAAGTTCTCATAGACATTTCTGATGAACTGGAGCAGTTGCCACTTGAGATACCCTGCTGCCATCCTGCCAGGTGAAGTGAAGTACTCCTAGGTATGGGCAACAAAAGTGCTATTGGTGGGAGGAGGTGTGACCTCAGGATGGCCAGTGGGCCGTGGCCATAGATGGAACAGCTTCAGTGAGGCTTCTGTCTCTGGTAGACAAATGCAAGTCACACCTTCGCTTGCCCTCTCATTTTTGTATGTAGAAAAGAAGTGATCTCCTCCAGAGGAGGAAAGCTCATAGCAGAACCAGTTTTCCAGGAAGGGTAACTCATTAAACCGGGGTGTGCCCACAAATGTGATCCGGAAAGTAAGAGTCTGAAAATTGTTGATTTTGGCAGAGGTGTACTGTGGAATTGTTAAGTGCCAACCCCCAGGAAATCATGTAAGAGTGGGTAGAGTTGGCACCTGGGTATTGTAACCCTATTGGCTAGGGCGTTCTCCAAACCCACAAACACAGCTAGACTGAGAAAGCACAGAGGAAAGACTGCCCCTTCAGAACCTGCGTACCAGAAAGGGTGCACCAAGGAATACTGCACCTGCCGAACCACGACAGAACTTCAGAAAGAGAAAGGGCTGCTCATACTGTCAAATTCATAGAGAGAGACTCCCTAGGCTGGACCTGCTCCCACCCATGCCAAGGACCAGTAAGGGGGCTCCAGCAGTTAGCTGGCTAACCACCTGTTAAGTTTCAGGCACACAAAAGCTAAAGAAGTCTGTAACTGCATAGTGCCCATATGACCAGTAGCCACTGAACCTGCCTTATACTCCCTTGGTGTAGCCTGTGAGGTTGATGCCTAGACCCAAAAAGGTGTATTCTAGGTCCTGGACCCTTGACTGGTGCTAAAGTATACTCCTTCTTCCCACAGAACTACAACTTGTCAACCTAAAGCAAAGAATAATGTTTTATGGGCACAGAGTCTGAGGATTCAAGACTACCACTACTTGCCGGTTCATGGGTGGCCTTGAATGCTGTCGATAGCGAAGGCTCTTCACTGAACTGCTGAATTTTGCCTGGCTATTGATGTCGAACCAACGTAATCCTCAAACTGAGGACTCCACTGACCTGACCATCAATAATAAAAAGAACTAGAAAAGTTTTGAAGTGTGAAAGTAGAATCATAATCGCAACCAATTGTGTCCCTGCAACCGACTCGTGCTACAGCCTGAAATTTTTTACTTTGCCCCAGACCCTCACGTTTGAGGCTTAAAGACTGCCAACAGTGAAAATCATTGATTTATTAAACTTTTTGCAGTGATTTATGAAAATTTGTAAGAATCATAACTCTGGTTTTCCTTCATCAGATTTTTGTCCTTTTGGGGTCTCTTTGAAGATATAAATACATACTATTTTTCATAAATTGGAGTGGGTTTTTATTGTGTTTTATTTCTTACTTATTTACTGTTTTGCTACTGATAAACTCTTTATACCTGTTTTAAAATAAGCTTGACTGCTCTGTTCCACTGTTTTCCAGGACGCAGCTAATGTTTGGTTAAAAGAATCAATCAATCAGAAATTTGTAAACTACACTACTCACCTGTGAGAACCCTAACTGGACCTGATAGGGTATAGTGACATTACTTGTGAGGTCTCACAGCCACCCTAACTAATAATCCACTTTTCCACACTTTCCTTAATGCCCCCATTCTTGGACTGACCCCAGGAGACTTTTGCCAGCATTTGCATCATATATTTCACACAAATCCAACTCTTGGCCTTTATTTTTCCCTCTATTCCAGACAGGGGCTATATAAAGTACCTATGTACAGCAGGTTTCCATTTTGCTACGTACCTAACCTATTTTTTTTTTACACAGGTATGCATCAAGCATGTGTTTACTTTTAGAGACAGGGAGGAAGTGTTTTGCTGCATTATACTTAAAATGGTTTAAATATAAACTTTTCTTTAGGGGTGGATGGAACTCGCAGTCCTCTCAGCGGAATTACCCAGAGTTACATAAAAACTCTGAGATTCTGTGGAGTTCTGCCCACCCCTTTGGACACCGAGTGGAAGCTACTTTAGGTAAAAGCAGTTTTGATGGTTGAGTCAAATATCGTTCCAATCGTGTGTGACCTTTTCATTGGTACTCCATGAGCAGTACCCATGGGTGGCAAATATTTGCCTAGCCGATGTGGCTTTCAACATTTGTGTATTTAATTCCCTTTCAAAATGCTTTAGGGCTTGAATAAGTCTTGAAGACAAACACGCTCTTACTGGAGACGGGTGGGGTAGCATCAAAAACACTTTAATAGGAAACCTCAGACCTGTAGAGGACCTTTATACTTGACACAGTAAAAAGACTTATTACCTGTGGAAGCTTGAGTTCGATTCAAGCACTTGGTGTGGCCATTTTAAATGTGATAAAGTTGTTTATATATCACTTAGAAAATATTTAGACTCAGTAATAAGATTATTGTAAACATTCTACTATTAATAAATTAAATACTCACCATAAAGTGTGATAAAAATTCTGCTAGTTAATTGTATATTACAGCAGTACGTCACAGCCAATGTACATGGATTTGGCATGTGATGGTCGGAGACACATGGCTAGTCCAGAATTTGTGTTTATGATCACAGTTCTTGTCCCGTTAACTCTCATACGGGTTATTGGATACATTTGTGATGTTTCCTGTGACTGAGAACTGGGCACAGCCCATGCAGTATCACAGTTTACCTGATCTACCAGCTGTAGATTGTAAGTTTGTACCTCTGCTACTCTGAGAGCAGGATTTGAGACTGTGTCCTTCAAGCAATATCCATGTAGACAACGCAGTTGTGTATGAAAATGCAGTTTCCTACCTAACAGTGGACCAATTCCCTTTGCGACTGATGCTCTTTAGAAGTGTGGCCTCAGTGGGATGAATCACATTAACTAGTAATTTAATACAGTGTCACTTCTTACTGATGTTAGATGATGCGCTATGCAAATGCCAATTAACAATAATAACTTTATTTACAAAAATGTTGTTTAACCACAATCAGAAACTTCATAACCCTCCTAAAAGACTCAACATGGAAGCACAATAAATGGGTTAGTTGTTTGGGGACCAGCAGCAATCACCTAACAAACCAAAGTGGTCATTTCAAAGTGTTAATTTAACAAGAAATTCCTGGAGTGCAAGAAAGGCTTCTTACACTGTTGCGTCTAATATCTGATTAGAATAGCCACAGATCAGAAACTCTTTTAAATCTGGTTTGACGACCAGCTATTAAATATTTGGTTTACGATGTAATATGTATATATACACTGACAACAGAGCCTACCTTGCACCCTCCCCTCTCTCCGAGTGTGTGTTTCCTCTCCCCACCTCCTCACTCACTTACCCAACATGACTCACATGTGCTTCAGGTAAGTCAAGACGTCTTCATGTCCAGAACTTTAAGTGTAGATTTCTTGAGGTTGCCATGGTTCCTCCTGGAGAACACACCACAAGCAAAAGGTGACTTGGGACAGGAGGCGCCCCTGAGGGGCTGCAGGTGCTGTAGGTGAGGGAGCACAGGCCTGCACTTGGATGCATCCTCCTCTCCTGTGACTGTGTGCAGCTCCCTGGCTGCACTCTCCTCTCTGGCCACTTACTGTCACTGAGTGCGCTCTCAGCTTCCTCAACACAAAGTAAGGACTATCTGCAGTGGTAGTCCAGTGAGACAACTTCGTTAGCCATTTCGGAATGTCAGCCTAGACCGCTGTGCATACAAAACAGAGGGTTTCCCGTCCCAGTGCTGATTAACTCTGCCGGCAAGTGGAGCATTGGTATTTATTAAATAATTCTGCATTACAGAAGTAATGCAGAATTAATCAATTCCTCCAATTCCACAAACAGAATAAAAAATGACGCCCACGCCCACTCTTCTGATCCATGCAAATGTGAATAATTTTATCTATGTTGGCCATGACCTATTTTTCAATAAATATATTCATGGTTACGACTAACACATTTTTGAGATTTATTCTAATATAGCCACAACATACTTGTGTTCGTTAAATGCAAAATATACTTCTTTGATTAATCTATGGTGACAAGGTTTGCTTTTGATGGAACATACATTTTACGGAACAGTACAAGTACTTCCTAGAAGGCAGATGTACTTAGAACAAATGTAGAAACCCTCTTAGGATTATTGTACATCACAGGAATATTGTATTTTTACTGGCACAAAGAAAATGTCATAGGCCTTGAACATAAATGCATAGTTTAAACATACAGCAATAACTAAATATGTAAAACAAACAGATGAAAGAAAATAAATTATTGACAAATTAAGATATTGAAGTATACCAATACTTGGCCTGACAATTAGGGCAAATCTGTTTCGACTGGAGCAGGGTCAAGGCTGATTTGCATATGGCTAGGTCCAAACTGAGATGTTGTGGTAGGCAAAAAAACATGGATTGGGATGCAGCCTGGGTGATTGCCAGTGGCTGACATTAATTCAAGCATTCCATCCATCACCTTGTTGTTGGCAAAGTAAGGTATTGACCCACAAGCCCGGGCACTGAAGTGCACTTCTTTTTAGGCAGATGTGTTCATGAGATCAGGCACCCTGCTGCTACACATAGTTTAAGGGAGCCAGTGGCTGAAGTGGGTTGCACCGTTGCACATTAATCCTGCTTTGGTGAATCGAAGTAAAATGTGAATGTCAGTTAAACAGAACAATGCATGAAGAGAACTAACTCAAAGACATTCTCTGTCTCCAGCAAACATAATTCAACTCATGAAGCGTGTGCATGAAGATACATACGCGCAAGTGAGATGGGGCAACCAAGGCGAACTAACAGACAAAACCCCATAAATAGGGGTGTACGCCAGGGATGTGTCCTGGCACCGTTTTTATTTTCTATCTTTATCAATGAGGTGGTACAGGTTCTGATGGCATGCCAGAACGATGCTCCCACCCTGTGCGCTCAGAAAATCCCAATCCTTTTTTTTGCAGACGATTCCCTTCTTATCTCCAAATCCCCTATGGGCCTACAAATTCTCATAGACAGATTCAATCTATTTTGCCAGGATTATGGCCTGGAGTTGAATCACAAGAAAACTAAGCTAATGGCACTTTGCTTTGGAGTGCAGAAGAAATGCACCATCCGCTTAGATGGCGATCCCTTGGATAAGGTCAGCTCCATTGACTATTTGGGTGTAAGGCTCACTAATAATTTGCACTGGGCAGAGCAGGTTAATAAAAGTGCTGGTCTTTTGCAGCATAGTGCAGCATCTATCCTGCGCTTTTATAGGAGTACGACAGCAAAAACTGTCTCCCCAGCAATTAAGATCTATTTTGCTAGGGCGCAGGGAGCTGCTGTCTATGGTGCGGAGGTCTGGGGCTTTTCCGACAGCAACAGGCTAACTATTGGAGAGAATAGCTTTGTGAGGGCTCTATATGCTTGCCCTCCCAGCACTCAGCTGAATCCATTGTTTTTAGATCTGGGCCTGAGACGGATAGCCGACCTAATTGTTCTAAGACCACTTCTATATTGGGTAAGGCTATGGATTGTCCCAAAACTGGATGTTTACAAGACCGCACTTTTAGATCTGTTAAAGTGTTCCAATTCAGCCTCTATCCCCTGGGTCAAACATGTATCTAATTGGTTTAGCAACTTGGGCCTAGGAGACTTTTGGGAGAAACCCCACAATCTTGAGAAAGCCCACACCAAAGTGTTGAAGCGTGTATACTGGTCCTATGTATGAAACAACTACATTAGTCGCGGATCTCATGGTTGCCTAACAAATCTTTTTATCGACTTCAAATGGTATCCGCAGTTTGAATTATATCTAGACATTATACCTGATATTTTAGGCAAAAGCTTATATGCTAGACTCCGCTTTGGGACCCTGCCGCTGAAGACTTTGATGTGTAGATGGGGTGCAAAAACAATAACTGATATATGTCCCGCATGTGGTATAACTTCTGAAACAGTTGAACATTTCATGTTTTTCTGTCCCGCATATTCTTCTCCCAGGTTCAAGTGGATCCGTAACATTTGCCGGGAAATGGGAATAAGTATGTGCCTTTGCCCTGAGGATTTTAAAAAGCCATTGTTCTAAAGTTCTAATATATGCTGTTAGCAAGTATTTACTGGCAGCATGGAGTATATGTAACTCTTTTATCAGCAATGTGTTTTAAATGGTGCAGTGGGGGTGCTGTTCTTTTCCTTTTATTGTTAATATGGTTTAAATTGGAACTGTATTTCATATCTTTGATTTTATTATTTATTGTGCATTTGTTTTGATGATCCATTGAGCGAATAAAGATTGTGTTAATGGAAACATTCTCTGTATTAATTTCAGAGGAAGATTTATCATTATTTCACGCAACGTTGTAAGCCACCTTGCTGCTCTGCGCTGCCTGAAAGGAAATGGGCAGTGTGCTGCAGAATTCAGCATACATAGAAAGAGCAAACAATGAGTTAAAATAAAGATATTTCTCCACATTGTACCTCCCCTGAGAAGGTGTAGCATTTTGAAGCATTCCTAGGTTTACCAGTATTAGGAAATCTGGGAATATGTCATAGTCCATGGGAACACCCATGGAACGCCTCCCTGGGAAAGCGTAACGCAAGGCAATATTTTGCACTGCCTTGCCCTGCTCCAGATTTATCAATCCACTTAGGGCCACGTAAAGTGGCTTTGAGTAACTTGATAAATTTGACTTTAATGTTACGTCACCTTTGTGCCCTCTTGTGTGGAGCAAGGGCAATGCAACACTGAGAAAAAAATCTCTTAGATGTATACATTTTATCAATTAATGACATCAGGTTTATATCTTAAGGCCCGACTTAAAACGGCAAAGCATTAAATGACTCAAAATACTGGTTAAAAAGTTTAAAGCCACCGACCACTGGAGTGAAAATGAATGACTTTGTACAAAAGGATAATTATAAAGAAGACTACACCACAACCACTTGGGGTATTCTGTGGGCGTGTGACCTCTTATATCAGGCTAAGGTGACACATAATGGGGCAGTGTCATCAACTACCCTCAAAGGTTGACTCAAATCTTTTGACTCGGATAGGAGTGTGGGATTATCCAATCAGACAATATCGACCAAAAATCATCAAATATAATCAACATATTCAATATGGAGTCAGTAAGCTATACACACCATGACCTATGTTCAAACATTTATTGCCCTCAAATTAACAATGCTAAAGTCACGTAAATAAAGCGCAATACCACATGATAAAAACACAGAAATAACAGAGGCTGTCCAAAGCATCTGAAGAATCTCAATCTTGCCAATGCATTTACTCTTAAACACTCCACTCCAAAAGAACAACACAGAACAACAACAGAATTAAGTGCATACTTCAAACAGTATACATTCTGTTTGTGCAGTTGAATTAATCACAATCAATGAATGTACATTGAAAATCAAATGTTAGGTCAGGCATTGCTAGCTAACACTTTAATTCAAAACGCATGTGTGGGCTGCATGCAAAAATGAAAACAAAACAAAAATTAATTTGGAAAACATCTTTGGTTCTAACCAAAATAAGCGGTTGGATTTTCTGAAGAGAAAACCTGAGAGGGAAACGAATGCACATTGGTTAGATGGTTAAGCATTCAGTAGTACCTTCATTAGCAGAGGACAGGAACATCAGATCTTCTTCATTCATCAACATCAGTTGGCATCATAGACAAGAGCTAAATAACAGAACTGAACAGAATCACTAAAATGCAGAACTGAAAAGAAGCTCAGAAAATAGAGAACTAACTTACATCACCTAAAGCTTTGCTACATTAAAGTCACAAAAACGAACTAGCTAAACTTCCATTGGACAAGACTGGGTGTTAGAAATTAGGTCTTTGGTTGGCAGTCAGGTTACCCCCTGTCCAAGCAAGGACCCTCACTCCAGTCAGGGCAAGTCACACACAATTCAAATTATTCACTGAATCAATCAATCAATCAATCAGTACACTTGTAAAGCGTGCTACTCACCCCTGAGGGTCTCAAGGCGCTGAAGGGAAGGGGGGTGCTGCTACTGCTCGAACAGCCAGGTCTTGAGTAGCCTCTTGAAGGTAAACTGGTCTGTCGTAGGAGCAAGGGGAGGGTGTTCCAGGTCTTGGCGGCGAGGCGGGAGAAGGATCTGCCACCGGTGGTCACTCTTTGGATGCGAGGGATGGTGACGAGGGCGAGGACGGCTGAGCCGTGGTTCGGGTTGTAGAAGGTGAGTCGTCTGTTGAGGTAGGCTGGACCGATGTTGTGGAGTACCTTGTGTGCGTGGGTGAGGAGGTTATCCTTTTGTTGACCGGGAGCCAGTGTAGGTCTCTCTAGTGGGGAGTGCTGTGGCTGTGGCAGGGTACGTCGAGGATCAGGCGTGCAGAGGTGTTTTGTATACGTTGTAGTCGTTTGAGGAGTTTGGCTGGGGCTCCCGCGTAGAGGGCGTTTCCATAGTCAAGTGTGCTACTGACGAGGGTCTGGGTGACTGTTCTTCTTGTTTATGTGGGGATCCACCTGTAGACCTTGCGGAGGGTGTTGAAGCAGGAGGAGGAGATGGTGTTGACTTGCTTGGTCATGGAGAGTGTGGAGTCGAGGATGATGCCCAGGTTGCGTGCGTTGTCAGTGGGTGTCGGGGCTTCTCCCAGTACGGTCGGCCACCAGGTGTCGTCCCAGGCTGAGGGGTTGGCGCAGAGGATGAGGACCTCCATCTTATCTGAGTTCAGCTTCAGTCTGCTGTTCTTCATCCATTCGACAATGCCCTTCATTCCTTCGTGGAGGTTGGATTTGGCAGTGAGGGGGTCCTTGGTGACGGAGAGGATCAGTTGGGTGTTGTCAGCGTAGGAGATGATGTTGAGGTCGTGCAGCCGGGCGATGTGGGCGAGCGGGGCCATCTAGACGTTAAATAGTGTTGGTCTGAAGTGCGATCCTTGGTGTACGCCACAGATGATCTTGGAGACTTCGGATAGGAATGGGGGAGGTGGACACTCTGGGTTCTGCCGGAGAGGCAGGAGGTGGTGCATTCTGGAACTTTGTCCCGGATCCCTGCATTGTGGAGGCGTGCCAGTAGGGTGTGGTGGCAGACGGTGTTAAAGGCGTCAGAGAGGTCCAGGAGGATGGGGGCTGTGGTTTCCCCATTGTCAAGCAGTGTCCTAATGTCATTGGTGGCGGTGATGAGGGCAGTTTCAGTACTGTGGTTGCTGCGGAACCCTGACTGGGATGGGTCCAGGAGGTTGTTCTCTTTGAGGTAGTGGGTCAGTTGTCTGTTGACGATCTTCTCGATGACCTTATCCGGGAACAGGATCAGGCAGATGGGCTGGAAATTCTTGAGGTCTCTCGGATCCGCCTTCGGTTTCTTGAGGAGGGCGTTGATCTTGGCGTGCTTCCAGCTCTCAAGGAAGGTCACGGTCTCAAAGGAGATGTTGATGACTTTGTGGAGGTGGGGTGCAATGGTGGTGCTGGCTTTGTTGAAGATGTGGTGCGGGCATGGGTCTGACGGACAGCATGATGGATAGTGCTCATGGTATTGATGGTGTCGTCGACGTTCACATTGGCCCAGGTGAGCAGGGGGTCGTAGTAGTTGGTGGGTGGAGAGTCTGAGGTGTCGGTGGTTGACACGGTGGTCTGGTTGTTGAAGCTGTCGTGGATGTCTGTGATCTTGTGGTGGAAAAAGGTGGCGAGGGAGTCACACAGGTCTTGCAACGGTGGGATGTTGGTGGTGTTGGAGCTGGGTTTGGAGAGTTCCTTCACGATGTTGAAGAGCTCCTTGCTGTTGTGTGCATTGTTGCTGAGGTGGTCTTTGAAGGAGGTCCTCTTGGCAGATCTGATGAGGTGATGGTGTTTGCGGATGGCGTTCTTGTGGGCTGCATGGCTGGCCGGTGCCTATGCACGGTGCCATTTCTTCTACAGCTTCCGGCAGGTTTGCTTGGAGGCTTGGAGGTCCGAGGTGATCCAGCTGGCTCTCTTGCCGGCGCCTCTGCTGGAGGGTTTCTTGAGTGGGGTGAGAGTGTTGGTGCAGTTGTCGATCCAGCGCCTGAGGTTGTAGGCTGCGAGGTCGGGTCGGTGGATTTGGCGGGCAGGCTTCGGGTGAGGCCGGTGTTTAGCTGGTCTTCGGTGACTTTGCTCCAGCTGCGGCGTGGGATCTTTTGGGTGCAGTGGTGCGTGGGTGGTTTCCGGAAGGTGAAGTGGATGCAGTGATGGTTGGTCCAGGGGAGTTCGGTGGTGTGGCTGAAAGGGACGTGGGAGCTTGTAGAGAAGATGGGGCTCAGTGTGTGGCCGGCGGAGAGGGTTGATGTTGTGAAGAACTGTCTGAGTCAGAGGTTGTTGAGGTTGTCGATCAGGGTGGTGGAGTTGGTGTCGTTCTCGAGGTGAAAGTTCAGTCTCCGAGCCCTTGGAGAGCACTTCTCAGCAGAGCCAGAGGGCAGCCAGGCAGCAGGGGAGCATTCCTTTGTAGAAAAACAGTCAGGTGAGTCCTTTGGGCAGCCAGTCAGTTCCTCTTGGCAGGTTGCAGGTTCTGGTTCAGAGTTTCTCACCAGTGGTACCTTGTCATAAGTGTCTGAGTTGGTAGGGTCAGAGGCTCTGTTTAAATACCCAATTGTGCCTTTGAAGTGGGGGAGACTTCAAAGAGTGGCTTAGAAGTGCACCAGGTCCCCTTTCAGTTCCATCCTGCCTGCCAGGGTCCCAGTAGGGCGTTGGGCAGTCCATTGTGTGAGGGCAGGCCACTGTCCTTTGACATGTAAGTGTCAGGCCCTCCACCCTCCCAGCCCAGGAAGACCCATTCAGTATGTAGTTGTGCAGGTGTGACTGAGCATCCTGTGTTTGGGGTTGTCTGAGTGAAATGCACAAGGGAGCTGTCAACTAACCTAGACAGACATGGATTGTAAGGCACATAAGGATTTAAGTGTAGAGAAATGCTCACTTTCTAAAAGTGGCATTTCTAGAATAGCAATATTAAATCAAACATCACCAATAAGCAGGATTGTCTATTACCATTCTGGCTATACTAAGTATGACCTGGTAACTCCTTTCAGATCAGAATCTACCATTCAAACAGTATATGAGGGTAGCCCTAATGCTATCCTATGAAAGGACCAGGCCTCACAGCAGTGTAAAACGAATTTCAGAGTTTTACACTACTAGGACATATAGAACACACATGTGCATGTCCTGCCTTTTATCTACATAGCACCCTCCCCTATGGGCTACCTAGGGCCTACCTTAGGGGTGACTTATATGTAGAAAAAGGGGAGTTTAAGGCTTGGCAATTACTTTTAAATGCCAAGTTGAAGTGGCAGTGAAACTGCACACACTGGCCCTGCAGTGGCAGGCCTGGGACATGGGTAGGGTGCTACTTATGTGGGTGGCACAACCTGTGCTGCAGCCCACTAGTCACATTTAATTTACAGACCCTGGGCACATGCAGTGCAGTTGACTAGGGACTTACAAGTAAATTAAATAAGCCAATTGGGTATGAGCCAATGTCAATATGTTTTAAGGAGAGAGCACATGCACTTTAGCACTGATTAGCAGTGGTAAAGTGCGCAGAGTCCTAAAGCCAGCAAAAATGGGGTCATAAAAAGAGAAGGAGGACGGCAAAAAGTTTAGGGTGACCCTGCAGAAAGGCCATTTCCAACAGTGGGTTATTGCACATCCAATCAGACTTTGTCTGCACCTCAGATGTAACTTTTCTTTTCTTTAAACCTGTATCCAGGACTGGTTCACGTTGTCACTCCATTCTTCTCTCCGGTCAGCAGTTTACGTACAAAAAATTAATTTAAACTACATAGAAACATAACATGTTGCTTCCTGCCACAAAGTAAGGCCTTTTGTTAAAATACACAACTATAATCTCCAGAAAAGTACAAGAAATGAAGCATGAGCACAAGACAGAAAAATGCAAGTCACACAGGATATTTGATGAAACATTGCAAAGTTAGAACACATTTAAACATTGTCTCTCTGGAAAAATATTAAATTGTGGTCCTTTTAACTAATGCTAAACATGAAGAATAAAACATTTCTAATCATTTCAAACCATTAACTTTTAAGTGCATATTAATAATCTTCTTTTGGCAGTATATTTAATTATGATTAATCAAAATACATTTTCATTAGACATTATTATTTTACATTGCACTTAATTGTGGCTGTCACCATAGCAATCACTTTTCCAAGCGACACGTTTCTTTTTCTAGCAGACATTTTTCAGTTAGGCCTTTTAATACACTTTATTATATATCATGTTTTAGTGACAGATTTTTATTAATAATGTTTGCTCTCTAACAGTATACATTACTAAAAGACATTGTTATATCTTACTGTGACAAAATTCGGGCATGCATTGCAATGTAACACAAATAATTTCACAAAAGCAGTCTTTGTGCCTACTTTGCAACTATCACAGCTTGAAAGGTTCTGCTAGAAAAATCCCGAGCTATCTTTACAAGAAGATAATAAACTATTTGACTTTATTATTTTTAGTGTAACATAAAAGTGTTGAGTTGTAGGTTAAGCAACAACTAAACACAAAATGCAGACCACTAAACTATGTACTCACAACCACAAATATGTTGAAAATGAACCTGCACAAAAGACAAGCTATATATATTTCTGCATGTAAATTTGATTGCAACGTCATTAAAAAATTCATTCACACTGGCAAAGAAGGTATAATGAATATTATTCCGGTGGGACAAATTCATCAAGAGCTTGTAATATTTTAGTTGAAAATATAGTGCAATGAACCCTTTCCTTTCAAAAACTGAAAACATCAACTTAGTTTCTCTGTTGTTGTGATGATAAAAAAACACATAAGGTTTATACATCTGTGAAATATTATTTAATGAAGGTTTGTGAACTTTACGTCCCATTAGACACATTTCTGAAAAATTCACTTTGAAGTGTCTCATGTAAAACCTGAATGCATGGGCCTGCAACTACAAATGTAACAGGAAATTCTATTATAAAGTCAAAATAGTTTCTGCTTCAACTAGTCTCCTAGGTGTGAAATTGTCCAAATTCCATAGGGTCCCCTTAACATGAATTTTGTAAGTATGACGAATCTTGCAAACATAATAAAACATTGGCATAGACCTAACTATCATCTGTTTTCAAATAAAAAATATACATATGAAAGATGTAGTCCTTGGCCCTCTCTGCAGTGTCACCCCCAAACCTTTTGCCTTCACTCTTCCTATTTTTGCCGAATTCATCTTTGTTGGCCTTACGATTCTGTGCACCTTACCACTGCTAACCAGTGCTAAAGTGTTAGTGCTCACTTTCGTAAACATGATAACATTGTCTTATATCTGATATACCACATATCCAGGGCCTGTAAATAAAATACTACCAGTGGGTCTGCAGCACATATTGTGCCACCCACTTATGTAGCCCCTTAAAACACATCCCACATCTGGCATTTCAGCCTGATTGCAGTCTTAAACTGTCAGTTTGAGCTGGCAATATAACCCACTTGCCAAGCCGTAAACTCTCCTGTTTTGCATATAAATCACCCCTCAGGTGGGCCCTGGGTAGCCCATAGGACAGGGGGCTTTTCAATTAAAAGATTGGACATGCACTTTTAAATTTTGCATGTTCTGGTAGTGGAAAACTCCTAAATTTGTTTACACTACGGTGAGGCCTTCTTGTCCTATAGTATAACATTGGGTTGCCTAATTACATTTCATAAGTCCTAATTTGCCATTGGGAACTATTAAATGATTCATGTTTGGTATCTATGAAATTGTAATTAAAAATCCTCTTTAATGGTGAATTTGGATTTTAAATTACAATTTTGAAGATGCCACTTTTAGAAAGTTGACATTTTCCTGCCCTTTGCCATTTGGTGTCTGCAGCCTGACCTAGGTCACATGACTTGGAGTAATGCTTGAATGGGCAGGAGGTAGGCGGAGCTTGGCACAGCCCACTTTCAACTGAATAAGCTGTGCTCTGCTATCACACAAAGGGTTTATTAACACTCCATTGTTCCTACAGTCAGCTTGGGCCTAGGGCAGGGGAGGCAGGAAATTTAAAGCACTTCAAAGAAAAAAACCTCTAGAAACTCCTCTCAACTTCAAAGAAGGCACAAGGTCTGAAAATAGGGCTCTCACACCCACTCTTCAGTTTATTTCTGGACCTGTGGAAGGACTCTCAAAGGACTACCTGCTACTGTGTCCTCCACAAGACTATTTTGCTACACCTGGAAGGGCAGCCTCAGAGTCCAGTCCTGCTGTTTGAGCCCTATATCTAGAGCTGAACCAATGTAACAGAGTGACTCTAAGGGTTAGTTTGCTTGCCTCCTATTCAAAGCCACAGGGATGTACTAGGCTCCCACTATCTTGAACAAGCTCCTGAACCTAGCTAAAGTGAATTCCTGACTTCCAAGCAGTGGCCCTCAGGTCCTGGACCCTTGATGTGGCCTCAGTTGAGTACCCCTGAAGCTTTTGGGCTCCTAGCAAAAGCATACAGGCCTATTCGTGCCAAGATCTTGCCATCCATGCCACCTGCCAACGCAAAGTTCCGGCAACCAACTATTTGTGCTACAACATTTACTGCTCGCAGTGACTACCATCGCGAAGCTCCAGCCATGACAGTATGCAATGCTCAGCAGGATCTTCATGCTACGTAATGACCATCTGCGACGCCAGGCCTGCTATTCACAGTATTTCGACAGTCTTCGGGGACACTCTCCCTGCTCTTCAAGACCCCTTCCACCCCAGATGGAACTCTTTGTGCAGGACTGTGAAGGTCACTCTTTCAGTGGGGCTAGCGTGGTCCCTGTATCCAGCTCCATTGTGATCAGCCTGAACTTGTGACTTTCACATGACCAGATAGCAGTGAGTGGCACTTTGTGCTTTTTGGTGCTATTTTCACATAAATCTTTAAAAATTCAGATCCCTGAGTCTACTGATTGGATTTTTGTCATTTTGGTGTCAAATACTTTATTAAAATGTACTCGATTTATCTAAACTGGTGTGTTATTTTTCTTGTGTTATGTCTTCACTTTATTACATTTTGAGCACCTGATAAATACTTTACACATTGCTTCTAAGTTAAGCATGACTGCTTTTTGTACCAGGCCACCCAGATTAAGCACAGGTTAATTTAGTAAATTATTATGGTTCACCCTGCCAGGGATTGTAGTTGTTGCTTGACCAGGGCTCACACCCCAACAACCAAAGTTTTCACAACAGGTTTTCTTTGCTATCTTAAACTACTACTGAAAGGTTGAATTCATCTTTCGCTATTGTTCTTAGGCAATGAGTAAATTAATTGGTTACCTGCTGAGGAGGATGTGAATTATTCTCAAGTAATAAATTCAAAACCTTGTCAGGTCAAAAACAAACATACAAAAAATAAACATGGGCTCAAACCCTGATAGTTGTTGCATAGAGCAGACAGGCTTAACTTAAGGAAAAATGTGCAAAGTGTCCAGCAGTACCAATCTGAAATACAACATAAAATCCCACAAACAATTTTCTAGAATAAAAACCTTTAATTCGAAATATGAAAAAAACATCATTAAACTTCAACAAGGGGAATCGGAGGTATGAATTGTTAATGTTGGAGTACAAACCATGCCAAGGAAAAATAAAGCAACAATTAGAAGTCACTCAGCAGTTGACCAGGATTTACGCAGAGGTCAGATATATTAAGCGGGATGTCCCGGTCAAATATTTTTCCTTATAAATGGAAGCCAAAATCCTCCAGTGGGGCAAGATGGAAGGCTAAATCCTGTGAAGTCCGCTTGAAGAAAGATAGCCATTGGATGAGGTGCCACTGAAGTTGTTGGTTCGAGCAGGAAAACTTACACTTCACAGCCTCCAAATATCTCTCCTCAGTATGATACTTTTTGTACTATTGCCTGGTCAAGATTCTACCTTTGAACTTAATCTTTTTTTGGAACTCAAAATCCTCCAGCAAAGCAATCCTGAAGCTGTATTCAATTAAGTCTTCTTGAACTCAGACACCTTTGCCACAAAGTCCTGCTGAAGCTCTAGAGGTTTTGGAAGTCCAAAACTTTGCAGAATGTCTGAAGCAGTTCCTCTTGTTAATTCCTGAGGCTCCAAAGACCTCACTGACTGCACATACAGACCAGGACACACTCCAGCAGAGGCCACCAGCAGGTCAATTCAGGAAAATAGATTTTTGCAGCTTCTTAGTCCCCAAAGTCACACAAGCAGTTAACTGATACTTGGACCCCACTTCTCAGTGTTCCGGGTAAAAGTGAGAAAAAGTCAGCCCCTCAGGTCTCCCCACAGGTCACAATTAGCAGTCCAGTCCTCTTATGTTCTTTAACAGGTCCAAATAGAATTCTAAAGTGTTGAGGTTTACCAATAGGTAAAAAGTTCACAAGGGCAAACCTTCCCATTTCATAGAATATTTTTGCTTTGCTCCAAGCTATCACACAGTTCACTATTCAAATGAAATTCATTAAGGTAAAACCCTTCTGCCCCTGGAGGAGACTGGTGGCCCAGCCAGGTGTATGACTATAGAAGTGAGCAGTCCAGTCCCCCTTAACCACAACAAACTGATTTTGGGACAAGATGCCACTTGCACAAAGATGGTGCTATGTTGGCTACACTATGCCCAGGGATCAAAAGGCCTCTCTTCCCTAGGTCTCACTTTATACTTAACTAAGGATAAACAGGTCTCACCCTGGTCTCTTTCAAACTGATAAAGTTTCTGAACTTTCCCAAACTGCCTTTCTTATGAGAGGATGAGTCACATACCTTACATTCAGGCCTTCTCGCCTAAATTCCTAAGCCATTGTTTCTTCTTGGGAATCAGTTTTCATATATCATCAGAGGAAGGCACAGAGAGGGAGCAGTGTCTGTTAGGCTAATGGTAATTAGCCTATTGGAGCTTCGGGCAGGCAAAATATAACTTTTTAAAATGTACCTTTCCTGTATATTTATCAGAAATCCAGCTTCACCTCTAACTATTAGAAACAGTGGTTGAATCACTTCCATAGCCTATTCCAAATCATTACTATCAAAACTGTTTTTTAGATGCACTCTCGTTTTTCTCATACAATCAGTTACAGCCCTTTTCAGTCAAAATACATTTTGGGTGTGTTTGACTGTAGAAACATGCCAACATTAAATTCTTACATGATACACTTTTAAGGACTAGGCTCACTACATTGTCGGATTAAAGGCCCAGCTAGGTGTAATCTAATTAACATTTAAAAGGATGAGTTGTCCTCTCAAAGGGGTTATTTTGATTTGTTCATATGCAGGTGTAAATGCTGCAGCACCCAGGCTACACGCAGAGACCTGAATCCACGTTTTAACTTGTCAGCCTAGTGGATGGTACAGGAAGTGCTGCAGTCATTCACATGTGATATTTAATTTTTTATGCCATATGGCGAATTTTACTTGGACCATTCAGTATAATCTTACTGGAACATTAAGTACATCACTTGGGGTTTAGACAATTTAATACGTTTTAGGGATCAGAGCACCTACTCCGGGTACTGGACAGCAGAGCCCTATTGCTCAAAACCAGCCATACAATTCAGCAAAAAGAAAATATTATGTATATGAAAATGGATGATCATGCAAAAATACAGCTTTTCTCACACAGTGCAGGTTTTGCAATATAAGACTAACCAGTATTCCTGAAGTCAATATATTACTCTCACCCCTCTTTTTATTTTAGTGGCTTTAAAAGCATAAGCCAATAGGAATACAAGGTAATCAATTCTAATGCACTTGACAGGATTTTCATAATGGTAAGACCATTTGAGCACCTCACAACAACAGGTATTCAAAAGGCATATTGTACCATCATATTCTGTTTTAATGAGAATACTGCCTTCCCTTCAAAGTGTGCTGATAAATGAATAGTACATTGTTGCTATGACTTTCTTCAGGAGAACCATTATCCAGTCCTGACTTTGTAGCCAATAAGAATGTGCTCACTTGGCCATTAAGACCCATCATCCCATTTTTATTTTTATTTCAGGTATAAATACACAAAAATAAAACATAAATTATATCTAAGTAGCATTGAGCAATAACAATCCATTCTCTTAGGCTGGTCACATTACTATAACCTGCTGTATTTGCCTTAATTATAGAATCAGAAAAACATTCAAATCACTGCCTAATTTATAATCACACCAGAGTTTCGGTCATTTTGTATAGTTTAGGCATTATCATACATTATCAACAAACAATTCTTACTACGACTCCCAGTTCTCCTTTTCCATGACTTACTATAAGTACTGCCATGTAGCTTTAAACCTTTTTATACTCCCAACACGTTTTGAGTATGTTTCCTCATATTTCTTAGTTCTTAGCATTTTATTCCACCAGTTCGGTGTGGTAGGAATCGTTTGAGTCCGCCAAAACTGAAGTATTAATGATCGAGTTATTGTAACAACCATCACTATAAAAACTTGTTGGTGTTTTGCTAGCTGGCGTGTTTTCTCAGAAACTCCAAACAGGACTGGGCTTGGATCTAGCTCAAATCTTGTGTTAGAGCTGTGATTTATTACCTTCTCTATTTCCAACCAGAAAATAGTTAATTTGGGACAGTCTAAAAGATATGCAGGCAGTTCCCCTCGCACTCCTGATGGCAGCGAAAGCATTTTTTCGAGAACTGATGGAAACATTTTATGTATCCTTTCGGGAGTGTAGTAAGCCATCCATCTGGAAAGAAAACACATTCTTTTATAGTTATCTGCCCTCAAAGATTTGTACCACATTTCCGAAATAATTCTCCACTCTGTTAGATATTATACATTGTGTTGTTCCTGAGACATTATCCCTGAAATCTGTGATTACTGCTGAAGCGGGTCGATCAACTTGCAATCTGTACCAGTTTCCTGTACTGAATACTTTACTCCTAATTAGAGCCCTCCATATCAGGTGTTCTTCGGTACTTTCCCAGGGTACATTAGTACTAAGAAAATGGAAGATCTGAAAAAAACTCAAAAAGAGTCTAGTTGCCGTACTTCCCAGTCTAGCTTTGACCTCCTCCCAAGTGATGTATCTGTTGCTCTCATCTCTTTGAACCCCTTGCTATTCCATTGGGCTACCACACATTTCTGGAAGAAGTAGGATGAAGTATTTACACTCCTGTAAGTGTAGATAAATATAACCTGGTGGTATTTGATGTGTTTTGCTTAAAAGCTCTGCTCTTTTACTAAGAGTGCAAATATATTTATATCGTTTTTTTGGGGAAGTTTTGCAGTTTGAATGAAAGCTGGGAGACTTATTGCTGATTCTACGATCATCCTATTGACCAAAAACATTTCCATGGTTTCTCCCGTAATCATGTGTCGTACCAATATATCCTGCAATGCGGCCTGATAACAGATTTGAAAATTAGGAAGTGCCAGACCCCCATGGTTTTTATTGAGCTGTATAACTGAAAGCCTTACCCTTGGGGTTTTCTTCCTCCATATAAAACAACGTATGATGGAATCCAGTTGACAAAAATAAAAACAATTTATTCTTAACAGTAAATTATTGAATAAAAAAAGAAAAAGCGGGAGAATTAACATCTTGATTAAGGATACTCTCCCTGTCAGTCAAAGGGAGAACTATCTCTCTGTCCAAAAGTGTTTGTACTTTTGCAAGCATCCTACCATAATTAAGATTAAACAAATGTCCATAATTATTTGTGACATAAATTCCCAAATACCTAATGGGTTCAGATGAATTAGCTTGCTGTTTCAAGACATAAGGAAGATTCTTTGATCCTGCGTTTGCTTTCATCGATCTTGTATCTCCCTTTTTGAGTAAACTCATTAATCTTATCCAGTACTCTATGAACACTCACAATTTCTGGTTTTAAATATAAAATGATATCATCAGTGAAAAGCTTAATTTTTGGCATAGCTGCTACTGGTGACATAATTTGAGCTATGTATTGTATGGGCCAGGGGTTCGATAAAAAAAGGCAAAATGTATAGGGGAAAGAGGACACCCCTGTCTAATAACAATTCTGGCATGGGCCCCTAGATCAGCAGACTGATTGGACAATATGCATCTGGTTTCAGTGGATGTTTATATTTTTTCTTTTAAACTGACTATTGTTGATTCTTTGAATGTTGAAGTTATTTCTACACCCTCGAGTACTGCATTACATAATTCCGTTAGAAGCGGTACATGCTCTTCACAGAAAGTTTTATAAAATTCTATTGGAAAGCCACCCCCACCACAAGCTTTTGCACTTGGCATTACCTAAATAGATCCCTCAATCTCAGATGACGTAATCTTCTGCACTATATTGTTTTGAACCTTTAATGGCATTTTTGGTAACATGATTGACTTATAATATTGATCTAGCTGCGAGAGTGAAACTGCGTAATCAATCTAATAAATTCTAGAGTAATGTGACATAAATACTCGAGCAATGTCCTTCTCACCAGTAACGATTGCGCTTGTGTCGGGATCCTGAATTGTTATGTATTGTCTGTTTTTCAAGACCCATCATCATAATAGGAAAAAATAGAGATACACGTTTGGTCAGAAAGCTGGGATGAGATAAAGTTGAATCTGTGACATAGTGGCACTTGGTCGTTCTGTTGGGTTAGCCAAAGGCTGACACGTTTTTGTAACAGTCAATAAAAGGTAACTCTCAAAACTAGCAAGGATGGACATGGGTCAGTCACATAACCTGGTTTGCCTAGATGTGCCTATGTTCACATCTGCTCAGAGCCAGGAAACTCTTCTGGGTGATAGTGTGCTCTACAAATCTGCATATCACATACTGTGCTTGAGCAGCTATGCTGAGTGGAGACCAGGGGCCTATTTTAAAATTTGGCTATTGATCTGCCAAACTGCTGGCTTGGCAGGTCTTCCGTGTCATGGCAAGTGGTGGAAAAAAGTGGTGGAAAAAGTTGCACAAATATGGATACTTGAACTTTCTTTCTACCCCAATTACCTATTATTAGACGCTCATCTTGTTTGCCCTTGTTTATATCTAGCTAATATCCTTCTGCACTGGAAAATATAATTAACTCTCTTTGAATCGCACTGTTCGGTTTTTTTCTCCTGCTATTGCAAATGTTCTTCTGCATCATTTTCAAATTGCTCCACTCATGCTTCACATACGCATACCTTCTAATGCAATGCACAACAATCTGAAATTAATCTGCAATATGTTTCATCTTCTCATCTTTATAAATCTTTGCAATGTCCTACTCAAACATTGATTGTTCCCTGTGAGCTAATATTATCCCTGTAAATATTTCAGTTGAATTGCTTCGTCTACTGCTGTTATTGAAAGCTTGGTACAGCGCTCTGCAATTGTATCATAATATGCTTCTTCCGTGCTTGACAATTCATAGCCTGGTACCATTCTCTGATAGCCAGGTGGGTGGAAGAAGCGCTACAGCAACCAATATATCAATTAAACAAAACATAATAAATAAAAGGACATCGCCGAGCCATCTTCTGACATGCTCCTTGGATGACAAGAAGTTTGAAGCGCCCCTCTCAAACGTATGTCCACATTGTTTTGGCCACTGCTCCAAATTCGGAACTGTGACTTGTAGGAAGGGGGAATGCTAGAGCACAAGGACAAGTGATGAGCTACAGTTTCAGGCCATCTCCCTCCTTGTGTATCTGAGCAGTGACTGCGTCCATTGCTCTGTCACATAGCAGCCTTCTTGAGCCACATGTCTATATTGACAAGTGCCTCGTGAGATGAGTAGCCTAACACAACATCACACACATCACTCACTGGAGTACTTTCACATGTATCAGTCTTAAAGTGCTAGTACATTGCATTGCACTAAATTACATCCTACCTTTGAACTACTGATAAACAGTAATTATTCACCCCATCACTCTTGCATTTCATGAGCCGTCAACTTATTGGCTGGAAATGCAGGCAGCGTACATTTCTGTCTCCTGTCTGGATTGTACCTCTTCCTGCAGCAGCCCTGTGCTAGTTCAGAACAGCTATATGGGGACAGAAGCCTGGCGCCTCCACTCCCTGTGATTCTCTCTGTAAATGGTGCATGATAAGAGTTGCCCGTATCATATGGACTGGATCGCCCTAAGGAATACATTTTATAGTAGGGTCAGATGCGTGTATTCAAAGCAATCTGTCCACGTGCAATGCATTTTGCATACGCAGAACACCATTTTAGAGGTCAGGGACCGTATCATGAAAATATGGTCGGAAAGTCTATTTGTTAGTGAATCAGCCACAGTGTGCACAGCTCCGAAAAACAATGCAGGGGTTGCCTCCTCATGTTTCCACCCTGTCCTCTCTGCAGCTTAAGGATTAGGTATACATTTTCAGAATTCATGTATGCATTGCTAACAACTAATGTCAGCAAAAGCAGGAACATGCATTGAACCTTATTGGGGTCAGTTGTGTGTGTTGGCTGTATGTGTGTGTGTTACATTAGAGATCTGGGAGGCACATAACTATCTGATCCAATTACAATGTATTTATAATTGTGTGAAAGCCTAAGATAAATAAGAAGCATTAAAATGTCACCAATAAAGTTCTTGGAGATAGTTAAAATGTGATTATCTGATACCAGTAAAGTAACACGAGATTCTAAAGAGAGAGCTGTACCACCAGGGAGTATCACTTTTAAGTATTACTATGCAAGGAGATTTTAGGGGCCCCTTATCATTTTTTCGTTAACTGCAACTTTCACCAGTCAGTTTTCACTGAATACCGGACAAACTAGATACGCTTATATTGCATTTGGAGAAAATGGATATTCAATACTTCAAGCCAAAAGGGCTATTTAAGGGATAATGACTTCGGCAATTTCCCTACTTTATATCAGAAGTGAGATTTTCTCACTCGTGATGTTCTGCTTGTTTGAATTTAGAATTATGTTTGATGATGAATTTGGCGACTACCTCTATCCCGCTTTTGTGCATTTATCTTGTGCAAGATATCTTGTGCGAAATGCATGACTTAGAATATGCCTCATTTTGTTTTTTTAGGGAAATGTTCACTAAACGCTTAATAAGTAAATATCTGCCGAAGAGCTGGCCTATTCCACTTAGGTCTACAACTGATTATCAAGGGCCAAGAAAGAAGCAATGACTGCCTCATGCCTAGTAGCACAAAGGAAACTGAAGAAACCTTTGAGAACGCTGTGGCAGCACCCAAATTATACTGTGCTTCAAAGTAAACTGAGAAGTACAAAGAAGGCCTATAGAAAGATACTGTGGAAGGAAAGATGGCTGTCAGAACAGACTTTCTGGACATAGGCCTTGTATCCTAACAGGAACAGAAATTCAAGGGACTTCTGGAAACTGGTGAATGGCCAAAATAGAGCCTCAAATAACATAACTAAATCAAACATTACTCAATCAAGGTGGTCTCATTTCTTAACTGTGCATTTTTATCTAACAATAGAGAGTAACTACCAAACCCTTAATCCGGAAAGAGGAACAGCTGTAATGCAACAAGTCTGTAATAACTCAGCGATAGAAAAAGACCTTCAGGTAGAACCAAACTTAGCAAAAGTAGGCCACACCTTCAATATTATCAAAGGGTAAATACTTTTGAATAAATCCCTGGCATACAGAGGATTACTTATGAATTGCTGAGGTGAAATAGTGTGAAAAAGGGATCTGTGTGAACCATGCTGTCACCCCTGTGGTTGATCCATCACATGATCCACAAGGAAATGCAAATGTCAAGATCGGGCCAGTAAGTGCAACCTTAATAAATAAAACAAGCCTACTGAAAGGTGATGACGTCTTCATATTCTTTCAAGAGCAAACACATAACGTCATACAGGAGGGCCGATGCTGTGGAGCACTTGGCCCTAATGGCATTCCACAGTCACTGTATAAAGACAACTCCACCTTTTGGGCACATAAACTGATGAGGGTTTTCAACTTTGCCTTGTAGCTTCAAAATATTCCCGAATCTTGGGAGGGCTCTATTACCAACCCAATCTTCAAAGGAGGGGATCAGCAACCACATTAAAATTACCAGCTCATCAACCTCTTAGATAATGTGGCTAAGCACTTTGCAAGCTCACTTTTAAAAGAGCTAATTCACTGGTCAGCACAAAATAAGCTTGTACCACCAAATCAAACTGGCTTTGCACGATGAACAGGTACCTCTACAAAATTCATGGCACTTTAGACCATAATCGACAAATTGAAAATAATTAATGAATTGATCTACCTCTGTTTTATGGATTTGAAGTCCGCATTCAACTGTGTTCAGCGCAATCCCCTTTGGAATAAACTGTCACTTTGGAGCATACAACCATGCCTTTCAAAAGCAATAAAGATGCTCTCTATTGAAACATGGACAACAACAAAAACTGGGAATGGCACTTCACTATCAAGGAATATACACAACCTCCAGGGCCCAAAACAAGGGTGTGTGTTAGCACCATATCTATTCAACGTATTCCTGGCTGACTTGTCCCCAGCTGTGGATGAGGTAGATGTTCATGCCCCGTAAGTTAGGGGGTTTTCACATCTCAAATCTGTTGTATGGCAATGATGTTACCCTTGTCAGCCAAACGAAAGTAGGCCCACATCGTCTCATTGACAAACTATGCATCTTTAACACAAATAACCGCATAACAATAAATAAATAAAAAGATACGGTCATGGTTGTAGGAAACAAAATAAAGACAAAGCTCAAGGGGTTTGTATAAGGTCAACAACTGGAATGTGTGAAAGTCTACAAATACCTTGGCTTCTTATTTGATGACAAAAGCTAAGGGTGGCGTAAACATTTTGGCCTTCAAACATTAAAGAGATGCTTGGGAGGATCCAGGTATGCACAGTTATGTACTGCTAGTAAAAGTTATTGCTGCTAAACTATTCCCAACCTTCTCCTATGGATGTGAAGCCTTACAAGGTAGGGATGCTGCTAATCTGGGTTAAATTGTCAGAAAAACATACATGTTCCTCTTTCATCTTACCCCTAATGCCTCTCCTGCTCAGATCCAGCTAGAGTTTGAACTAATTAATCAATTGATTGCTAGGAAGGGGGCTTACATTAAACCTGGCAGAAAATAAACTCCTCGTTAGTCAATCCTCTGATTAAGTCACTATGATGTGAAATCTGATAAGGCAAGAATGTTCCTGTGTGGTTGAACCTAGACTCTGCATCAACACCTTGGGTATACAAACATTATGGGACCGAACATCCCCCCATGAGTCCTTTAAAAAAATGAATACACTATGTAATGAAGAAATTGTTGGCAGCTGGCGATAAGGCAGCTTTATCAAGTAGAGCACATGGTTGGATGATTTTGAATGGTTATAAATCCCTTAAACCACAAGCTTACTTGTAGGCTGGATGGTCAATGCAGTTAAAAAATAAATGTTTGAGGTTCTGCTTCGGTGATCTTCCTGCATTAATGCCTACCTTGCCCTGGCTTCAGAGTGAGGATCCACACACCTGAAGGCTATGTTGTATGGCAGAGGAGGGCATTGCCCACTGAGCGCCTGATTTATAGTTTGGGAGAGGGGTTACTCAGACAAAAAAGTGCCGGATATACCACCCGTATAACAGTTCCATAGAGTATAATGGAACTGTAATATGGAAGATGGGATATCTGCCATGTTAGTGACAGAGAAAACACCTCCGCCAAACTCTAAATCAGGCCCATAGTCTGTGTTTGCCCCACCTTGCTAAGTGAAAGAAGGGCCTTCTTAAGATTGCTTTTTAATCAATGTGGAATTTGATCATGCAGACAGGCATGATCATGACCAGTCATTTTATCAAATGTTTAATAAAAGCAGAACAAAAACAGAAGGACTGTGCAATATCCCCAAATCTGAAAGAACATTATAATTAAATGTTTGTCCTTTTTTAGTTCAGAGTGTTTTATTATTAGCTTTTAAAAGGTATAGAAATAAAATTGAAAAAAGGAGGACAAAGAGTTTTAGTATTATACATTCAATAAGCTTAGAATACTAGCATAGTCATTTATGTGTGATCAGTGGTAAAAATGATATACCCCATAGGTGAGAGATGGGGTAAGGAGAAAAAGGAGGGAGAAATAATGTACAGGTGCCCCAAAAGGAATATAGTTGGATAGAATGGAGAGAGAGGGAGGGTGGCGTAGAGATGACATGGTGATGCACTGGCAGAGCTGTGTATATAAGCGGCTGATTACAAGTTTGGTGGGTGGACTGCCAAACTGCCAAGACGAGGTCCCAAAAAGAGCGCCCCGCCGGTGGTCTCCAGATTGCCATATTACGATTTGCATAGGCAAAACCTCTACCCACCAAGCCAAAGTGCAGACTGCCAGCGGCGTGGTGGTTTGCTATCATGGAGGTCTGTACTCCGGCACCGTCAGTGCTTCAGCTAACAACAAGCCTATTACAAATACACAGTCGACATGGCGGTCCCTTTGTGGCGGTTAGCCAATGGCGGTAGACCACCGCGGTCCACGTTCTGCAGAGTAACAGACAAGTGTACATTGGATGAACTAAAGCACAACACAGCAGACAATTATGGGCCCAGTGGACTCACCTGCAAATCACACTATAAAACATACCCTTTCACAGACCATGTGTCTCTCCATTGCAGCACAGCAAGACAGAGACCACACAACTGTTTGTAATTTCTTGTCACATAAGGCACCCCTTTTTGCCCATCCCATTTCTCACCTTACACAAACTTCTATTTTTTTCATTTTTTGTCCTAAATATAATTTGCCTTGTTTACTTTGTCACTGCCACCCACTTTATTTTCAGTCATGTCACACACCAAAAATCCAAGTTTTCCTTAGGATGAGTTGAGTCATGGTGGATGAAATCATAAGAGTAGAGCCACAATCGTTTGGAGTCTACATCCAGCACAGTCCTCTCAGTCAGAAAATGGAACTGTGGCAAAGGATCTTCGACTGAGTGATGCTGTAAGCAACACCCTGTCCACTAAGGAGGACATTAGAAAGAGGTGGAATGACCAGAGGAGCAGGGTGCGTTCCCTGGCCTCCAGGCAACAGATGGAGGCCAACAAGGCAGGCGGTGGCCCTCCCAGTGCCCTATCACAACTGTTTCCCAGGGAGGAGGAGGTCTTGGCCATCCTGTATCCTGAGGGCTTGACAGGAATACCTTGGGGAGAGGAGTCTGGTAAGTTACAACACAAAAGCTGTCACAAAACTGCAATGTCTTGCATGCTCACAGCTCAGCTTTTGCCACTGTGTTGTTCATTGACTCTAACAACATTCAATACCCAGAGTATCTGAGATGTAAGACTGTCAATGTGTATTGTTGGACCTAAAATCACAGCTACAAAGGCCCATCAAATGCCAAAAGCTGGAATGGTGCGTGTACCAATAACAAAAATGAATATAGATTGTCTCAACATGTCAATGTATGCTCCAACCTAAATGCACTCTGGCAACAGATATTTAATACCCAACATTTGTCAAGTGTTGGGAAGTAGAGGGAATGACCCAACTACAACTCCCAGGAGGCCCTGTTTTTCTAACCCCAGTCACCAGCCCAGTGTTCACTTCCCCCAATCAATTTGTTAGTGAACTCTCAAGTGAAGTTTACTCACCAGGAAGTATACCATTTGACAAGTGTTGGGAAGTAGAGTGATTGACCTGACTGCAAACCCCAAGAGGCCCTGTTTCTCCAACTCCAACCACCACCCCAGTGTTGACTTGCCCAAATCCATCTGTAAATGAGCTCTCAAACAATGTTTACTCACCTGGGAGTATACCATTTGTCAAGTGTTGAGAAGTAGAGGGATTGACCTGACTGGGCCCTCTTTCTCCAACTTCTTTCACCACCCCTGTGTTCCCTTGCCCAAATCCATCTGCCAGTGAACTCTCAAAGTTTACTTATCTGGGAGTATTCTGTTTGTCAAGTTTTGGGATGTAGAGGGATTGACCTGACTGCAAAGCCCAATAGGCCCTGTTTCTCCAACTTTAACCACCATTCCAGTGTTCACTTCCCAAATCCATCTGTTAGTAAACTATCAAATGATGTTTACTGTTAGATCTGACAGCCTGAGGGTGGTCATTCCCCAACTTTCTGCCTGCCTCCCTCCATTTTTCTGCTGGTTTTAGGACTCTGCACCCTTTCGCTCTGCTGACCAGTGCTAAAGTGCATGTGCTCCCTCCCCTAAACATGGTAACATTGGTTCCTACCCAATTGGCATATTTAATTTACCTACAAGTCCATAGTAAAGAGCACTACCTGTGCCCAGGGCCTATAAATTAAATGCTACTAGTTGGCCTGTAGCACTGATTGTGCCACCCACATAAGTAGCCCCTTAACCATGTCTCAGACCTGCCATTGCAAGGGGGGGGGGGCAGTTTCACTGCCACTTCAACTTGGCATTTACAACTATTTGCCAAACCTTAAACTCCCCTTTTTCACATAAAAATAACCCCTAAAGTAGGCCCTAGGTAACCCATAGGGCAGGGTGCTATGTAAGTAAAAGGCACAACATGTACTTATGTGTTTTATATGTCCTGGTATTGAAAAACTCACCAATTCATTTTCCACTACTGTGAGGCCTGCTCCTCTCATAGACTAACATTAGAACTGCCCTCATATTCGTTTAAATTGTAGATTCTGATCTGGAAGGAGTAGCCCTGTCATGTTTAGTATTGTCAGAATGGTAATAGAAAATCCTACTTACTGGTGAAGTTAGATTTAATATTACTATTTTAGAAATGCCACTTTTACAAAGTGGGCATTTCTCTGCACTTACAGCCATCTGTGCCTTATAGCCCTGTGTCCAATCCACGTCTGGTCTGTGCTGGTTGACAGTTCATATTGTGCAATCCACCCAGACAGCCATAAACACAGTACACTCAGTCACATCTGCATTCATCTGCATACTGAATGGGTCTCCCTGGGCAGGAAGGGTGGAGGGACTCTCTCTTACACTTCCAAGGCCAGTTGCCTGCTCTCACACAAAGGACTGATAACCCCCCACAGGGATCCTGGCAGACAACACTGGGCTGAAAGGGGAACTTGTGCACTTCAAAAGCAATGTTTGAAGTTTCTTCCACTTCAAATAGACTTTTGGGTATATATACTTGATCTCTGACCCCACCAAATCAGACACTTCCGGACCTACACCTGGGCTGTCAGACAGACTGCCTGGCTGCCCAAAGGACTCATCTGAGCTGCTTTGCTGAAGGACTGCTTTGTTGCTTTTTGCCCTGCTGCCTGGTGCTCCCGACTCTTCTGGAAGGAATCTGCCTTCCTCCAAAAGTGCTCTTTAAGGGCTTGGATTGAGTGTGCCTCCTGTTTCTGAAGTCTCAGGGCCAACAAAGACTTCACCCCTTCAGGATATCCTCGTGTGTCAGAAAATTGATGCAACACTTGCAGAAATCGATGCAGCACTTTATTTTTCGATGCATCTTCTCCTCTGCAGCTTCCATGCATCATTATTTTTGATGCATCCCTGATACTGTGTGTTACGAGGATATAGCCACTGATTCTTAAGGATTGGGACTGTTTTAAACCTTTAAAAAGTGATATCTCCACTTGTTCATACTGGAGTTTTGTTGTTTTAAAGTTATTTTATTCAGCTAAATATTATCTATTTTTCTAAACATTTGTGGTGTATTTTTCTGGTGTTTTCATGGTGTTACTGCATGAGTTATTGCACAAATACTTTATACATTGCCTTCTAAATTAAGCCTGTCTGCTCTGTGTCAAGCTACCAACGGGTGAGCACAGCATAATTTGGGTTGTGTTGTGACTTACCCTGACTAGGACTGTGGTCCCTACTTGGACAAAGGTGTATACCTCTGCCAACTAGAGACCCCATTTCTAACAGTTAGTCACCTGGGAGTATACCATTTGTCAAGTGTTGAAAAGTAGAGGGATGTACCTGACTGCAAAGCCCAACAGGCCCTGTTTCTCTACCTCCAACCACCACCCCAGTGTTCACTTGCCCTAATCCATCTGTTAGTGAACTCTCAACTGAGGTTTACTCACCTGGGAATATACCTATTTGTCAAGTGTTGGAAAGTAGAGGGATTGCCCTTACTGCAAAGCCCAATAGGCCCTGTTTATCTCACTTCAAACACCAGCCCAGTTTTCACTTGCACAACTCCATCTGTTAGTGAACTCTCAAAGGAAGTTTACTCACCTGGGAGTATACCACGTGTCAAGTATTGGAAAGTAGCGGGATTGACCTGACTGTAAAGCCTAATAGGCCCTGTTTCTCTAACTCCAACCACCACCACAATGTTCACTTGCCCATATCCATCTGTTAGTGAACTCTCAAATGAAGCTTATTCACTTGCCCAACCCCTTTATGGCACAATGGGCTACACTACAACTTACGATTGTCCAATGTCTCCACTTACTGTGACACAAAACCTTTGGAGGTAGATGGCAAACTTAAACCAATACCAATGTAATCACTTAATCAACAGGTCAAGCTCGCATAGCCCATAGGGAGACCTCTTTCACCAACCAGACTACTACTCCACCCCCAGATGAAGCTTTTGGTGATGACAACACTCTTGAACTTGTGGATGTCGAGGATGGTCCTGGCACATCCTTGCAACTTGGTCAGACAGCAAAAGTGAGTCTCACTGTGCCCACAACTATACCTCCCAAACCAGTTACATCAATATCACAGGCAAAGCTTGCCCCACAACCTGTGTACCTAGCACAGTTTCCACTACCATGTGCCCTCCAGTCCTGGATCCTGAGTCCAATGCAACACTTCTGACATGGAGGTTGCAGGACCCTATGAAGACTTCCTGTGCCAAGGGTTCAGGCTTGTGGGACTAGGGTCCGTGGAAGGGATGCTGTGGGCCAGCAGAGTGCGGTCACTGGGGCCACTCTTGACCAGCATACCATTAACCAAGTCTTGGGGGTCTATCAGGAGTACCAAGGTGTGATGGGGCAGGTATTGACTGAATTCCAGGAAATGAAGCACTGCAGAGGGACATGTATAGGACATGGTGAACAAAAGGAGGCCAACAATTCCAACATGGGATCCTTAACAGAGGCGTTGAGGGACATCCATACAACCCTAACCAGGGCTTTTCCAACCCACTCTTCCCCTTCCTTTGGCTCAACTCCATCAATCTCAAGTACATCAGAGCCAGCCACAGGAAGGGAGGCCATGCCAGAGGCACAATCACCCACAGACATCCATGCCTCTGTAGCAACTGATCTCCACCCCTCACAAGCGGGGATGTCCATGCAAGAATCCAGGAGGTGCAGATGGCAAGACACCCACCTCTGCCAGTAGTAAACCTCTTCCTTAATGTCCTCCTTTGTGTCTCACACATACACTCTGTGGACTGATCCTGAACCACATTCCATTTCCAATGGGAGGAATGCTCTCAACTTTGGACTTCCTATGGTGTGGCATCTACTCCAAAGCTTTCATTCACCATTACTGACCATTTCACTTTACATTTTTGTTTATTTATGTCACAACTATTTGATAGGTAGTAGCATTGCAATACATTTCCCAATCCCAGCTCAGGAGTACAACCATTCCACACAAACACTTACATACAAGTGCCTTGCCAAATAAGAAATGTTATTACATTGTTCAGGGCACAGATTGTCAACATGTCTGAAACATAGCACATCATACATGACTTAATCATACTGGGTAAATGATCAAATTTACAGGTACCGACCTCCAGACCAAGGACGGAAGGGACATTGTCATCAGCTGGAGCCATATCACCTAGCACACAAAAGTAATACATCATCATATAATGCAAGGCTCAGACAGAGGGCAGTACAAAAGATTTTGATCACAGGGTCATTACAATCCAGTGCTTCAACATCTGGTGGTATGACATAAACAAATGTCAGTGATGTGTCATAGGCACTTTGACCTACAATGATGAAACACATCAACAGCTACATACGGTTCATACAAAAGAGTGTTTAGCCAATGTGAAGGATAACTGACATAACTGTGGCCTACGTCTATATATTTTCTGACTACATCATTACACACATGATGCATCAGGGCCACCACACTTCAAGGAACAAGTCCAATGGAGTCTTCCAAACTTCCATCCTATCACTGTGCAAGCTGTCTTGGCACAGGTCTTGTCCACCCAAAGTCTGTGACCTACATTTTAAGGAACAATCCATGTCCACTTTGTATGTCCGAACAGCATCACATACCTGCTAATGTCACAACTCTGTAATGCCCCCATGAAGATGTTGTGGTGAAGGTACCTGAACAAAAAACAAAACAAGAAGTATAGGTATAAAACCATACATGTAACACAAGTCACGTAACAAGCATCTGGAGAACAAAGTACATTACCATAAATCTGACACAGACAAAGCAACATCATCGATATGTGGATGTGTCAAAAGCTACCACGTCAAACACTCTTTGGCTGATTTTGCCTCAGCATCAGCTTCATAACTCTTCCCAAGAATTAACTCCACACATCATAACATCTACAGTTCATTGTACAGTCAAAGTCAGGACATCTCATGACATACTTACACTCATGAGAGGAAGCTGTTGAAGAGATCCTGTTGAAAGTCAGCTCCTTGCTCTTCACCACTATCACCTTCATTTGGTATTTTAGGATTCCCACCCGGTGGCAACACAGGCTCCCTCTCCTCTGGGATAGAAGGGATATTTCGCCGCAGGATGATGTTATGGAGCATGCAGCATTCCACAATGATCTGACAACATATTCCCTGCTGAGTAGAGGATGGCTCCTGTCCAGACAGCAAAATTTGGCCTTCAGGTCCCGACAAGCCCACTCCCCTGCCCACCGGGTTCTTCCATTGGCGTCACTGAAGCAGACTTTCCTTAATGTAGAATTCCTCAGTGGCGTCAATAACCAAGGACGGTTTGGATAGTCTCCTGTTTAGGAATGAGACATAAGTGCAGCAATGAGTCACTCACTTCATGATTGTAGCACCTGAGATTGCACATACAAAATCAGGACAGATATGACGTACCAACCAGCCAGGCCCTCCCTAGTTGCAGTTGTGACATCAGATGGGGTATGGTGCTGCTCCACATTACAAATAAATCATGGGCACCGACATTTGCATGTTGATAGAATGGAAGTGCTTCCTCTTGCGGTAGACTTGTTCACTGGCCTGCTGTGGCACCCAGGCAAAATGTGTGCCATCAACGGCTCCCACCACATGTGGGAGATGAGCAAAACCATAGTGGTCAGCCTTCATATTAGCTAAATCCTCACATCTGGGGAACCTGATCTAGCTGTCAATATCTTTCATCATTGCTGATAGGACGTCTCTTAACACACCAATGAACACAGGTTGAGACATGCCACCAAATATGGCCACTGGATATTGGAAGGTCTCTGTGAACAGGAAGTGTAATACTGCCATGTGAGGAGCAGTGGGTGGTATTCATGTTGGATTTGTGTTTTCAGATATCAGATCCTGCTGTAACTGATGACATAAATCCACAATTGTTCACCGATTCAGACCATCTAGTTTGATGATCAATCAATCAATCAATCAATCAAAGAGACTTATAGAGTGCGCTACTCACCCGTGAGGGTCTCAAGGCGCTGGGGGAGGGGAGGAGGGGGGATCACTGTTCGAAAAGCCAGGTTTTAAGGCTCTTCCTGAAGAGTAGGAGGTCCTGGGCCTTGCAGAGGTGGGTGGGGAGGGAGTTCCAGGCTTTGGGTGCCAGATAGGAGAAAGATCTGCCTCCAGTGGTGGTGTGTTTGATGCGAGGAACTGTGGCGAGAGATAGGTCGGCGGAGCGGATGTGGCGTGTGGGAGTGTAAAGGTCACTCTTTCGTTAAGGTAGGTTGGGCCGGTGTTGTGGAGGGATTTGTGTGCGTGGATGAGGATCTTAAAGGTGATCCTTTTGTCTATGGGGAGCCAGTGGAGGGATTTGAGGTGTGGTGAGATGTGTTCATGGCGGGGGAGGTCGAGGATGAGTCATGCTGCTGAGTTCTGGATTCGCTGTAGTTTGCGTTTGAGTTTCAGTGTGGTGCCGGCGTAGAGGGCGTTGCCGTAGTCAAGCCTACTGCTGATGAGTGCGTGGGTGACTGTCTTTCTGGTCTCTGTGGGGATCCATTTGAAAGTTTTTTTCAGTGTGCGAAGTGTGTTGAAGCATGAGGAGGTGAGGGCGTTGATTTGTTGGGCCATAGAGAGGGAGGGGTCCAGGATGATGCCGAGGTTGCGTGCGTGGTTTGCGCGGGTGGGTGAGGGGACTAACGTGGAGGGCCACCAAGAGGGGTCCCAAGTGTTTTTGTGTGGGCCAAAAATGATTATTTCGGTTTTGTTGGAGTTGAGTTTAAGGTGGTTGGCTGTCATCCAGGCAGTGGTGTCAAGGAGTGCAGCGTGTAGGTTGGTTTTGGAGGTGGTGGGATTGCGGTGAGGGAGAAGATGAGGTGTGTGTCATCAGAGTAGGAGAGGATGGTGATGCCGTGGGGTTTGAGGATGTTGACTAGTGGGGCCATGTAGATGTTAAAGAGTGTGGGGCTGAGGGAGGAGCCTTGTGGAACTCTGCATGTGATTTTGGTGGCGGAGGATTGGAAGGGTGGGAGACGGACTTTTTGTGTTCTGTCGGTAAGGAAGGAGGTGAGCCAGTCCAGGGCTTTGTGGCGGATCCCAGCGTTGTGAAGTCGTGTGCGTAGTGTGTGGTGGCAGACAGTTTCAAAGGCTGCGGAGAGGTCCAGGAGTATGAGTACTACGGTCTCGCCCATGTCGACTCTGGATCTGATTTCGTCAGTGCATGCAATGAAAGCGGTTTCCGTGCTGTGGTTCTTGCGGAACCCAGATTTGGAGGGGTCGAGAGTGTGGTTTGCCTCGAGGAAGTGGGATAGGCGGGCGTTGACAAGTGACCTTGGCTGGGAAAGGGAGGAGGGAGATGGGGCGATAGTTGGAGAGGTCGTCTCTGTCAGCTTTGGTTTTTTTTAGGAGCGCGGTGAATTCCGCGTGTTTCCAGGGGTTTGGGAAGGTGGCGGTTTCGAATGAGCTGTTGATTATGGCTCAGAGTATGGGGGCGATAGTGGGGCTGGCCTTGTTGTATATTCGGTGGGGACATGGGTCGGAGAGGGAGCCAGAGTGGATGGAGTTCATTGTCATTTCAGTTTCTTCGTCAGTTGTGGGGGCCCAGGTGGTGAGTAGATTGGGGCGGTGTGGTGTGTTTGTGTTGGGTGGTTGGAGGTTGCGTGTGGAGGGTGTATGTCGTATGAAGCTGTTGTGTATGTCCAGGATTTTGCGGTGGAAATGATTTGAGAGGGAGTTGCAGAGGGTTTGTGTGTGCGTGAGGTCTCGGTTGCTGGCTTTGGGTTTGGAGAGCTCTTTGATGATGGTAAAGAGTTCTTTGCTGCTTTGGGAGTTGTTGTCAATACGTTCCTTGTAGTGTGCTCTTTTGGTGGTGTGTATGAGTTGGTGGTGGATGCGTGTGGTGGTTTTCAGGGCGGAGAAGTTTGTGGTGGAGGGTTCTTGTCTCCAAGTTTTCTTTGCTTTGCGGCATTTGCGTTTGGACTCGTGGAGTTCAGTGGTGAACCGTGGGGCGCTCTTGATATTGCGGGTGGTGATGTTTTTTCTGAGGGGCGCGAGAGCGTCGGCACAGGTGGTGATCCATTTGTTGAGGTTGTGTGCGGCGGTGTTGGGGTCGGTGGTGTCCGGGGGGGTGTGTGTCAGTTGGGAGTTCAGGCGCTCTGTGGGGATCTTGTCCCACATGCGGTAGGGGGTGGTGTGTTGGTGGTGGTGTGTGGGTGGTTTATTGTAGGAGAAGTGGACGCAATGGTGGTCCGTCCATTGGAGTTTGGTGGTGTGGGTGTAGGTGACGTGTTGGCTTGAGGTGAAAATTGCATTGAGTGTGTGTCCAGCCGAGTGGGTGGGGGCTGTGACCAGTTGTTTGAGTCCCAGGTTGGGGAGGTTGTCCAGGAGGGAGGAGGAGTTGTGGTCCTGAGGGTTTTCCAGGTGGAAGTTGAAATCGCCAAGGAGTATGTAGTCTGTGGAGGTGAAAGCGTGCGTGCTGATGGTGTCAGTGAAGGTGTCACAGAAGGGGGGGCGTGGTCCTGGGGGTCTGTATATGAGTGTGCCTCTGAGGGTGGAGGTGTTGTTGATTTAGATGAGGAAGTGCATGTGTTCTGCGTTGTTGAGGGTGTCGAGGGTGTTGGTGGTGACCTTGATGGTGTCTCTGTGAAGGATGGAGATGACGCCTCCTGGTTTGTTAAGGCGGTCTTTACGTTGGAGTTTGTAACCCTCTGGGGTGGCTGTGGCTATGTCTGGCTCAGATGTGAGGTTTGTCCAGGTTTCTGTGAGAAAGACGATGTCGGGTGAGTGCGATGTGATGAGGTATCAGAGTTCTATGGCATGTTTGTGTAGGGACCGGGTGTTTAGTAGCAGACAGTTGAGATGGTTGCGGGTGGTGTGGTTGTTGTGATGTGAGATAGTGTTTGCGGGGGTGCTTGCGGTGTTGCTGTGGGTTGAGGTGGCATTGGTGTGGGGCTTGTGCAGGTTGTGGGGTTTGTTGGTGGGTGCGGGTGTTGTGTGGAGGCTGTTGTGTTTGGTGTTGGTGCGGGGTGCGCGGGAGGTGGAGCAGGAGAATAGGCAGGTGCGGCAGGAGAAGGGGCCTTGTGTGTGTGTGGGGCTGGTTTGAATGCAGTTGGGGTGAGTTCCGGGGTTGAGGGAGAGGAGGGAGTGGGGGTGGTAGTGTAGTCTGGGGGGAGTTTGGCCGTTTGGGCCAGGGGGACTGGCATTGGGCGCGGTCCGGGAGTGGACGGGAGCGGACGGGCGCAGACGGGCTTGCCTCTGCTGCGCCTCTGCCCCGCCAGCGGCGCGGCCGTGCAGTGACCGCCATTAAGAGGGGGAGGTGGGAGGGAGGGACAACTGGGAGGCGGGCGGGAACAGGAGAGCAAATGGGGGCAGGGACGCAGAGGCGGGGAACAAGCAGAAGCCGGGGGAGCGCACAAGGGTCAAGATGACCCAGAAAAGCAAACACGGTGTGGAAAAGAGTGGAAAAGACACAGAAACAATGCACAGACTGGTAAAGAACAGCAGAAGACAGGAGGAAAACAGATACGGCCAGGAGAAACAGTGGGAAGGCACAAGAACAACAAATAATGCACAGACTAGAAACACTTACAGTGGAAAGGCACAAGAACAACAAATAATGCACAGATTAGAAACACTTACAGTGGAAAGGCACAAGAACAACAAATAATGCACAGACTAGAAACACTTACAGTGGAAAGGAACAAGAACAACAAATAATGCACAGACTAGAAACACATACCAACGTCAACTGGACACCAGGGATGTGGAGGAGGGCCTCGAACACGCGATCGGTCGCGTTGGCGGGGGTCGGGGGAATGCGGCACAGCAAGGTGGTGCTGTCTGCGCAGGGGAGCGAGCTCTGGCCAAAATGTGATGTGATGTTTTACCATGGTTGGAAGGTCTGGCAATGGACGGTACACTGGAGGTTGTCACCTACTCCCTCTCCCAGCATACCTATTTGTGAAAATACATGAGTTGGAGCATTGGTCACTGTGTCCACATCAACATACATAATGTATAGCAACAAAAACATGTGACTAAGTATTTCTGACTGGAAATACATGACACCAAGTACACATCACAGCTGTCAACTACACAAGAGTCAAATGTGACCCTCATGGTTGTCTGCACTTGTGTCGAAAACATGGATTTGGGCAACCCCAACTATCTGCTCCTCAAATGTCCCTTGAAATAGAACAGTCTGTTCGGACCGCCAAAAAAAAACATCAGCAGCGGTGGACAGTGTACCGCCATTATATGCCATCTGTGCCCAGCAGCACACTACACTAGTGATTGTGCAGTAGAACCTACACACCAAGGCTGCTTGAGAATGTTTTTGATGATCCGACACATATATTGGTGTTGTGATATATTTATCAGGGCCCAATAGTGTATTTCCAACTTCCAAAATGGCAGAGGCCTGACGTACTTCACTGGACCATAGGAACCACTCACAGCCACCGGCGGAAGTTGACCGTACAAGTAGTCAGTTCCGAACCACGGCGGACACAGCCATGGGCTAACGTTGTTGCCTGTGACAGTCTTGGGCCAGTGGCTGTTCCTGTCAGCGACAATGACCGCGTACCTGGCGTACATGTATGCCACATTTCGCAAATTCACTCACTTGACTCCTGACACTGCTGCCATCAACACCTCCACCACTTCAGCTGCTGTGTGCCACCTCTGGGAGCAATCAAGCCAGGTCAAGCAAGTATAAGGACCTCTTTCTTCTCTCCAGAGGAGCTAGAGAAACTCATTGAGGAGGTCCTTCCCTGTATTGTCAGCTGTATGGTTTACCAGAGGAGCAGGTTGGAAACTACGATGATGAAACACATGGAATCTTCCATGGCATGCATATTTGGCTAGGTTCAACACCATCCTTTCCTTACTCATGGGCTATAAAGTGCCTCTGTATGCCAGTTAGACGTTTGGGTGCACGTTGTCACATTTGGTGTGCCATACATGGGATGTACATGGTTCAGGTAGTGTAGAAAAGTACTCTATGTATTTCACATTAACATTGTGTTTTGTGATGTGTAATCAGGCCTAGATCGTCCTTGTGATGCATTCATATATCTAGGCAAGGAGACTTTATAGCCATACAATGACATACCTTTGGATATGGTGGTTGTAAATGTCAAATGACATGTATGTGCATCACAGCATGAGCGGAGTAATTTCAGGATCTTGTAAGCAATGTGTATAGTCCCACAGAACACTCAGCCCATATCTGGCTTTGCCAAACTGTTGTATGAGAACCATATAAAAATCACTGTGCCCTTCAGAGTGCCACACAGCCCACAACCCACACAGAGGATGGGCACATGATGTACTATCAGGCATGAAAGTGACAGAAATGTGAGTGTAATGTAGGTTCTGTATGCTCAGGCTGCAGAGACCAGGGCCTGGCAAATGTATCTGCCAGTATGGGACATATACCAGGCTGGGGTAGAGTTAATGTGGCTATGCAACTGTTTAATCAGGCCCACTCTCTGTAGACCTGCAGATCCTGGCATGTGGCCAAAATGAGTCTACAGTGGCAAGACTGTGCGTAAGGCCCTTTTTTATTAACTACATTAGGAACGGGTACTGAGGTAACTCTCTGCCCTGGTACATTTGTGCATTTTGCCTCATTCTCAATGTGTGTCATTGACTTATGACAGGTCCTTTACTCCCACACCTTTACATAAGTTAAATTTGTCCAGTACAGACATATTTCATAAGTGCCAAACCAACAGTGTAAATAGTTGGTTGATTCCATGAAGTTCATGACATGTGACTCATTAGCTTGGTTAAATGCAACCAATCAGACCAAATATAACTAAATATGTTGAATGCCATCTCTGTAGGATTGCCACATATGGTAAAAGGTGTATTCTGTGCTACAAGTACGTACCACACAAACCCACCGTAAAGTGGTATGAGTTTACATTGGTTAGCCCAAATGTCCACTGTTGGACTTTTGCTTATGCAGGGTCATCCCGAATCTTTTTGCCTCCTGCCTCCTATTTTTTTCTGACCTGTCGCTGTTGGCTTTTGAACTCTGAGCACTTTCCCACTGCTAACCAGTGCTAAAGTGCATATGCTCTCCGTGTAAATTGTATGTAAATGGTTTATCCATGATTGACCTATTTGATTTACTAGTAAGTCCCTAGTAAGGTGCACTAGAGGTGCCAGGGCCTGTAAATCAAATGCTACTAGTGGGCCGGCAGCACTGGTTGTGCCACCCACATAAGTAGCTCTGTAATCATGTCTCAGACCTGCCACTGCAAATTCGACTTGGTAAGTGTACCCACTTGCCAGGTCTAAACCTTCCCTTTTCTTACATGTAAGGCACCCCTAAGGTAGGCCCTAGGTAGCCCCAAGGGCAGGGTGCAGTGTATGGATAAGGTAGGACATAAAGGGGGTGATTCTGATTCTGGCGGGCGGCGGAGGCCGCCCGCCAGAATTCCGCCCCCATTATACCGCTCCGCGGTCAGAAGACCGCGGAGGGTATTATGAGTTTTTCCCTGGGCTGGCGGGCGGTCTCCAAAAGACCGCCCGCCAGCCCAGGGAAAAACTCCCTTCCCACGAGGATGCCGGCTCGTAATCGAGCCGGCGGAGTGGGAAGGTGCGACGGGTGCAGTGGCACTCGTCGCGTATTTCAGTGTCTGCAAGGCAGACACTGAAATACTTTGCGGGGCCCTCTTACGGGGGCCCCTGCCGTGCCCATGCCATTGGCATGGGCACGGCAGGGGCCCCCAGGGGCCCCGCGACCCCCCCCCTACCGCCATCCTGTTCATGGCGGCTTTCCCGCCATGAACAGGATGGCGGTAGGGGGGGTCAGAATCCTCATGGCTGCGGAGCGCGCTCCGCAACCATGGAGGATTCAAACGAGCAGCGGAAAGTCAGCGGGAGACCGCTGACTTTCCGCTTCTGACCGCGGCTGAACCGCCGCGGTCAGAATGCTCGTTGGAGCACCGCCAGCCTGTTGGCGGTGCTCCCGTGGTCGGTGGCCCTGGCGGCCACCGGCCGCCAGGGTCAGAATGACCCCCATAGTAATGTAGTTTATATGTCCTGACAGTGAAATACTGCCATTTTCGTTTTTCACTGTTGCAAGACCTGTCTCTCTCATAGGATAATATGGGGGCTACCTTTAAAAATTATTAAAGTGTAGATTCCCCTAGAGAGTAGATGGACATATGGAGTTTGGGGTCCCTGAACTCACAATTAAAAAATACATCTTTTAGTAAAGTTGATTTTAAGATTGTGCGTTTGAAAATGCCACTTTTAGAAAGTGAGCATTTTCTTGCTTAAACCATTCTGTGACTCTGCCTTGTTTGTGTATTCCCTGTCTGGGTCAGTTTGACAGTTGGGTTGTTTTTCACCTCGCACTAGACAGTGACACAAAGGGGGCTGGGGTGTAACCTGCATTTCCTGATTAGCCATCTCTGCTAGGAGGGAGGGGTGGAGTGGTCACTCTCATCTGAAAGGACTGTGCCTGCCTCTGACAATGCCGGCTCCAACCCCCTGCTGTGTGTCTGATGCCTAGCCTGGGCAAGGCAGGATTTCACAAGTAGGTGTGAGTCCCCTTTGAAGAAAGGTGACTTCAAAGACTAAAATGGGTATAAGAAGGGCACCCAAATCTACAGACTTTAGAAACACTTCTGGAACCAAGAGGAACCTCTGCCTGGAGAAGAGCTGATAGCTGAGGAAGAAGTGCTGCCCTGCCTGTGACTGTGCTTTGTGGAGCTTTCCTGCAGTGCTGCTTCTGCCAGAGTAAGAGGGCAAAGACTGGACTTTGTGTGCCTTCCATCTTGTGAAGAAATCTCCAAGGGCTTGAGTTAGAGCTTGCCTCCTGTTGTTTGAAGTCTCAGGGACAGCAAAGACTTCTCTCTGCCAGCACCTGCAGTCTCTGGAGAGACTCCTGCCCCAACAAGTGGTGCCCTGTCCAGTCTCTGGGCCCTTGAAAGGAAAGCTGGTGGAATCCAAGGAAATCGACTTCGGACGACTTCGGACCGACGCCGCTGCTGAATCTGGTTACACTGCCTGCACCTGACGGCGTGACCTTCGCTGGAACGCGACGCTCTTCGCAGGCCCGGCGCTGCAGCAGCTCCGCTGAAGTCCGCAACTCCGTGGAAGTCGCCGCACCACGTCGTGACGACGCCGCTCGAAGTGCACGGATTTAACGCTTCGCACAGACGCCGCAATTCCCGACTTCGGGCATCGGCTTGTTTTCACTCTTCACCAAAGGTACTTTACTTGGGGGTCTACACGACTCCGTGTCCGGCGCCGCTGGTGTCGGCTTGTTGGGAACGACTCCGTCACGACGCCGTGTTAACATCTCATCGAAGCATTTTTGTTTCTAAGCGCTATTTTGCTGGTTTAATCTTTAAAAATTAATAACTTGACTTGTGTTTTGGTCTTGTTTTGTTTAGATAAATATTTCCTATTTTTCTAAACTGGTGTTGTGTCATTTTGTAGTGTTTTCATTAAGTTACTGTGTGTGTTGGTACAAATACTTTACACCTAACACTCTGAGGTTAAGCCTACTGCTCTGCCAAGCTACCAAGGGGGTAAGCAGGGGTTAGCTGAGGGTGATTCTCTTTTACCCTGACTAGAGTGAGGGTCCTTGCTTGAACAGGGGGTAACCTGACTGTCAACCAAAGACCCCATTTCTAACATCCACACATGCACAGGGAAGAGACTTTCTGTGCCACCCATGGCAGCCCTTTCATTGTCACTTAAGTCTTAGGCTGAAGTATGTACTAGTTTTCTGTATGGACTGTATGCGTGTGTCTGTCCAGTCATGCCCAAGGACTTTACCCTTCGGAAGGCCACAATGGTGTGTTGTGTTTCATTGTGACTCACATTACAGTGCATGTTGAATGAGCCTAGGCTATGTGATGTCAGTAGGCTTGCTTAGTCATTGTAAGCAATGAGCAGGGTAATCAATTAATCAATCAATCAATTTGTAAAGCGCGCTACATACCTGTGAGTATTTCAAGGCGCTGCGGGGGAGGGGCACGGGGGGGAGGGGACGGTGCTGCTAATGCTCGAAGAGCCAAGTCTTGAGGAGTTTTCTGAAGGAAAGAAGGTCTTGGGTCTGTTGTAGATCCGGCGGGAGGGTGTTCCAGGTCTTGGCGGCAAGGTACAAGAATGATCTGCCGCTGGAAGATTTGCATCAGATGCGGGGATGGGGTCGAGGGCGAGGTTAGCAGAGCGGAGATGCCGCGTGGGGGTGTAGAAGCTGAGTCTGCTGTTCAGGTATGATGGTCCGTTGTTGTGGAGTGCCTTGTGTGCGTGGGTGAGGAGCTTGAAGGTGATTCTCTTGTTGATGGGAAGCCAGTGAAGGTCTCTTAGGTGGGGGTGATGTGGCAGTGGCGAGGGATGTTGAGGATGAGTCAGGCGGAGGCGTTTTGGATGCATTGGAGGAGTTTGGATAAGATGCCGGTGTAGAGGGCGTTGCCGTAGTCGAGTCTGCTGCTGACGAGGGCCTGGGTTACTGTTTTTCTTGTTTCTGTTGGGATCCATTTGTAGACTCTGCAAAGCATGCAGAGGGTGTTGTAGCAGGAGGAGGAGATGGCGCTGACCTGCTTTGACATGGAGAGTGAGGAGTTGAGGGTGAAGCAGAGGTTTCGTGCGCTGTCGGTGGGTGTCGGTGGGGGCCCCAGCATGGACGGCCACCATGAGTTGTCCCAGGCGGAGGGGGTGCATCCAAGGATGAGGACCTCTGTTTTGTCCGAGTTTAGTTTTAGCCGGATGTCTCTCATCCAGTCGGCGATGGCTTTTAGTCCCTTGTGGAGGTTGGTTTTGGCAGTGTGCGGGTCCTTGGTGAGGGAGAGGATGAGTTGGGTGTCATCGGCGTAGGAGATGATGTTGAGGTTGTGCTGGGGCCACTTGTGCGAGGGGGGCCATGTAGATGTTGAACAGCGTCGGGCTGAGGGATGAGCCCTGGGGTACGCCGCAGATGATGTTGAATGCTTTGGATTGGTACGGGGGAGGCAGACTCTTTGGGTTCTGCCGGTGAGAAACGATGTGGTCCATTCGAGGGCCTGGTCCTGGATTCCTGCTGAGTGGAGGCGGAATTTTAGGGTGTGGTGACAGACGGTGTCAAAGGTGGCTGATAGGTCTAGGAGAATGAAGGCTGATGTCTGTCCATTGTCGAGGTGGCTTCTGATGTCTGTGGTGGCGAGGAGCGCGGTTTTGGTGCTGTGGTTGAGTCTGAAGCCGGACTGGAAGGGGTCGAGAATGTTGTTGTCTTCGAGGTACCGAGTGAGCTGAGTGTTGACGATTTTTTCGATGACCTTTGCCGGGAAAGAGAGCAGAGAGATGGGCCAGAAGTTTTTCGGGTCCTTGGGGTCCGCCTTTGGTTTCTTGAGAAGGGCGTTGATTTCGGCGTGTTTCCAGCTTTCCAGGAATCTTGCAGTTTAGAAGGAGATGTTGATGGCTTTACATAGGTGTGGTGTGATGGCTGGGTCTGCTTTGTTGAAGATGTGGTGTGGGCAGGGGTCTGATGGTGATCCGGAGTGGATGGAGATCATGGTCTTGCGGGTTTCGTCGTCGCTGATGTTGGTCCAGGAGATCAGTCGGCTGGAGCGGGTGAAGTTCGTGGTGGGTGGGGTAGGAGCGTCCGGAGTGTGAGGGGAGTTGAAGCGGTCGTGGATGTCTGTGATTTTTTGGTGGAAGGCGGTTGCTAGGGCATCGCATAGTTCTTGGGAGGGGCTGATGTCGTTGACGGTGGCGTCTGGGTTGGAGAGTTCTTTTACGATGCTGAAAAGTTCTTTGCAGTCGTGGGCGTTGTTTTCTAGGCGGGTTTAGAAGGAGGAACTTTTTGCTAGCTTGATGAGTTGGTGGTGTTTGCGTGTGGCATCCTTGAGTGCCGTGTGGTTGTCTGGCGTGCGTTCGAGTAGCCATATTTGCTTGAGTTTTCGGCAGTGGCGTTTGGAGGTTTGAAGTTCGTCGGTGAACCAGGTGGCTTTTTTGTTGATGTGGTTGTTGGAGGGTTTTCTGAGTGGAGCAAGGCGGTCGGCGCAGTAGTTGATCCATAGTTTGAGGTTGTGTGCCGCAATGTCAGGGTCGGTGGGGTTGGCGGGTGGTTTCTGGGCTAGGCCGTTGGTTAGTTGAAAATTCGGTGACTTTGCCCCGACGGCGGCGAGGTGGTTGTTCTGTGTGATGGTGTTCTGTCTGTTTCTTGAAGGTGAAGTTGATGCAGTGGTGGTCAGCCCAGTAGAGTTCGGTGGTATGGTTGAAGGTGACGTGGTTGCTTGTGGAGAAGATGGGGTCAAGGGTGTGACTGGCTGTTTGGGTGGGTGTGTTGACGAGCTGTGTGAAGCCGAGGTTGGTAAGATTTTCGGTCAGGGTGGTGGTCAGGGTAATGGGTTATCCTGCAGATGACTCCAAAAATGTGTAGTCATGTCCCTGTAATAATCAGCATGTGTGATTTACACTTATGGTGTGTTAACAATTACAACATTGTTGTTCTTGAAGTTTGTGAAATGTGTGACAAAAATAGATTTGTAACATTTTGATTTGTCTCTCGCATCAGAAGATAGGATTTGGAGAGCCATCTCCTGGAAGGTGCAAACCCTGGGGGCCCATAGCCGGTGGAGCACCCACTGCAGGAAGAGGTGGGAAGACCTGAGACACTGGGCACAAAAGATCACAGAGGTCCAGCTGGGGCTGTCCTCCCAACATGGACACAGCACACGTCAGAGCCTGACCCCCCCCCCCCCTAATGGCCTGCATTCTGGCTGTGGCCTACCCCAAGCTTGATTGGCATTTGAGGGGAGCACAATAGTTGCATTGCCAAGTTGATGTGTTAGAGTATGTCATCTTCTCCTGAAGATTTGAGATGGGCCATGTGTGACACACAAGATGAGTAATTGTTTGTGTAGGTATAGTAGTTGGTGCTTGCTGATGTGCCTTGCCTATTGGCCAAGAGAACTAGGACACCACAGAGTACATTTCACAACCAATAAACTCTCCAGGGCCAAAACATGGCTGAGTACATTAATCAATCAGGTCATGTTGTTTGTTGTTATGGGTGTCATTTGTACCCAACAGTCCATGTCTTCAGTGTGTCAGACCAAACAACATGAAGTAAAAGATCGCTGTACTCATCCATGTGTCTGCTTAAGTGAGTCAAATGGCATCTGTCCCTCACAGGCCGCTTGTCTTCAGTGTGTGACGAGTGCTGGTGCCTCACTACTGTCTGTCATGTGATGGTGTCCATCGTACGTGTGACAGAGCATACATTGCCCTTTTGGTGCAGTCACAGTTTAATACTTTCCCTTGGTAAGTTGCAGCTGTGCAGTGACATGATATTAGTGATATCATTGTTGCCATCATTCCTTGTGCCTACATGTTAGCATGTGTACTATTCACTTTTGCCATATCACTTTCACTGCTGGTTGATGCATGTTCTACCTGTCTTCATGGGATGATGTCTGATTCCCTCACATATGTGTGCATGCCAACATGTGTTTTGAATTGGATATATGTGATGGGGCGACAGTTCATGTGGTGTCACAGAAAAGAGTGTGTCACCATTGATTGGTAGCTCACACATACTGTCACCTATTATTCAGTGTAATTTGGCATGGAGGATTGCAGAAGCAATGAAGGACATGACAGGTAGGACTACAGTTTTTTCTCTCAATGTGCACGTCAATGCCATTGATGTAGAATCATTTAGCAAAGCGCTTAGCACATGCAAAATGGTGAAGGCTCATTGCCTAACTGTTGACGTGCATCAGGGAGTGACTTGCAGTAATGTGTGAATCAAATGTGGTTGTGTACACATATTCATCCAGAGGAATCTGTGTTTACATGGCAAAAAGGGACAGTGATGTGCCTTCCCACTGAGTAACATGTCAAGGGCCTTCTACATATACGTGAGTATTCCTGGGCCTCTACAACATTTAAAGGACTATTGTTTTTACCTTTGCAATCTGAGTTGGGTACTCTCAGGAATATCAATCCAGATCAGTGATTTTCCTTGGGTTAGCTCAATCAATTGTGATGTGGGTATTTGTAGACAAATCTCCAAGGCATTTTGCCCAATTTGTCTCCAGTGTACATTTCTGTGCAAGATGTGTAATCTATCTGAGCAACATTAGTACAGACCCCCAATGAGCCTATTTAGACAATGTACATATAGTGAAGTGACCATTGGTTATTTTTTCTACTGTGACATGGGTGTTTCCATGTCACCTTCTTCCGGCTACTGTACTTCCTTCAGCAACATGGCTGGATTATTTGGCCATCATTTCTTCATGATGTGACATTGGGTATATAAAGATTAGCTGGATGCATGACCTAGTGTGAGATCTGTGGAATTGAACGTGGCATTGCTATGCTATTTGGTGCCATCAGGTTACCGAGAGATGCTAGATGAGGCAAACCATTCAAGGTGATAAGGTCTCCTACTTGCTCCATGGGTACTGTGATTGCACAACTTCACCCATGCAACTGGAATTGTCTGTGATTCAGAATTTCCTGTGGACAACTGTTGACAGTTCATGTAGCATGCATCCATATGGTGATGGACATGTTGGAGACACTTTGCTGGAGCTTGTGGCTGAGGGCTACTGTACGTGATGTAATATTTGCTAATCACACCTGTTGTTCAAGTGAGATCAGGAACATGTAGTGACCATATTTGTATTTGTAACTTCAGCATCATCCCAGGCAAGAGGAAGAGACAGGGCCCAACCAAGTGGGGAAGCAGCTGGCCATGGTACCACAAGTCATGAGATAACCGACATGGAGGGACCTGTGCCCCGGAGGGTGAGGGGAATGCCACAGAGGACACAATACACGTCACCATCTTCAAATTCATCCTCCAGTGGCCACTCCCTAGTGGTGGCAAACCCATCAGGACCTGCACCTGTTCCAGCCCTGTCCACCACCCCCAGCTCCATCACCACCCTCCCTAATGCTTCCCACACATTTGGGAGTACCCGCACACCCAAGAGGGTGGAGGTCTCCTTCACCACAGGCACCTCAACCTTTGCCCCTTTTACCCCTTCTGCTCTGAGTGAGGAGGCTATTGACCTTCTGAGTAGTATCTCTGTGGGTCAGAGTGCCATTCTGAATGCCATCCAAGTAAAAGGCAGCCAGCTCCAGCAGATGGTTGCATACCTGGCAGGAAGTCATAGTGCCATGACTGGCCTACAGAGATCTTTTCAGGCTCTGGCCTCCTCACTGACAGCAGTCATTCACCGCCCCCAATTCTCCCCCTTACCACTTACCTCTTCCCCATCAAATTTCCCTATTCCACTTCCTGTTCCGAGCACACAAACACATCCACATGTAACCACCTCAACACACACAAGCAGCACACAAACACAAGCACCACAAGACACACTGATACGCAAGTACTCAACAGTCACTCACACACCACAACAGCCACCATTCCCGCAGACAGCACCCCCATAGCCCACACACCACACCTACCACGCTGACAAACACCATCCCAAAACCCACTGACACAGCCACCGCACCCACCATACACCCAGACACCACCTCAACACCCACAGCCTCACACACCACAGACCACAGACACCATACCCCCAGACACCACCCCAACACCCACTGACACAGCCACCACTCACACCATATCCCCAGACACCACCCCAACACACACAGGCACCACTCACACCATAACCCTGACACCACCAAATTCCCACATACAGCCACCACATCCACCATACCCCCAGACACCACCTCAACACCCACAAACACAGCCACCACCCCCACATTAGTTAGCACCTCCATCTCACAGACCCCCAAGAAATGTCTCACACAAGCAACAGACACTACCCAAACCCAAGCATACCTCTGACATGCGCACACCAGCACCATCAACCACAGCGGGCACAATCACTTTCTCAACCTCCCAACCCCTAATCCTTTCTGCAGACCATGCGCATTTTCCCAAGGAAAGTTTTATGTTTGACCCTGCCATTACCCGTGTGAAGCCCCCTCCCAAAATCAAAATTACCCCACCCACATCCCAACCCATCCCTTCCACGTCCAAGTCCTCCCCTGTCACATCTGCTGAGTCCACCTGAAACCAGTCATAGACCTCCCAACCCCCCACCCCTTCCAAAGTTAAGTCCATCCCTCCCAAACCAAACCTATCCATCCACCAGTCATAGACCTCCCACCCCCAAGAAGAAGCCCACCCCTTCCAAAGTTAAGTCCATCCCTCCCAAACCAAACCTATCCATCCATCCTAAATTCGACCCCACTCCACCCCACCCAAGGGTGAGGTTGCCTGGCATGCCCACTTGATGCCCCTTCCTATGGAGGTTTCCATGGCAGTGATTAGAGAGTCACGTTTTGGTGCACTGCAATGTGCAGGAACTATTTGTTATTGCCTAGCCATTGGCCTTCAGTCCTATTTGGAATTGATCAAATAAACCAAAGCAGTTTTTATGGTACACATTTGTTCTGCCATTCCTTTTCTACCTTTTTGTTGTTCCTTAGTAATTTGTGATCTATGGCTACAGTTATGTTTGATTCACCCCGATTGCTGATCCATTTGCTGTAGTTGGCAAGATCTGACTTTGGGAGCAGTGCTGGAGTCACCCAAGGGTAGATGTTCACTGCATGCATCTCTGGGTGGTAATCCAATTGGAGTGTCATGTCATTGTGTTTTGTTTCATATGATAAGTATTTCATCTTGGATTATTGTAGATTGGACATTCATCTCATGTGTGGAAGCTGGTGCTTTGTTTGTCCACACATGGAGGGTGTTCAATTGTGCTACCTTCCAATACATTTGACTGACCATGTGTCCATTTTCATATGTGTAGATGTCAGCTACTTCATCTACATGTGTGACCCATGCTGTTGTACGTGCTTTCTTGACTAGCACTTACACATTTGGCAGATTTACCTATCACTTGGCTCTACTATTGGTTGTCCCTGAGATACATGAAAGGCAAGTTCTTGTGCAAACAGTGTTTTAGGGGCATGTGCAAAGTGAAATGTGTCCTTCCTGCAGTGCCTTTGATGCCGCCATCCCTATTGTGCAGGTATTGTTTACATTGTGAGCTTTGGATAGTTGTCTCACAAAATATTGTGCATACCATTGACCTTCCATTGTGTTGCAATGTAGGTGATTTGTGCGGGTCCATCACAGGGATGTTTCATGGAAGGTGTGTTTGGGGTAAATGACACATCCGCACATGTCTTCAATACCACAACAAGCCATGGCATGTGAGTGTGTCTGTTTAATTATATGTGATGTTAATGTTATGTAATACAATGTTCTGTACACTTCACTGTCCCTGAAACTGGGATGAGCAGACATTTGTGTTTTTGTGGAGTGTGGCAGTTGATTTCAGTGACCTGCCCAAAGGGAGCATCATGTGGCAGTGTATGGGTCATTCGTTGTGAACGACTCCCACCCGGGACACAAAAATGTGTATTTGGTCCACGGAGCATAACCCACATAACAGTGGATGGTGTTGTTGAGTTTCGGAACATGGTTAGGTGTTTTCTCTTACCATTAGTTGGGTCCATGGCGCATGAATTTTGCGCTCCATCTATAGGCAGCAGCAGAAGGACATGTAGGATTGGCTCCATGGCAGCAGAAGGACATGTGACGCTGCCTGCAAGTGAGCTCCTTCCAATAATGTCTCCGCTTCCGCCAGCTGGGCAGTGGTAGCTGGACCACGTCACGTCGGTGGGTGTCAATATCATAATGGCTCTGGCAGAAACACTGGCTCCTACAGCCTCAATGGCCTGCCTCGCGGTCACTGTGGTATGCACTGCCTGGGGGTGCCGGCGGGACGACAGCAGCCCTTCATTTATGGAACTGCATGCAACGTAATACGGTGGTCCAAACGCCACCACTGCCATGGCAGTCCACGGTCAACATAACTCATAATCGGGTCCTAAGTACTTGTTAATAAGTTCCTGTAAGAGAGAAGAGGTACCGGAAGTCTCCATCTAGAGGGTGAGTGAGTGTAGCATACTAAAGGGGGGTTTGACTTATTACATATTTAGATCTAGTCTCTTCCATAATCTCTGAGAAGATTGGTAGTTGTAGTTGTGGTTGGAGAGTGTGTTGTCTGTGCTTCTTGTGAAGCATACCCACGCCCAACAGGTATGGTGTGAAAGGTTTTGACATGAATAGCATTTGCATAGGATATTCTTAATTCCAGTGGTGAAAAAGAGACTCATAAAGATATGTCTGATTGAATACGTTTCAGAGTGGGAGAAAGAGAACAGGGACCTACGGTAACTGTGTGGAAGTTCAGGGATAACTCTATGTTGAAGATTGTACTTAAGGTTTTTGTATCTCATTCCAGAAAAGAGCAGTTTATCACATTGAAACAGCATATGTTCAAGGGTGCCCAGAGATTTTTGGCAATTCCAGCAGGTGTCTGAGTTGAGAAGCCCTAATTTGTGGATTATTTTGCTAGTCCAGTATGCTTGGCTCTGTGTATTACCCAGTATTTACAGTGTTTGACAGTGGGGGACCTTTATTTTTATGAGCAAGGGACCATAACTTTATTCTATACTACATTATTCAGAGTTGAGGTAGTGGGATAGGAGTATATTGAGTCCACTGTGATTGGAACACGTGTGATTCTTTTCTTTGTATTAGAGGAATTCAGTGATTCGTAGATTGCAAATGCTGTGTGGGGTGTTTTGGACAATTTAAGGAGGAGCGGAATAAGATTAGCATTGTGTGGGATAGGATTTTTTCGCAATGCAACCTTTAGTTTGAGGAAGTTGTAGAATTCAATATTTTCTAGATGAAAAGAAGTCCTGTAATTCTTCAAATGTTTTGTGAAGTGTTGACGTGCCAAAGTCTTTGAGGAATTGTTAGACTTGGCATCCTTGGTGTCATATCCCCTAACTTTTAGCCTCTGTTTCTGAGGTTGCTGATGTATGCTGGACTCTGTTGTTGCTGTTTTTGATACTCTGGAAACTTTATCACTGCTATCCAGTGCTAAACTGCAAGTTCTCATATGTAAAAAGTATGTGTAATTGGCTTTCCATGATTGACATATCTGATTTACTAGGAAGTCCCTAGTGCAGTGCACTAGAGGTGCCCAGGGCCTGTAAATCAAATGTTACTAGTGGGCTTGCAGCACTGGTTGTGCCACCCACATAAGTAGCCCTCTAAACATGGCTCAGACCTGCCACTGCAGTGTTTGTGTGTGCATTTCCAAACTGCCAATTCGACTTGGCAAGTGTACCACTTGCCAGGACAAAACCTTCACTTTTCATTCATGTAAGGCACCCCTAAGGTAGACCCTATGTGGCCCCACGGGCAGGGTTCAGTGTATGTTTAAGGTAGGATATATATAAATGCGTTTTATATGTCCTGACAGTAAAATACTGCCAAATGTGGGTTTCACCGTGCAAGGCCTATCTCTCTCATAGGACAAAATGGGGGCTGCCATTAAATATTATTAAAGGGCAGATTCCCTTTGGGGGCAGATAGAAAAATTGAGTTTAGGGTCTCTGAACTCACAATTTAAAAATAAATATTTTGGTAAAGGTTGTTTGTAAATTGTGTGTTTGAAAATGCCACTTTTCTTGCTTAAACCATTCTGTGACTCTGCCTATTTGTGGATTCCATGTCTGGGTCAGTTGGACAGCTGGGCTGTTTGCACCTCTCCTCTAGACAGTGACACAAAGGGAGCTGGGGTGTAGCCTGCATACCCTGATGAGTTATCTAGGCTGAAATGGAGGAGTGGTCAGTTACACATGAATGGGCTGTGCCTGCCCTCACACAATACAGTCTACAACCCCCTGGTGTGTGTCTGGGGTCTGGCCTGGGCAATGCAGGATCTTACAAACAAGAGAGACTTTCCTTTATAGTTTGCCTACTTCAAAGGCAGAAAGGGGTATAAGTAGTGGACCCAAACCCCTGAAAATTATATCACTTCTGGAGTCAAGAATAACCTCTGCCAAGTGAAGAACTGAAGAGAGGTGCTGCCCTTGCTTGCGACTGTGCTTTGTTGGGCTATCCTGCAGTTGCTGCTTCTGCCTGTGAAAGGGGACAAAGACTGGACTTTGTTGTGCCTTCCTGCTTGAAAAGAGTCTCCAAGGGCTTGAACTGAACTTGGCACCTAATGTAGAAGTTTCAGGGCCATCAAACACTTCCCCTGCAAGCACCTGAACTCTCTGCTGAGACTCCTGCCCTGCCAAGTGGTGCCCTATCTAGTCCCTGGGCCCGTGAAAGGTGAAGTAGGAATATAAGAACTGAAAATCCACGTGCAGAACGCCTTGCGGGGAAATTTGACGCACCGTCCGCAACACGGCTGATAAAAGACGCGCTGCCGGCTTCGCAGCTGAAATTGATGCTCCACCTGCATCGCAGTGGGGAGATCCACGCATCGCGGCTGGATAAATGATGTGCAACACCCACTCACGGAGGCTGATAATTCCGCAAACCCCACGCAGCTCAGTTTTCTGATAACGTGGAACCGGATTTTCCATGCATCCTCCCTGGGTGTCCAAGTCAACCCAATTCTGCGCAGATCCGAGGTTCCCCGACTGGAAATCAATGCATCGCTCTCTTGCAAGTGAGAAAAACAACACATCGCCAACTCGACTGATAAGGAAACAACATGCGGCCTCACTTGCAAGTAAGGATTCAAAGAATTGCTACCCTTTTCCGACACACGCTCACCTGTGCGGCTTTATTTTTTACGCTAACCAGGTACTTTGTGTAACAACAGCAGTCTCACTGTTTTCTAAGGATTAAGACTCTATTCTTTTGAAAATTCATATCTTGACTGACGTATGTTGGATTTTTGTTGTTTTGGTCTTGTGTGATTTAGATAAATATTACCTATTTTTGTAAACTGGTATGGTGTCCATTTTGTAGTGTTTCACTGTATTACTGTGTGTGTTGGTACAAATACTTTACACATTGCTTCTAAAGTTAAGCCTGCCTGTTTGTGCCAAGCTACCAAGGGGGTAAGGGGCGTTAACTGAGGGTGATTCTCCTTCACCCTGACTAGAGTGAGGGTCAGACAGGGGGACTAGACAGGGGGTAACCTGACTGCCAACCAAGGACCCCATTTCTAGCAGGAATAATATATCTTTTGATGCGCAAGGAATCCAAAAAGAGGATACGCCGTTGATTTTGATTCTGGCGTTATTCCAAAGGGAAGCAGAGTCTGAGTTTTGAATTTTGTGTGTAAGCATTCTGTCTTGTTATCTCAGGGCCAAAATAGTGTCTTTAAGGATCATATGGGAATGTTGTAGTGGGATAGGTCTCATGGTTAATAGTGAAATTATGGCATATGGTTTTGCCAATGTTCGATTTGGATCCAAAGTGGTGTACTTAAAGTTTCAGGGTAAATTCACCCAGTGTCTTGTTAAATAAGAAAGGCCAGTTGGTACCTACAGAAATCAGGAATGGTAATGCTTCCAGACCCCTTATTTAGTTTTAATTTCTTAAGTGCAATTTTACTTCTTTTCCTTTTCAAAAGAAATCGGTAATGATGGCATCAATGTTATTAAAAAAATATCTGTTAATTTTATGGACAGCATGGAAGTGATATAATGTATTTGCAGAGTGATCACCATTTTTATACACTCTGGCCCATATTTATACTTTTTGACGCTAAACTGCGCTAACGCAGTTTAGCGTCAAAAAATGTAGCGCCGTCTAACGCCATTCTGAAGCGCCATGCGGGTGCCGTATTTATGGAATGGCGTTAGCCGGCGCTAGCAGACCGGCGCTGCCTGGTGTGCGTGGAAAAAAACCACGTAGACCAGGCAGCGCCGGCGTAGGGGGAAAATGGCGTTAGGGCGTCTTAAAATGGGGCAAGTCAGGTTGAGGCAAAAAAATCGCCTCAACCCGATTTGCGCCATTTTGTTCGACGGCCAGACGCCATTTAAATGACTCCTGTCTTAGTAAAGACAGGAGTCATGCCCCCTTGCCCAATGGCCATGCCCAGGGGACTTATGTCCCCTGGGCATGGTCATTGGGCATAGTGGCATGTAGGGGGGCACAAATAAGGCCCCCCTATGCCACCCAAAAATAAAAAAAAATGTCAAAAATTATACTTACCTGAACTTACCTGAATGTCCCTGGGGTGGGTCCCTCCATCCTTGGGTGTCCTCCTGGGGTGGGCAGGGGTGGCAGGGTGGGTCCCTGGGGGCAGGGGAGGGCACCTGTGGGCTCATTTTGAGCCCACAGGCCCCTTAACGCCTACCCTGACCCAGGCGTTAAATAGTGGCGCAAATGCAGGTTTCTTGACCCGCCACCTCCCGGGCGTGATTTTTGCCCGGGAGTATAAATACGACGCATTTGCGTCGCCGTCATTTTTTTAGACGGGAACGCCTTCCTTGCATCTCATTAACGCAAGGAAGGCGTTCACGCCAAAAAATTACGCTATTTGCCCATACTTTGGCGCTAGACGCGTCTAACGCCAAAGTATAAATATGGCGTTAGTTTTGCGCCAAATTTGCGTCGAAAAAAACGATGCTAATTCGGCGCAAACGGAGTATAAATACGGGCCTCTGTACATCCCCACCAACTAATTTGCTCTGGGGACCATGTTGAGAGAGTCTCTTTGATTTTCTTAAGGAGGACCGCTTCATTTATTTTCCTTGTATCTTCTAGGTTAATATTGAAATATACGCCTACGTATGTGATTTGTGAGAATTGGCAAGGCAATTTGGTGTTGCTAACAATGGATGGGAAGGTGAGGTTATTGAGAGGGAAGACTTCAGTATTTTCAAGGTTTAAGAAGCAGCCAGAGACTTGTGCATAGAAGTTACTTACTGCTAGAATTGCTGGCATGGCGGAATCTGCTTTTTGAGAGCAAATAAGTATATTGTCTGCATAAGCTGCGACTTTGTAGGGAGTGTTCCTATAAGTTTGTTGGATGTGATTGAGTAGAGGTTTGATTACCTAAAAAGGAGGGAAAGAGGGGGCAACCTTGTCTAGTCCCTTGTGTGAGATTTATTTGAGTAGATAAGAGCCCATTAACTGTAATATAAGCAGAGGGTTCGGAATAAAGCGCAAACGTTTCACATATAAAGGTATCAACGAGGTTATATTTTGCATTACAGTGTTTTGAAAAGGCCAGGAAATCTTATCAAAAGGCTTTTTCAGAATCCAAGGCTATGGCTGTTGTAGTGGATGTTAAAGATTTAGGCCCTCATTAGGTCTTTGTCGGTCTTTTTTCTTAGACCACCGAAGTCATGCCCGCCATATGAGCGCCAGTGTTGGTGGTCTTCAGACCGCCATATTATGGCTGTTCTCTGTCACTATTTGGCGGGGAATCTGCCAGCAGCATTACTGGCGGTCGGCAGTTTAGTGTAGCCTGCTCCGTCACCACCACTATGTCGCCACAACACCGTCCGCCGTATTACTACATTGTAGACGGCGTGGGGGTGTTGTGTTGGCAGGGCGCTGGGAGTGGAACAAGCTTCATGGACCGCGTTCCCACCCAGACAACCACCAGGTAAGGTGATTGACCGACAGAGGAGGGGGGTGTTGAGTGTTGTGTGCGTGAATGGGGGTGGGGGTGTTGTGTGTGTGTGCGCGCAAGTGTCTGTGTGACTGCGTGTATGCGGGGGGGTTTGGGAGTATGTGTTCATGTATGCGGAGGTGGGGGGAGTATGTGTGCATAGATGCGGGGAGTATGTGTGCGTGGATGCGGGGGAGGTGCTGTGGCCATGTGTGCATGTGTGTGGGAATGAGTGAGCGTGGATGTGTGTGTATCTATGTATGTGTTGTGTGTGCGTGGATAGGGGTACATTTCGGGGACGGGGTACAGTACAGGGGTGGGGGAGTGGGGGTGTCACTGCTTGGGAGGGTGGGGGCTTCTGATGGGGTCTGGGGTGGTGGGGGCTCCGACATGGAGCAGGAGGATGGGGAGTCCTGTAGTGGTGACAGGAATTAGTATTCCTGTTGCCAGTATCCTTACCGCCAAGAATTTCATGGCGGGGCTTCCACCACGGAATCACTGGCAGTAAGGATACTGAAAATACCACGGGTGGTCTTAGGTCGACAACCTTCGGCCAGGAGGTCTTAACCCCCTGGCAGTACAGGGGGACAACTGGCTGCAATATAGCCAGTTCACTTCCGTTGTCATCATTTGGCTTTCAGGCACTGCCACGCTGTTGGCGGTCTGGGTGCCGCAGCCGGCGTGGCAGGGCAGGAAGGACTGCCAGGGTCATAATGAGCCACTTACTCTTTTCAATGATGTGGCAGAAGAGTCTGACATTATCGGAATCATGTCTACCTTTATGAATCAGGGATAATAGTTTTTTTTACTTCTAGCAGGTCCTTTCCTTCTTTATGAATCACAGTGATGGTGGCTTCTGAGGTTGTACCTGCGATTTTCCCGGTTTTCTCAAAGTGCGTAAAGAGGGATTTCATTTGAGTAATCAGTTCATTCTGGAAGGTTTTATAAAAGCTGGCAGAAATACCATCCAGACCTGGAGATTTTTTAAGTTTAAGGGAGTAAATGGCTTTCGTGATCTCTGAGCAGGAGAAGGGTTGATTAAGGGGCATTTAGTCATGCTCAGATAGGGTTGGGAGATGGGTGCTTTGCAGGTATTTCTCACAGTCTGTTATTGAGGTGATTTTGTTGGGGTTATAAAGGTTGTTATAGAAATCCCAAATACTTTGATTATTTCAAGTGGGTCTATGATAGTCGTTTCAGATTTGTTTTTAATAGATGGGATGCGATTTTGGGACTTTTTGAATTTTTAATAGTTTTCTAATGACTTGCCTGCTTTATTGCATTCTTTACAGTTCTTCATTTTCTTGTTTCACCCACATGTGTGCTCTGTTACTTACAAACCTATTATGCTAATATTTAATGCATTTTTGTAGTAAGAGTTCCTGTTTTTATTAGACAAGAACTCTGTTTCTAATCGTTTAATTTACTGTTCTAATTTGTGAACTTTTTTGGTTTGTACGCATATTTTTGCTAGACATAATGCTAATGAGGACACCCTGGTGGTACCCTTCAGAGTGTTGAATAGGGTTTCTTCAGAGAATTCACTACTGTCAGCCTTGTGGAAGAAATCGTTGATAGAACATTTTATTTTATCAATATTGGATTGGCCTTTAAGGACTTCTTCATTAAATCTCCATGTGTTCTCCTTGGGGAGGTTAAAGCCAATTTGTATATCCACTGAGATGCAAGCATGGTCTGAGATTACTATAGGTTTGATCATTGGGGTAGAAATAGCCAGGGCAAGGACATTGTTTGTCACCATGTAGTCTATTCTTGAAAGTGTGTTGTGTGGATGTGAGTAGAATGTGAATTTGCTTCCAGTTGGATTGTGGTGGCCCCAGATGTCATTTAGACAATGCTTTTTGCCGAAGTTCCCCATTTGTTTATGAGATTTATTAGGTTTCTATTTGTAAGCGGAGCTTCTATCAAAAACTGTTTCCCAAGGGAAGTTAAAGTCTCCTGATAGGAGAATGCCAGAATCATTTGGTAATTCACATAGTTGCTTATTTAGAGTGATCCAGAATTCGTGGTCGTTTACCATGTGGACATAGATGTTGATATTATAGAAGGAAGTGTGATTGTATTTAACCTGGATGATTAGTCATCTACCATTGTTGTCGTGCATGTGTTCTACTACTTCTTGGTAAGATTTTTTTGTAATAAGGGTGATTACCCCATTTTATTTCTTGAGTGCAGGGGAGACTGAGGTGCTTTGTATGCTTTGATATTTTAGGGAAATACAATCTTTGTGCCCTAATTTAGTTTCCTCCAAAAGGATTATATCACTTTTAAGTATGGAGCAATAATCAAGGATTTTACTGCATTTGACTGGGTGATTGATGCCTTTGGTGAGGAGGGACATAACTTTTAGAGGTTTATTATTCATGGGTTCTAGGTTGGATTAGGGACTCCTAGCCAGCCTCTCAGAGTCATTGTAGAAGATTATGAAATATTAACATTAGTGTCAGATATTGTAAGCATGAATAAAACTAAGATGTGATGGCCACTAGTCAATATTGAGATTGTGTAGGGAGTTGAGCTCGGGTTTCAGTAGAGATGTATGTTGGTATGTGGGTTGAGATGAAAGCTGGATTGTTGAGGTGTTAGTATGAAAGTATATAGGCCGGTTATCATTTGAAGGATGATTGACATTTAATGATGTGACATCTGCAGTGGGGGGAGGAAAAAATGGATAAATGAAGACAGTAAGTGTAGAGGAGAGATCCTTAACCCACCCATGACGCACGCACCAAATACCTTCCAGGAGATATGAGGAGGTGGATCCGCCGCTGAACCAGGAATCAGCTGCTAGGAGAAAGAAAGGGAGAGTAAGGAGAGGAGTTGACGCTGCGAGGCAAGAACAATAATAACAACTTATTTCATAAAAATATATCTGCAACCAAAATACTTTCTAATCTGCAAGAACATTTCCTATTGCAAACACCAACAAAATATTATTGTCTTAAATCAAAATTAAGGAACACAACTTTCTTTAGCTTTATACCTGCGCTTTTCGGTTGAAAGTAAACGGTTGAAATATGTTACCCATTGTAATAAATGTGCTGGATGCATGGTATCTAGCCATAACGGTCCTATATTAACATATTCACACCGAATTCAAATAAAACATGCAAGTAGGGCATAGCAGTGTTAATGTGAACAGCTCAGTTGTAAGGGCTGTTAGTGTTAGGGGTAAGCTTTAAGGTACTACAAATATTGTTTGTTAACAGTATTAGTGAGTATAGCCATGCGTTGTGAGTTTGAGTAGTAGCAAATTAGCTTGCATAAATCGATGTAGTGGAGCTTAGAGTAGTGGTAGGTAATTTGAAGAGATTAGTATTACATTAGTACTATTTGGAAATTAAGGATTTAAATTGGTGACAGATTGGAGTTTAATATTAATCAAGCAACTGTTGTTATGTAAAACAAAGACATCTCTTCTGCATAGTTACATATTTACATCAGAACATATGCGTTGTGGAGTTCTGATAGTACGCAGATGGGATAAATTAGTATGTTAGTTTAGAGAGCATGACTACAGTACAGACTGAAAAGTAAGTACTTAAGATCTTGTAAGCCAGATGGCTAAATATGGAGTCTTCATATATATGGTGCGAGAGACCTTAAATGTCCATTTCATGTTGAGTCTGGTTGTAAAAAAGAATGTTTCCAGCTCTTTAGGTGCCTGAGTTTTCCCTTCTTTCAGTAATACCAATTTTGCCTGACCTGCGAAAGAGAAGATGAGATTCATTGATTTCAGTCTGTCTCTTTGAGCCAAGAATCCTTTCCTTCGAAATACTGTGTCTTTGGCATAATCTTGGGATATGGCAATATTCAGTCCTTTCACGGTTAGCGATTTATGGAATCTTATTTGGTTGGGTATTTTCTCAATATGTTCGTATCTCGGAAGTCTGGAGATCATAGGTGAGGTAATTTAAGTTGCAGAGAGGATCTAGTTGGAACCCTGTGAGCCCCTTCAATTTCAGATTCTCTTTTTAAATCAACTTTTAACACTTGTGGTATCCAGGATTCTAGTAAAGTCCTGCGGGAGTCCTATTCCTTCTACCTTTCTTCAGGCAGTCCAAAGCTCCTTAGATTCCCTCTCCTATTCCTGTGTTCCAAGTTTATGGTTTCTCTTTCGAGGATAGATATCTTTTTTCAATTGGCTTAAAGTTTCTTCAGTAACGTATTAGATTGATCTTCCACCTGGCTGACTCTGTTCTCAGTCTTAATCAATCTTAGTGTTATGCTTTGGCGTTCTTTTCTAACTTCATGCATATCAGTTTGTAAGTTGGCCATATTGGTCATGGTTGAGCTTACAACCTCATGTAGGGCGTCTGGTTTCCAATATAATGTCCATGTTTGATCCGGGGTCAGGTCTCCCTTTAACTGGAGAGTCTACAGTTGCTGGATCAGATTTAGATCTTTAGATTTTGTCCTTGTGTTCTCTGTTTTCTGTAGAGTCTCTGTCTTTGCCTTTGAAGTCAGCCATAACTGTAGGTGTATTCGCGATTTCAGGAATGGCTGGTAGTTTGAAATTTGAGGTTGATTCTTGTTTCCTTATTCTGTTTTATATTTCACAATTTCTTGCCGATTACTGGCTGACCTTCCTTGGAAAAGGGGCAGCTGTTTTGTAAACACTATTTCTTTTTGATCATCCAAGCTATATGGTTGTCTCTCCGGAGGCCTAAGTAACCTTAGCAAGGTTCTGCGTTGTGTCCTGAGCTGAGAAACTTGCTACGATGTATTGTTATGCATAATACTTTGATTTGTACTGATAGAGCGAACCGTAGTAACAATTTTACCTGTGTTCGGACGCTCTTTAGGCCGATGAATCTTTTGACTAAGTGGGAACTCTCTGTACTCTTAATCGATCAATCGCATCAAATCAATAATCAATAACGTACATAAGCAATACCTTGATCAACATAACACTTAATGACTAATCCAGAATACATTTCGGCGAACCCTGACCTTTCAGCCAGGAATAACCACACCAGTTTATTGCAAAGTTAGTGAATTTATTTCCCTATATTAACAAAGCTAGCACAATATAAATGTGTCTCAACACTAAATGATAAACATAAATGAACATTAATAGCTGTCTATAACGTCGAAACAAGTGTAATCTATGTAGCATTTGAATCACAAGGCATTCGATAATGGCAATGCAAAGCACTAATACGATAATCTGTAATGGGCTAATTGCGTACATTTAGTCAGCATAACAAGATCTCAAATTGCATCGTGCGACATATGGAATTCTCATCTAACCTCAAATTAGCATCGGCATGTGGGACTTCATGCAAAAATAATTTAGCAACATTAATTTAGAAAACTCCTAACTAGGGATCTTATCCAAATCAGCAGTTGGTTACCTAAAAGAAACACAATGCAATTTTACAATTTCCTCTCATATTTACCAATTACGATCAGCAATCAAGGAAGTCTTCGTCTCACAGGTACCGTTTCTCGATCAGCATGGGACGGGACAAAGGGGCAGGGGTGGACGGGGCAATTGCCTCACGGCGGCAAGGTAAGACTACTACTTCATGCAAAGGGACAAATCAAAGTTAAAGTCTCTAGGGCAAGAATCATTAAAGTCTCTTTCTCTCGATTAGAGAAAGCATCAAGGTCTCTCAAAATGGCGTCGCAGCAAAGTGGGCCATAATAGCTACGAAGTCTACAAAATGGCGTAGTGTCCAAAATGGAGAGAGCTTTCCTCTCGTGCACCTGGGTTTTATAGACAACAGTTCGAGTCCAGTAGGGTCTCCATTGGAGGGTTCATAGGTTAGCTTCAAATTGTCCAATCAAAAACGACAGTTCTCAAGCTTTTACTTAAGCATACATTATCCTTGGAGATGGGTACGCAAATCGCAACATTGTCTCCCAATTAGCTCACTTTCAGAGCCTCCATTGTCCGCACCTGCAAGTCGACCTTGAATTAAAGAGAAATATGCCATGCTGGCACGAAACTTTAAGATAAGCATGTGAACAGTTTCTGTGGAAAAATACAGCTTCAAGCAGAAATACACGTTTAATAGCACATTGGAAAAGTACGAACATCTAAACCGTGAGACCAGGCCACTAGGCCAAAGCCTCCGCTAAAGTAATGCTAAGCTAACGCATTTCAAACAAGCAAATCGTAGCACACGTTTATGATTATGTCGGATTAGTGCAATTTTAATACACTACGTTATATGAAGCACGCTTATAAATGTTGGCAAACTACTCTAAGGGCACATTTTGTCCCCGTACAATCTTTATTAGTTCGGTTAATGTCACACATGATTATTTCACACTACGTTTATGCGTTAATAAATCAAAACCTTCATTTTCTGCTTCATCAATCCCTCCTCTGATGACTACTTGTCATCACACAAATTTAGCCCACAAATTTTATTCCATTAAAATTCTGTCAGTTCCCTTTTCCTTTTAGTTCCCCTAGTTTGCGCTTTGTATTCTTCTGCCATTCTTTTCATAATTTTCTCCTCCTTCCTTCTTTTAATTCTTTCCATAATCATTATTATTCCCCTTTTTATTCCCCAAATTCCAAATATACAAATTATCACTATTAAAATTCCCTCTATTATTTTTAACAATATTCCGTTCCAAATTCCCCCAATCCAATGTCCCACTGAAGCAAGTCCTTTTCCAACCTTCTCCCACACTCCTGGTTCTTTCAATTCCTTCAAATCTGCACTTTCTTTTGTTAGATTAGCAAGCATAGTTTTAATTTTCACACTATTGTCAGGTATATAGGTACAACAGTGTCTTGCACCAAGCATTTTGCAAACACCACCATCCTTTGCTAAAAGAATGTCTAAAGCAAGCCTATTTTGAAGAGTCATAGCTCTTTCCGCTGCAAGTTCAGCATCTATCAGGATTATAGCACCTGAAAACTTTGTCAACATGTTATCCACTATAGTAGACAACTTTCTTATTTTGATGGAATTCAGCACAACTCCCAATGAAGGAATCATGGCTCCAAATATATCACCTACTACAGCAGCTGCGGTCTCTCTTTTCTGGATACGATGGGATCCAGATGTCTTTTGAATCACCGATAAGTCATCCAGTTGATAAACCTTTGGGAACACTATACCCAAATAACATCTCCCCCACCATCCCTTTGGAAGACGATAATAGGCATTATACCCACAAATGTAATATACACCTGGAATGACAGGGTCAAGTCCGTCCATCATGAATGTCCATTTGGCCTTAAAGATAAACGTGTGTTTACACTCACTCGCCCCTACAAAAATGTTGTCATAATAAGATTCACCTCGATATATACAAAACTTCCCTACATGCCAAGCATCTAAAGCAATTTTCCCTTGTGTCTTTATTGCAGCAAAATCATAATTATCTACTGAAGTCCTCTCATGTAACTCCTTTTCTAATTTCGCCTTCATTTGAGCCCTTCTATCATCTGTGCGATCTAAAAAACTAATTTCTACTGCAGAGAGCGAGCAGGTAAGATTTTCCCTATGAGCGTGAGCCGTTTCAAAAGGTAGCATTGGCTCGAAAAATTCCCTCATAATTTTAGCATCCCAATCTTTAGCAGTCTGGCTTAGCTGCGCTATTATAGGAACATAAGCAAAGGTAACATCATAATTTGAGTAAAAATACTGTATGTTAGTTTGACCATAAAATCTAGACATTACTATACTACATGTAATCCCGTATGTAAGAGGCATGTGGTGATATGTCACCCCTTCCTTCACTGATGTCGGTATCTGGGTACACACATAACAATCTTTCGCATCCATTGTCTCAACATATTCTGTTAGTAAGCGATAGAAAACATTATACGAAAGTTCTTTCCTTTCATGCAAGAGTCTCTCATCCAGTGCTAGCCTTTTCAATGCGGTTAGTTCAGTGCCAGTAACAGGAGCAATAGTAGAAGCAGCAATATTCTCATTCTCACCCTTTCCATGTATTCCAAGAACAATCGCCATTATTATTAGTACACATGTAACTACCAAGCCTATACACACATATTTACAATATTTCTTTCTATTGTTTTGCGTCATGATCTGTATAGAATCAGAGAGCTAGAAGCACCTATAAATGAAACTATTTAGCAATTCAGTTACAAAGCTGAGCGAGCGCAATGTCTACACCGTCTTCTTCAAGAGGCCAAGTCACTTATCGGTTAGCAGCATTTGTCTTAATTCGGCAATAACTCAGTCCTTATCTGTTAAGCAAATGTCTTATCCGGTTTAGCAATGTCTCAGCTGGTTGTTTGTTTCACGTTAGATTGTAGCAAGCAATATCATTTATTACTCTTTCAATCGACAGAGTCCATAAAACTTTTCTTTTCTATTGGTATCTCTTCCTCTTCTTCGTTCTCGATGCTTAGAGATACAAACTCGTCAGTCCAATCGTCATTGACTGCATATGCCCATTCTGGACCGGAATACCTTCTGTTCGGTATCCTTTTCCTTTTCAATTTTGCTTCTCTTTTCGATTCTGCCTCACTGGTACTTTCCTCTTTTGTCAAGTCTTTTTCCTCACTCGAGGTTGGTACCACGACAGACACTTCCTTTCTTTTCTCTTTCACTTTTGGCCTTTCTCCGTCGTTCAAACCTTCTCCGGACCTTTGTTTTACTGGTGATATACTTAGTCTCCTCTTTGCACCGTGTCCATTTGACGGACCTGCGACCTTTTCTGTAGAAGTTTGAACTGTTTCGTTCTGTTCTGCCTTGTCCCCTCTTTCTGGGGAATCAATCACGTTCTCCTTTTCTTTTTCGGGATCGTCTGCTTCTGGGAAAGCCCTCCTCTGATCAGGCTCTCCTGCTTTTTCACCTTTTTCGAGCCCTTCGTCACCGTTACTTTCGTCAGGCTCTGTATCACTCTCAGCTGCTTCAGGTTCTTTGTCACCTTCAGCTGCTTCAGGCTTTTTGCTACCCTCAGCTTCTTCGTCGCTGTCTGAACTTTCTCCTTGGTCTTCCCCAAGTGAGTCGGACTCTTCGCCCTCCAACAATATCTCTTTCTCTCCTGTTCCTGCTTGTCCGTTTTCAGTTCGCTTTTGTTCTGTCTCAGCACTCGGCACTGTTTTATCAGGCACTGGCAATTTCAGCGCTTCAACTTCCTCATCTGTGGGACACAACACCTTCTTTGTGTGACTGGCGTGAATCCAGTTGGGAACCCCCGCACACTTCTCAGCGGTGGTTGTCGTCAGGATCACTTGGAAAGGGCCTTTCCAACGGGGTTCCAGACACGACTTCCTCACGTGCTTCTTTACCACGACCCAGTCACCTGCTTTCAGTGCGTGTCCTGGACCTTGGATCGGTGGCAAGGTGGTCGCTTCCACCTGGTGAGAGAAAGAGCGAACCACGTCAGCCAGTCCTTTGCAGTAGTCTAAAACCATATCATCTGTAATATTCAAAAGCGCGTTTGCGGGAACTGCAGGAAGTCTCATAGCCCTGCCCATGAGAATTTTGTGCGGAGACAGTCCAGTTTTTCTATCAGGAGTGTTTCTCATTGACATTAGCACTAAGGGCAATGCGTCAGGCCATTTCAAATTTGTCGATGCACATATTTTCGCCATTCTTGATTTCAGTGTACCATTCATCTGCTCCACCAGTCCTGATGCTTCAGGGCGATAGCTACAATGCAGCTTTTGCTCAATGTTCAGCGCTTCGCAAAGTAACTTTATCACCTCGTTGTTGAAGTGACTTCCCCTATCTGATTCTAAAGAGATCGGGAATCCGAAACGTGGTATCAACTCTCTCAATAATAGCTTGGCAACTGTAAGGCTGTCATTTCTACGTGTGGGGTATGCCTCAATCCAGTGACTAAAAATGCACACAATCACCAACACATACTTTAGACCCCCATGCACAGGCATCTCAATGAAGTCCATCTGCATACGACTAAAAGGACCGCTTGCCCTACCAATGTGACTCGCATTCACAACTGTTCCCTTTCCTGGGTTCATCTGCTGGCAAGTGACACATCGATGGCAAACTGCTTCTGCAGCTTGACGAAATCTGGGGTTAAACCAATCAGTTTTGAACAATCTTATCATGGCATCTCTCCCTAGGTGAGCTTGCCCATGATAGAACCGCGCAAGCTATGATAAGAGACTATTTGGCAAAACAAATTTTCCCTCATGTGAAACCCATAACTCGTCTTGTCTCTTTATACATTGTGATTTAATCCAGGAATCTCTTTCATCCTCTCTGACATTATTTTGTAATGCTTTTAGTTCCTCTATTGTATCTACGACTTTCAAGGCAAATGCTTCAGCTGGTTCGAGTTCTGGCTCACTTATTGAATTCCATTCATCTCTTAGTAATATACAGTTCAAGGCACAAAATCTTGCGACTTGATCCGCATATGCATTTCCCAGAGAAACATAGTCCTGTCCTTTCGTGTGAGCACTGCACTTTACCACTGCAACTTCAGCTGGCACTTGAATGGCATGTAACAATTCCCTTATCCTTTCCCCGTTCTTCACTGGGGATCCTGAAGAAGTCAGGAAACCTCTCTGTGACCATAGTTGTCCAAAGTCATGCACAATCCCAAACCCGTACTGACTATCAGTGTAAATGGTGACTTTCATCAATGCAGACAGTTGACATGCTCTGGTAAGGGCTACAAGTTCTGCTACTTGTGCAGAATAGACTCCTTGGAGCCATCCCGCTTCCAAGACACCTGTTACAGTACATACAGCATATCCTGCTTTCAAAATCCCCATCCCGTCTCTTAGACATGAACCATCAACAAAAAGAATTTGGTCATTTTCATCAAGCTTAGTATCTTTAATGTCCGGTCGAGGTTTTGTGCAAAATTCAGTCACCTGAAGGCAGTCATGCTCGACGTCTTCAGCGTTCTCAATTTCGACATTTTCTCCAGGAAGCAAGGTTGCTGGATTCAACGTAGTGCACCTTTTCAGCTGCACATTCGGTGAGCCCAGAATAATCGTTTCATACCTTGTGAGTCTAGCTCCAGTCATGTGCTGTGTTCGGGAGCGGGTCAAAAGTATCTCAACTGAGTGAGGGACCATGACTGTTACTGGGTGTCCCATCACTATTCCTTCACTCTGAGTGAGGCTGATACCAACTGCTGCTACGGCGCGCAAACACCCTGGGAGTGCTGCTGCGACCGGATCCAAAGTAGCTGAAAAATACGCTACTGGTCTGTTTACGCCACCATGGGCTTGAGTCAAGACAGACAAAGAACATGCATCACGTTCATGGCAAAACAATGTGAAAGGCTTTGTGTAATCAGGCATACCTAAAGCTGGAGCCCTACACATGCATTCTTTCAGTTCAACAAAGGCATCCATCTCATCTCCTTTCAGCTCAATTTGATCCAAAGCATCCTTCTGGGTCAGTTTCAGTAAAGGCTTCGCTAGAGTCGAGAAGTTGGGAATCCACTGCCGACAGTAGCCCACCATTCCCAAGAACTTCCTCACCTCCTTTCTCGTCTTAGGCGGACTCATCTGAAGTACACTTGTAATTCTTTCCTTCATTATTCTCCGTGACCCTTTCTCTATCTGGTGACCCAAGTATTTCACTTTCTTCTGACAGAACTGTAATTTGGAAGGAGACACCTTGTGTCCATTCCTTCCCAAATGGTTCAACAGAGCAATGGTATCGGCTGTGCAGCCACTTTCTGTCTTTGATGCAACCAGTAAGTCGTCAATGTACTGTACTAGGGTTGACTCGAATGGCAACTCTAACTCTTCCAAATCTTTCTTTAGAACCTGATTGAATATCGACGGTGACTCAGAAAACCCTTGAGGAATTCGACACCAACTGTACACTCTGTCTAGGAATTTAAAACAAAAGAGAAATTGGCTGTCCTCGTGAAGAGGCACAGAAAAGAATGCTTGTGACAAATCGATGACCGAGAACCATTCGGCATCGCAAGGAATTTGAAACATTATCACAGCTGGGTTCGGCACTACTGGGCAGCAGTTGACTATGATGTCATTTATTTTCCTCAAGTCTTGCACAAGTCGGACCTTTCCACTTGGCTTTATTAGTCCCATTATTGGTGAATTACATGGACTGCTTAACACTTCTTTCAGTACCCCCTGTTTCACAAATTCGTCAATGAGTTGGGCAACCTTCATGAGGGTGTCTTGTGGCATGTGGTATTGTGGGGTCTGGGGAAAGATTGCATTGGGCTTTACAGTCACTTTCACTGGTTCCACTCCTTTCATCAATCCCACCTCTTTCCCTGTCATGTCCCACACTTCCTTTCCGACTGTTTCCCGTAATTCAGCTGGAATATCTTCTTCAGTTATCATCGGGAAAAGACAAATCAGAGGATACTCTTCATCGACCGTTTCCATTTCATCCCCCTCTACACTGTCCTCTTCTTCCCCATCACTGCTTGTCTGTATCGTTATTCCTTCGTTCGAACACATGATCGAACAACCCAATTTGCACAATAGGTCTCTCCCTAACAGTGCTATCGGGCTTGAATCACAAATCACGAACTGATGCACTCCTTGATAGTTACCGATGCTGACTGGTATCGGATCTGTTATTGGGTTCGTCAGGTGCCTGTTTGCTACTCCCACCACTTGAACCGTCCTCCCTGAGAGTGGCAAATTTGGTACTTCACTGCTCTTAACAGTTGAACGTGTGGCTCCCGTGTCCACCAAGAATGAAACACGATGACCCATTACTCTTCCCTCTACGTACGGACCCTTTTGATCAACTTCTAAGGATGCTGCAAGCACACAATCTCCTTCCTCTTCTGAGCTCTCACTCTCCCATACATTGTTTATTCCACTCTCACTGTGTAATGGGAACTGTTGTACGGTGCCATTTGTACTCATTACCTGACCCGAAACCTGTGGAGGAACCATCACTTGCTGCTGACTCATTGGTGCCAAAGGTATTTGCATTTGCTGATTAGGTACCATGGGTAACTGCTGTTGCATCGGCTGCATTTGCGTCATCTGCATACGAGGCATCTGCATCTGCTGCGGCTGCATAGGTTGTAATCCCTGCAATTGATTTATGGTCTGAAAATTTGGATTTGGACCTCTCATTTTCGGTCCTCTCATTGTCTGAAATGCATTGACATCATTGTTTTGCTGACCAACACCTACACCTGCACCTGCACCTTCCTGCACCACCATCGGGCACTCGCGTTTCCAATGACCTACAATTCCGCACGCGTGACACGGCATCACTTTCTTCATTGCCTGCACACCCGTCACAACAGTGTTTAAATCCGGACCATTATTCACAAAACCTCCTCTGCCTCTGCCTCTCACCTGTGGCTGAAACGCCATGTTTCCCTGCAACTGCGGCTGCGGTTGCGGTACCTGCTGTTGGAACCCTTGCATCCCTTGCAAACCTTGCAGACCTGTCTGAGCTGCTTTAAGTTGCATCATCATCACCTTCTCTTTCAGCCTTTTCTGTTTCACCTCAATTTCGTCGCTACAGTACTTCGCATAAGTCAAAACCTCGTCAATCGGTTTAGACTGCCAACAAATCAAATGCGACTTTATCATCTGACTTATTTCTGGTCTCAGCCCTTCCACAAATCTGAACACAAAATGAAGCATATCTTTCGCCTCGATTGTTTCCGTGCCACTGTAATTCTTGAACGCCTTCAACAACCTCTCATAGTAACTATGAATCGATTCTTTAGCCTCTTGGGCAGTTCGATCAATCTTCTGCCAATCCACATTTTTCGCGGCAACCTTCGTCTTCAAATGCTCAATCACTTTATAGTACAAGCTCATCACCATAGGTGATGGTGCACCCGTCTCTCTATCTCTCTCTGGTTCACTTGTCGGCCAACCTACAGCTCTTTTGCAATCCTCCCACAAATCTGCCGGAACCACGATCTCAAAGAGAGTGTTCAGGTCTTCCCAGAGACATTTCGCAAGCTTCACAAACCTATCAGTCTGTTGATACCATTCAATCGGCTTTTCTCTCAGTTTGGGAAAATCATCCGTAAATGACTGAATGTCGCTTCTGTGCCATGGTACATGTATTAGTTTTCCACCTGCTGTCTCCCTCATTGGTAACATGGTTACTGTCTCGCTGCTTTGTGGTCTTTTCTCATTATGCTCTGTAGCACTGTCCCTCCTCTTTTCCTTTCTCTTTACCCATCTGCTTTCCCACTTGTCTAAGCACCTCCACACTTGTGCACTCTGTAGCAATTCTCTGAGGTGTGTCTTCATGCCTGCTGACCTCATGTGTTCAAAATCTGTGGTCCCAAAATCCAACCTGTAGCTTCTGCTCAAGTGTTTCATCTTGTCTATGTCAACCCCGTTTCTGTCAGCTGCTTCCTGCAAGCCCTTATGTACCTTGTTCACTTCCTTCGTAATCCTGGGACATAGATACCTCAGTTCTTCTTCCGTGTAGGATTCTAGCCTATTTACACCCATAGTCCCTTCCACCAATTCTTGTGCTTCCATGTTCAACCTGACCCTATTCATATAGTCTTCTCCTTTCCCACTGGCTGAACTTTGTGTGGAATTTAAACTGTTGAACCACTGTGTCAGCTGTTGCGCATTTACCCCCATCAGTGTAGCATTCACATCGACTGCCATTGATGGTTGCGGCAACTTTTCAGTATTCAATGTTAAAGGTATTATCAGTGGGGGACTCGACCTCACCAGTGTAGACTGAGCACATATAGGACTAAACTCCATCAAGGATCCAGATCCATTTGGCTGAGCCGCTATCGGAGTTATCCCTGGAGTGTTCTCTATGCACCTCCTCTCTGTCCCATTCTGCAACATTGATCCCTGACTGTTCATGCCTAAGTTAGGCTGGCTATACAGAGGTACCGGTGGACCTACAGTAATGGGTAGTGATATCGCGTCTGGGTTCTGTCCATTTCCCATGTTCTGAGGCATGTTCATTCCCATACTATGGGTCATCATTGCCGGCATGCCCATCTGACTCCCCGTCATCTGACCATATGCGTTTCCTCCCTGCATCTGCTTTTGAGGCATCATAAACTGAGTTGATTCAGCCTGTGTCATTGTTGGATTGTGACCATTCTGTACTCCCCTTACTGTTTGTTCTAGAACCATTCCTCCACTATTGTCACTGCTGTAGTACCCTGGCATCTGCGGTTGATAGTTTTCTGCTGGTTTCATTATGGGCACATCGGGATATATTCTCCTAACCTGCGGTATCTGAGGGGTGAACAGTAAACTCGGGTCCTTAGATCCCGATGGCGCTCCTGAACTCTGGGTTTCACTGTTCTGTACCGATGCCGGAGGGGCAGAACTGGTACTTGGACCTTGTCCATTCTCCGCATAAGGTGGTGGACGGTCGTTCAGCAATTGCATTATTAACTCCTCATCCTCTAACTCCTCTTCTCTTCTCAATTTTTCCTCTTCCTCTCTATCCTTTGAACACTTTCTGTCCGTCTTACAGGTAGCTTTCTTACCTGTCTCCTCTTCTTCCTTAGTAATTGCGGGAAACAATTTTTTCCCCTGCAATATATCTGACCTCCACACCTTCTGCGCATTATCCCACCTAGCATCCGCTAGTGTCTTTTCTACCTTCCTCATCCTTGTTTCAAACTTATTCTTTTGTTGCTGTCTAGCCATTAATTCCCAGATTGCTAGAGCCTCAAACTGGGCTGGCCTTGGAGGCACCTTCATGTCATACATCGTGAATCTCAAATTCTCTAGGATCCTTATATTGAATGTCCATTGTATCGGAAACGCTACGCTCCCATGTTTCTCTGTCAGTTTGTGCCATTGCTTTAGCCAAAGACACGGAGCTACCCCTTTTTCCTCCATTACAATGTAAGCTGGAGTACCTTCGGGCGGCGTCTCCTCTCCTACGCTCGCTTTAATGTAAGACTCCCCCTTCATCGCACTCCTAAATGCTTTAAGGAATTTCATTTTCTCGTCTTTTATTTCACCAAGTTTATAATCAATAGGTCACTTTTATTCCACAAAATTTGTAATCAATAGGTGACTTTAATTCCCGGAATACTCTTCGCTTGCCTTTCCCCTTCCAATCGAGCCCCACGGACTGCGTCCAATCCGTGCGCGACCCTTCTCTCCAACCAACCTATCCCAGCGCGGCTCCTAGTGACGTCACACTCACACACACTGCGGCTGACAAAGCCTCGCGGCTAGTCTTCCTTCACTCAGCTCCTCCCGTAACAACTTCTTGCATGTATCGCGAGCTACCAAAAACTAAAACAGATCTGTCGGTTTACTACAGGAAGGGTAACACAGTCGCTTCAGGACCTTAGGGACCTTTCACTAGCCTTGGCCGCTATTCCGTCTTTCTCAGTCCCCACGTTCGCAAGCAAATCTGACCTGCAGACCTACTCTCAACTTGTCAATGATCTATTCTAGTGCACTTAGAATCTTGTCAAAGCCCGAAGTCGAAGTTTCTTTCACTCCCTAACACACGTACCGACTCGTTGACCACGCCCGATCAACCTACTAAACCGCCCAGACCACAACATGGATCAACATACTCCAGAGTCTCTTGACCTCGCAGGGCCCGTCTCAACAACAACAACCACGTGGACCTTTTTATGCACAAAGCGCCAGACGCACATGAAGTTCGACGACTTCCCTACTCTCACACTCGGAGCCGCACCTCCGATATCTCTATGAAGTTCGACGACTTCTCTACTTCTACACCCGGAGTCGCACTCCGCTATCCTTTAAAGAAAAAAAAAATCCTCTCAACCTTTTCACACACCCTGCGGCAATAAGCTGTGCAAGCGCCAAACCCTAACTTCACTCATACCATCACTAGTACCGCCAACGCCGTTTCCACACCTCCGTTCTCTCCATCCGCAAGCTCCGAGATCCCGGGAAAGTCGCGGTGGACCTAGCCCATCATCATTCTGTCAATCTGTTTTGCCCAAGAAAATCTAATTCAACTTCTCGAATGAGGTCTCAAAATGCGTAACCATTAATTCAACACCATGTACTCTAATAGTACAGGGTCCCAAAAGACGTAACCGTCCTCTGCTACCATCTACTGATAGAGCGAACCGTAGTAACAATTTTACCTGTGTTCGGACGCTCTTTAGGCCGATGAATCTTTTGACTAAGTGGGAACTCTCTGTACTCTTAATCGATCAATCGCATCAAATCAATAATCAATAACGTACATAAGCAATACCTTGATCAACATAACACTTAATGACTAATCCAGAATACATTTCGGCGAACCCTGACCTTTCAGCCAGGAATAACCACACCAGTTTATTGCAAAGTTAGTGAATTTATTTCCCTATATTAACAAAGCTAGCACAATATAAATGTGTCTCAACACTAAATGATAAACATAAATGAACATTAATAGCTGTCCATAACGTCGAAACAAGTGTAATCTATGTAGCATTTGAATCACAAGGCATTCGATAATGGCAATGCAAAGCACTAATACGATAATCTGTAATGGGCTAATTGCGTACATTTAGTCAGCATAACAAGATCTCAAATTGCATCGTGCGACATATGGAATTCTCATCTAACCTCAAATTAGCATCGGCATGTGGGACTTCATGCAAAAATAATTTAGCAACATTAATTTAGAAAACTCCTAACTAGGGATCTTATCAAAATCAGCAGTTGGTTACCTAAAAGAAACACAATGCAATTTTACAATTTCCTCTCATATTTACCAATTACGATCAGCAATCAAGGAAGTCTTCGTCTCACAGGTACCGTTTCTCGATCAGCATGGGACGGGACAAAGGGGCAGGGGTGGACGGGGCAATTGCCTCACGGCGGCAAGGTAAGACTACTACTTCATGCAAAGGGACAAATCAAAGTTAAAGTCTCTAGGGCAAGAATCATTAAAGTCTCTTTCTCTCGATTAGAGAAAGCATCAAGGTCTCTCAAAATGGCGTCGCAGCAAAGTGGGCCATAATAGCTACAAAGTCTACAAAATGGCGTAGTGTCCAAAATGGAGAGAGCTTTCCTCTCGTGCACCTGGGTTTTATAGACAACAGTTCGAGTCCAGTAGGGTCTCCATTGGAGGGTTCATAGGTTAGCTTCAAATTGTCCAATCAAAAACGACAGTTCTCAAGCTTTTACTTAAGCATACATTATCCTTGGAGATGGGTACGCAAATCGCAACATTGTCTCCCAATTAGTTCACTTTCAGAGCCTCCATTGTCCGCACCTGCAAGTCGACCTTGAATTAAAGAGAAATATGCCATGCTGGCACGAAACTTTAAGATAAGCATGTGAACAGTTTCTGTGGAAAAATACAGCTTCAAGCAGAAATACACGTTTAATAGCACATTGGAAAAGTACGAACATCTAAACCGTGAGACCAGGCCACTAGGCCAAAGCCTCCGCTAAAGTAATGCTAAGCTAACGCATTTCAAACAAGAAAATCGTAGCACACGTTTATGATTATGTCGGATTAGTGCAATTTTAATACACTACGTTATATGAAGCACGCTTATAAATGTTGGCAAACTACTCTAAGGGCACATTTTGTCCCCGTACAATCTTTATTAGTTCGGTTAATGTCACACATGATTATTTCACACTACGTTTATGCGTTAATAAATGAAAACCTTCATTTTCTGCTTCATCAGTACCAAGTTGTTATGTTTTGCAAAAAAATATTTCTTTAGTTATTTAATATTTCCAGTTGTTGATTTTGTCCTAAGATTAGCCCAGACCTCGTTATATACATTGTAGCCACCAACCTAGGCCAATCAGACGATGGAGGAAGTTCAAAGCCCTCAGTGTGTGAGTGGGCCAAAGACTTGATCTCTTCTTGGGATTGGTCATGTCAGCGGTCTTGTTGTTTCGGGCCTAGTTAGTTCAAAGCCTGTTTGATTTGGGCCTGGGTCAATTGGGCCTTGACTGTCAGGTGCGGAGCAGACAGGCGTGCAGGCGCACCGGCCAAAAAAAGGCAGCAGAGGGCAAGGCAAGGAGACCGGCAAGCTGCCCAGGACAGCGCTCAGAGGATGCGAACTGAGTGCATCCCCAGTGCAGGGAGGCAAAAATTGCGGACCACCAGCAGGCTCAGCAGCCGCTAAGCCAAAGCCAGCACCAATGACTCTCAGACAGTACCAACAGTAGGTTTTAGAAGGTAGCAGCAAAGAAAGATAGTTATTAACTTCTGTTGTAGATAGGCCGGAAAAGTGTAGCTTTGTAAAGACGACATGGCACGTAACTCCGCACTGTATGCGCCCTGTAAGCACACGCAAACTTATTGCCTAATAATACCTGCAGTGGAGTCGGAAGAAATGTCTGTGGACACTGCATGGGAGTCCAGTCGCGTTTTTACATTGCCCAGTGAGAGATAATATGTGTTGCTTATGAACAACAAGGTGGCCACTTATGTGTAACACTTGTAGTATGTTGCATGTTAAGGACTTGAGGGGTTGAGTTGTAGTTAGCTTATTGCGGCATCATGGTTTCAGAGTTCTCAGGTTTTCTGGCAGACACGGGTACGATCAGGGTTCCCCACTGGTATTGTGCGATCAGAGCCCGAGTACGGTGGGGGATATGCACTCCCTGCTGGAGTGTTTTATATCCATTTGTGGTGTTCAGTGTAGACACTTTGCCTCTCCTCTTGGATTACAAAAGGATAATACACTAACAACACAGTCTCAACAATGAAGTCACTATGAAGGCACAATATGTGTAGGCAAAAACATGTTTATTATATCAAACAGGAAATTGAACAATGTTTACAGTAAGTATTCGACTGTTTAATTGTGAATTGGTTGTTCTACTCTGTGCACATAATACTGAACAGTTTCATTTTCTTATTTTTATATTTTTTATTTTTTTAAGACACAGCAGGGTACAGATCTCATCATAGAACTTCATCAATTGCTACTGACATTTAAGCAGATACAAATTCATTAAACCATGCAGTTACCAAACTATCCTCTAGACCCTTTGGAGCCATGACGACAGGGGGGCCCACATTTTCAATCCCCTTTTTCTGCCAGTCGTGCCCTTAATCGTATTTAAACAAGTTTCCAAATGATACACAGATAAAAGCTGCCTAAGCCATTGATTCCACAAAGGGGGTTTGGGTTTCAACCAATCAGATGCAACACAACCATGCATTACTGACATGGCCAAAAAAAGAAAATATCGCAATTGGTTCCCACAAACTGTCTCATCGACCCCTAGCAACACCAATTGTGGTGTGAGGTTTATGTCCTGTCTCAGGAGTTTTTCCAAAAAATTTGAAATATCACTAACAAATCCTGATAACTTTTCACAACCAAAGAACATATGGCTCAAATCAGCCATTGTACTTCTACACCGTGGACAATTAATACCCTCTGTCCTTCCCCATCTGGCAATCTTAGCAGGTGTATAATATAGATTAAATAATACTTTATAATGCTGAGCTTGCGGTCCGGCCAACAGAAACACACATCGAGCCATGGCTAAAGAATCTAGGACCGCAGCTTCACTGGCTCCTATCCGCCGTTCCCAAATACTGAACAGTTTCAAATGAACGCACTCTGTTATGCTGTAAAATATCAGCAGTTAAATATACAACAGCACTGGCAGGAGACAGGAACTAGTAAAGCATGGAATGTGGCCTATGCTCACATCTGGTAGGAAAGTCCTGTTTTCACCTAAGGCCCTAAACACAAAGGCAACTCTAAAATAATTATAAAGTAAAACCAAAATCACTCGCACTGAAGGGAACCTCTTTGAAAGCCCTGAAGTGCCATTTTGACAGAAAGAGCTTCAACCCGTCTAGAGGACTGTCCACTACATTAGTGGTGGATCTTTGGCTTGTTTGGATGGTGGGTTTTGTGACTGGGCCTAAAGAAGAATCCAATCGGTAAGATCCACTGTGCCATGAGTACTGCAACCCCAGTGAAACTTCCTCATCAACTGGCACTGGTGCTGTCACTGCTTAGCTGAGTAAGCATGCAAAGGAAAACTAGCCACACTAGTGGTGGATCACATTGAATAGGGGTGTCCTTCCCACATGAAGATTATTGTCAGCACTGATCTACATAGCCCACAGGGACAGTCTTCAACCAAAGAAATGAAACAGACAAAAAAGTACAGTGCAAAGTGAGAAAGATATCTCTGGGGTAGAAATCTATTCTACAAGGCAGGGAGAAATTAGCCAGCATTATTATAAGTCAGGTCAGCCTCCCAATTGACAGTAGGCATCCCAGAAACTGTGGAGTAACCCAAAGACTGTCTTGTATTACCATAATAGTACCATTAGCTATTTTTCCTCAGGTGCAGCCCAGATAGACTTCTGGTTACCCCTATTAAACATTCTTTTAGCCCAGAGTACTGACTGATGTCCCTTAATATCTTTTTTCGGTATTGAGTTGTGTGTGAAGAGTACATTACCTATTCCTTTTAGACAAAGCACTAACTGGGCATTACTTTATTATTCACTATTCAAGAGTTTATTGAGTTATGTGTCTCTAATTCTACACGACTTCTCTGAGTATGTATTGGGCTGCTTGACTTTGATACGCTGATGGTTGAGTGCTAAAGTAAACAATCAGTAATGGCGATTTGGTAGTCCTATGTGTGCTGCTCAATGCAGCATACATAGGAGTAGCAAATCGTCATTATTATTAAATGATTGTTTATGTGCTAGAAGGAACACCTTCCTGCACATAAACAATCATTAATGGCATTTTGCTCTTTCTATGTGTGCTGCAGAATGCTTACATAGGAAAAGCAAAAACACAGAGAAATAAAAGTATTTCTCCTCTTTGCACCTTGCTAAAGCCACCCCTAGGGTGGCATTAGTTTTTGGCGCTGCCTCAGGTTTACAAATATCTGTAAATCTGAGGCAGCACCAAAATGCAATGGGTGTTGCATTGGAACACCCACAGCAACACCCACTTCACGCTCCTTTCACACAAAGTGATGCGTGTAAAGGGGCCATATTTACAAAGCGGCACTGAGCAACAAAACATGACTTAACGCAGCTTTGTATATATGGGGCAGGAAATTGCCCCACCAGAACGTCGGTAAAAGTGTTGTTCCAGTGGTGCAATGGCTTTGTAAATGAGGGCCCTAGTGTCCTCAGTATGTGTGTACTTAGCTAGGGTCTTCGGGGTAAGATACTCCCTCTGCAGAAACTAATAGTGATTAACCTATACCTACCGTTTGGAGAGACCTCTCTAGTCTGCCAACAGCAATATTTCCAGACCTCATCCATGACCTCGATGTCCAAGTACTCAGCCCATTGGAAATGTTTATAGGATGCTTCGCCGTCGATCATGAACATAACCGCGGAGTACAAGCACGAGATAAGTTTAAGGTGGCATGGAGACGACAGCAGGAGTGATATTACTGACATTTCCTTAGGTGTTGTGTTTAACAGTTGCAGCAGGGGCTCCAAAGAAATATTTTGGGTACCCATACTATTTTTTTAATTAAGTACTGATTATAAATATGAAAGTTGTAATTTTGTGGACGTTATTTGTCATTTTAACACAGTCTTTAAAAGAAGGCACTTCGATTTTTCATAATGAATTAATTTAATGCCCCATTCACGGTTCATCGAATTACGTAAGAGCATTGGACTAATGTACAATTTTGTGGCAGTTACTGTTTTGGAATACACAACATTCTTTTGCAGAGCACACGAGTTATGTTAATTATACATTGAAATGACCCCAACTGCGGAAATAAAAGGGCTAAATAAAAAATGGGCGGCCTATGTGTACCCTAAATTTAATTGCACCATTTGAGTTGTGCAGTGGAGTACAAGAATATATGCCAGTTCATGGACTGCCTTTCGTGGTATGCTGTGGGTGGGCTGAAGCTGAGCCAAGCGTGCACTCTCTTAGAGTCCCAGGAATACACTGGGGAGCTCAATGACCCCTAGAGTTATGCATGAGGAACCCTCCCAGACCTCCTTCATCTGCACATAAGGGGACTCTGCCGTCACAGTTGCTAAAGGAGGCTGACAGCTAGTTAGCCACGCATGTGTAACGCCTCTCATTTCCCATTACCTACTGAACTCTGCAAATGCAACTAGCAAGTAATCGATTAAAAATTTTACTTTATTTGCTACGTACAAATTAGCCATAACATTGTAAATGACAACGAGATTGACGTACATTTTTGGGAATCTTAACTTAGTCTTTACAGTAGATATTGAGTTACAAAGTAGATAGAGCCCAGGCTGCCTCTCACTTATCTGTGACCTCTTCTCATGGACATCCACACTCTTACAACAGCTGAAGGCCAGATAATGAATGGACGCCCTACTAGGAGCTCACCCATACATCCTGATGCTTCCCTGGTGGAATGTTGTCCCAGCCATTTTTGGTTCATCTTTGCGATTGAAATGGCCGAGGAATAAACAATAGTAGAGGGTTATGTGTATGAAAGCCTTCTGCATTTGGCGCCAGCGCGGAGAAAGCTCAAGTCCCAAGAGAGACATTCAAGAAACTGTGCGGTTGTGAGCAAATTACGACATCCCCATGCGCACCAGTTGCTTATTAGAACACTTGAAACGCCTTAATATCATTAGTATATTTTCTAGGGGTACCTCTGGCCGCTTACTTCAATACAACACTACTTGTAATTATTTATATATATATATATATATATATATATATATGAAGCTATTTTATATAACAAGGTCCAAGGTGCAACAGGGCATTTCATAGAGAACCCTTCCTTACCATTGGAGCGTCCCACACAATAGTACAGAATGTGTGAATGGGGTCCATCTGAGAAGGCTATACAGAATTTAGGATGTGGGATGTAGTAGCCTGGAGGATTAAATTATTTAAATTTTTTGTCGTTATATTTATTTATTTCGAATTGTCTAATTTAAAACAAACTCCACCCATTCAAGTGTCAGATTGCTGTTCTGTGTATAATAGAGATAAAAAGCTAATCATCTATTAACTGTGTATTTTTTTGGTTTTGCAGACTGTTGGAAATCGGGTCTCTAGTTGGCAGTGGTTTGCACTGTGTCCAGTAGGGACCCTCACTCTTGTCAGGATAAGGGAGTCACACAGCTGAGATAATCCCTGCTCACCCCCTTGATAGCCTGGCATGAGTAGTCAGGCTTATCTCAGAGGCAATGTGTAAAGTACTTGTACTCACACACAGTAACACAGTGCAAACACCACAAAAGTACTCTACACCAGTTGAGAAAAATAGCCAATATTTATCTGAACAAAACACCACCAAAATTACAAAAAAAACAACTTACACAAATAAAGATTCTAATTTTCAAAGATTAAATCTTAGTATAGCACTTCGAAAAACAATAGCTCCACTGGGGCTATCACAACATCTACACGGAGACATTCCCTACAGTATGACGCCACTCGCAATGGAGTGCGGACCGGTCACGGAGTCCCGTGGACCCCAGGTACAGTACCTTGGAAAATGAGGAAACAAAGATGTTGCACGGAGTCAGGGAGGTGAGGCACCATAGGAGCCAGTGCAGCATGGGATCCTTACTGCTACCGAGGAGGTGAGGCATTGGTTCCTTGCTGATAGGCAAAGGAGGTGAGGCATCAGGTCCTTACAGTTGCATGGGAGATGATGCAGCGTCGATGGTGAGGTGTTGGTTTATTATGACAAGGTGGGGTCGATGAATCCAGCAAGTCAAGATGTGAGGTGTGGACTTTGCGGTGTCACGATCACCTCACGGGGTCACAGGTGCTGCAGCGTAGTTAGGTGTCACGGACGTCGGTGACACAGCTCTTGGAACTCACACTGTGGTTGGACTTTGGGGGTGCTGCAGCAGTGTCGGGCCTGCAGTGTCGGTCACTGTTGTTGCACTCAGCAGGGAATAAGGCCCCAGTGCAGGCAGCAGCGCAGAGTCAGACAGTGGCGCCGGTTTCCTGAAGACGCTTTGAAGTAGATGTGCTTGTTTCTTGTTGGTTACACCAGAACTCACTCCCAAGGGCCGGGGAACTGGATTTGGCACCACTTGGCAAGTCAGGACTCTCAGCAAAAGAGCACTGGTGCAGGCAGATGAAGACTTTGATGTCCCTGAGACTTCTTAACAGGAGGCAAGCTCAGCCCAAGCCCTTGAAGAACCTTTGGAAGCAGGATGTAGAAAGCAAAGTCCAGTCCTTTCACTCCTACAACAGAAGAAGCAATTAGCAGGCCAGCACAGCAAAGCAAGAGGCAGAGTGGCAGTCCCTCCTACAAAATCCAGTTCTTCTTCCTAGCAGAATGTCCTCAGTCCAGAAAGATTCTAACATACCCATTTCTGCCTTTGAAGGAGGTAAATGTCAAAGAAAAGTATATGTAGTGCACAAGACCTGCCTTTACTTCCCATGCCCCAGACACTTTCCAGGGGGTTGGAGATTGCGTTGTGTAAGGACAGGCACAGCCCTATTCAGGTGCAAGTGTCAGCTCCTCCCACCACTCTAGCTCAGGAAGACCCATCAGGATATGCAGGGCACACTTTAGTTCCCTTTGTGTGACTTTCTAAAGTGAATTCACAAAAAGCCCAACTGTCATCCTGACCCAGACGTGTATTCCACAGACAGGCAGAAGCACAGAACGGCTACGCAAGGAAATGGCTACTTCCTAAAAGTGGCATTTTCAAACTTATAATTTAAAAATCAACTTTACCAAAAGATGTATTTCTAAATTTTGAGTTCAGAGACCCCAAACTCCAGATCTCCATGTGCTCCCAATGGGAAATTACACATAAAAAATATTTCAAGCCAAACCCAGGTTACTGTGTGGGAGAGATAGACCTTGCAGTAGTGAAACCCGAATTTAGCAGTATTTATATCAGGACATGTACAAAACACCAGTACATGTTCTAACTTTTATATATACTTCACCCTACCCATGGAGCTGCCTTGGAACTACCTTTGAGGTGACGTACGTGTAGTAAAACAGCAGGTTTGGGCATGGCAAGTGAGTGCACTTGCCAGGTCAAAATGGCAGTTTAAAACTGCACACTCAGACACTGCAGTGGCAGGTCTGAGATATGTTTTTTCAGGGCTACTCGTGTGGGTGGCACAATCAGTGCTGCAGGCCCACTAGTAGCATTTGATTTACAGGTCCTGGGCACATGTAGTGCACTATACTAGGAACTTATTGGTAAATTGTGTATGTCAATCATGGATAAACCAATCAATAATACCATTTAGACAGAGAGAACTTGCACTTTAGCACTGGTCAGCAGTGGTACAGTGCCCAGATTCCTAAAGCCAGCAAAAAGGAAATGCCGCAAATAGGAAGTCAGAGGCAAAACGTTTGGGGTTAAACCTGCAAAAAAGGGCCTTTCCTAACACAACCCACTCCCAGCCTAAAGCCAGGGTAGGCCAATCAATACCTTGCTGGATTTACCTGCTTAGGGCAATAGAGGCATCCCGAGACTGGTCACTCAACTTAGGTTCTGTACCCTCAGGCTGAACAGAGGACAGTGCTCACTCCTCCTGTCCCTCTTGGTGAGGTCCTGTACCTTCTGCTTTGAGGTAGTACCCCCAGAAAACTGAACTGTTAGAGCACCTTTGGCAGCCACCCCTCCCAGTTCCCCTGACACGGGGGTTACTCATTCAGCAGAATGCAGTCTACGGGCATCTGGGGACTAACTATGTCCCTTCTCTGGATCACCTCCCCACCCCAATCTAAGGACACTAGAGCCATAGGGCAGAAATTGTCCTGCCCATGGCCTTTATTCACTCTACACACCTGGCCGGTATACTGCTCTGGGTAAATTAGCCGTTCCACAACCATGGTGTGGCTAGCCCCAGTGTCCCTCAGAGCAGTGACTGGGACCCCCTTCACTTTTACCTGGTAGAAGTGACAACTCCTACCCTCTGGGATCACCAACTCTCCCTCTGATTTCACCTCTCAACTAAGGGAAATTACAGCATGGTCTATGCCCTGCCCCTGAGGATTATCTCGCCCCAAGGCCACATTGGCCAACTGTTAGAAATGGGGTCTTTGGTTGACAGTCAGGTTACCCCCTGTTCATGCAAGGACCCTCACTCTAGTCAGGGTAAAAGAGAATCACCCTCAGCTAACCCCATCTTACCCCCTTGGTAGCGTGGCAGAGCAGTAGGCTTAACTTCAGAGTGCTAGGTGTAAAGTATTTGTACCAACACACAGAGTAACTTGATGAAAACACTACAAAATGACACAACACAGGTTTAGAAAAATAGGAAATATTTATCTAAGCAAAACAAGACCAAAACGACAAAAATCCACCATATAAAATTGAAGTTATTAATTTTTAAAGAGATTAAATCCAAAAATAGTGCTTAGAAACACAAAATGCTTAGATGAGGTGTTAACACGGCGTGGTGACGGAGTCATTCCCAACAGTCCAACACCAACGGCGCCGGCCACGGAGGTACGTAGACCCCCAGGTACAGTACCTTGGTGAAGAATGGAAACAAGCCGATGCACAAAGTCGGGGATCATGGCGTCTGTGCGAAATGTTGAATAAGCGCACTTCGAGCGGCGTCGGTCACGGTGTGGTGCGGCAACTTCCACGGAGTCGCAGACTTCGGCGGGCTGCAGCAGTGTCAGCCCTGCGAAGGTTGTCTCGTTCCAGTGAAGATCATGGAGTCGGTTGAAGGCAGCGTCACCGGATTCAGCAGCGGCGTCGGTCCAGAGTTGTCCGAAGTCGAGTTCCTTGAGTTTTCACCAGCTTTTCCTTTCAAGGACCTAGGAACTGGATAAGGCACCACTTGTCAGGGTAGGAGTCTCAGCAGAGTGTCCAAGTGCTGGTAAGGGAAGTCTTTGATGGCCCTGAGACTTCAGAACAAGGAGCAAGCTCAGTCTAAGCCCTTGGAGAGTCCTTCTCAAGCAGGAATATACCACAAAGTCGAGTCTTTGTCCCCTTGCACAGGCAGAAGCAGCAACTGCAGGATAGCTCCAAAAAGCACAGTCACAGGCAGGGCAGCATGTCTCCTCAGCTCTTCATCTCTTCTCCAAGCAGAGGTTCCTCTTTATTTCCACAAGTGATCTAAAGTCTGTGGTTTTGGGTGCCCTTCTTATATCCAATTTCTCCTTTGAAGTAGGCTTACTTCAAAGTAAAGTCTATTTTGAATGTGAAATCCTGCCTTGCCCAGGCCAGGCCCCAGACACTCACCAGGGGGTCGGAGACTGCATTGTGTGAGGGCAGGCATGGCCCTTTCAGGTGTGAGTGACCACTCCTTCCCTCCCTCCTAGCACAGATGGCTCATCAGGAAATGCAGGCTACACCCCAGCTCCCTTTGTGTCACTGTCTAGTTTGAGGTGCAACCAGCCCAACTGTCAAACTGACCCAGACGGGGAATCCACAAACAGGCAGAGTCACAGAAATGGTATAAGCAAGAAAATGCCCACTTTCTAAAAGTGCCATTTTCAAACACACAATCTTAAAATCAACTTTACTAAAAGATGTATTTTTAAATTGTGAGCTCAGAGACCCCAAACTCCACATGTCCATCCGCTCCCAAAGGGAATCTACACTTTAATCAGATTTAAAGGTAGCCCCCATGTTAACCTATGAAAGGGACAGGCCTTGCAACAGTGAAAAACGAATTTAGCAATATTTCACTGTCAGGTCATATAAAACACATTACTATGGGGGTCATTCTGACCCTGGCGGTCACCGACCACGGGAGCACCGCCAACAGGCTGGCGGTGCTCCCTCGAGCATTCTGACCGCGGCGGTTCAGCCGCGGTCAGAAACGGAAAGTCGGCGGTCTCCCGCCGACTTTCCGCTGCTCGGGGGAATCCTCCATGGCGGCGGAGCGCGCTCCGCCGCCATGGGGATTCTGACACCCCCTACCGCCATCCTGTTCCTGGCGGGTCTCCCGCCAGGAACAGGATGGCGGTAGGGGGTGCCGCGGGGCCCCTGGGGGCCCCTGCAGTGCCCATGCCAAAGGCATGGGCACTGCAGGGGCCCCCGTAAGAGGGCCCCGTAAGAGGCCCCCGTAAGAGGGCAACTGCACCCGTCGCACCTTCCCACTACGCCGGCTCCATTCGGAGCCGGCGTCCTCGTGGGAAGGTAGATTTGCCCTGGGCTGGCGGGCGGCCTTTTGGCGGCCGCCCGCCAGCCCAGGGCAAATCTCAAAATACCCTCAGCGGTCTTGTGACCGCGGAGCGGTATTTTGTCGGGGGAACATTGGCGGGCGGCCTCCGCCGCCCGCCAATGTTAGAATCAACCCCTATATGTCCTACCTTAACCATACAGTGCACCCTGGCCTTGGGGCTACCTAGGGCCTACCTTATGGGTGCCTGACATGTAAGAAAAGGGAAGGTTTAGGCCTGGCAAGTGGGTACACTTGCCAAGTCGAATTTACAGTTAACACTGCACACACAGACACTGCAATGGCAGGTCTGAGACATAATTACAGAGCTACTTATGTGGGTGGCACAACCAGTGCTGCAGGCCCACTAGTAGCATTTGATTTACAGCCCCTGGGCACCTCTAGTGCACTTTACTAGGGACTTACCAGGAAAATCAAACATGCCAATCATGGATAAACCAATTAACCATACAATTTACACAGAGAGCATATGCACTTTAGCACTGGTTAGCAGTGGTAAAGTGCTCCGAGTTCAAAAGCCAACAGCAACAGGTCAGAAACAATAGGAGGCAAAAAGATTAGGAATGACCCTGCATAAGCAAAAAAGTCCAACACCCCTGTAGCGGGGCTACCAGTGGGGGTTTTCTTAGGACAGACAGAGTCCACTTTCTTGTGTCCTATCTGAGAACACAAGCAACGGGGTTGAAAATGGGGTGCCCTGGGCCACCGCCCACCATAACCTCCTTCCTTCCTATCAGAAGGGACATGGGAACCTTTTTCTCCCCTACTAATCTGGGACCTGTCTATGTCTCCCTTGACCTTCCCCTCTTTCTTCTTTTGGGGACCCTGACCAACCTTATCAGAGTTTTCCACATACAACTTCTTTTGGTCCCTGGTGCTGAGCCAGCGGCCCGCCTCCTTGGCAAGCTGCCTTGGGTCAGTAAGCTTGCTGTCAATCAAGTGCTGGCACAGCTCTGGAAAACAGCAACTAGAAAAGTTCTCCAATGCAATCAAATTGTAGAGCCCCTGACAGTCTGTTATCTCGCTGCCCTTCACCCAACCTTCCAGTGCTCTGCAGAAAAAATCAACATTCTCCCCCAAGCTTGAGACCCAAGTTTAGTACTCTTCCTAAACTTTACCCTGTAATTCTTTGGGGTGAGACAATACATCCTGGTCAGGGCATCCTTACTGGCAGAGTACCTCATCTGATCCTCTGGATCTAATGCCAACAAGGTGTCCCTCCACTGAGAAAGTTTTTCCACAAACCTGCTCCCAATCTCTCTCAGGGACCCTGTTCATCCTCAGCACCCCCTCAAAACCTCAAAACCACTGCTCTGTCATCCCCCACAACAAAATCCTTCACCATATCCTTGGGTATATGTACCTTTCCCTCAGAACGCACTGTAGAACTGCTGCCACCATCTGTGCTGGACCTGTGTTTTTAGATCCAGCTCCTTCAAGCTCAGCTCTTGAGTTAAAAGCATTTTCTTCTTGTTAGAAATTGGGTCTGTAGTTGGCAGAGTTATACACTCTTGTCCAATTAGGGATGACAATCCTAGTCAGGGTAAGACACAACACAACCTAAATTATCCTGTACTCACCCGCTGGTAGCTTGGCACAGAGCAGGCAGGCTTAACTTAGAAGGCAATGTGTAAAGTGTTTGTGCGATAACTCATACAGTAATACAGTGAAAACACCACAAAAATACAACACAGAAGTTTTAAAAAATAGATAATTGTCATCTGAATAAAATAAGTTCAAAACGACAAAAATCCAATAAGCACAAGTTGAAACATCACTTTTAAAATGTTTAAAAGAGACTCAATCCTTAGAAATCAATAGTTGTTTGTTTGTAACACACAGTACCTGGGGTATGGTCAAAAATAACGACACATGGAGACCGCAGAGGAGGAGATGAATGGAAAAATAAGGTGTTGCTTTGGATTCTTTCTACGCTACAAGGGGTTGCGTTGTTTCTCAAGAGTGCAGTTTTGGTTCCTCTCTGCGATGCAAGGATATTTTGACAGCCAGGGACGGTGCGTTGAAAATCCTTGATGTGCTGGGAGTAGGTGCTGCGTCGATCCGGTAGGTGATGCGTCGAATTTTCCATTGCAAGGCAGGCGCTGCATCGAATTTCCCGTCAGGCGGTCAGTGCTGTGTCGTTCTGGTCGGCGGTGCAGCTATTTCTCAGCTAAGATGCGTGCTTTGCGGCAATTTCTGCAGTCGTTACGTCGATTTTATGACGCACAAGGATTTTCTTGAAGAGGTGAAGTCTTTGTTGGCCCTGAGACTTCAGAAACTGGAGGCAAGCTTAATCCAAGCCCTAGGAGAGCACTTTAGGAGGAAGGCAGAGTCCTTCCAGCAGAGTCAGGAGCGCCAGGCAGCAGGGCTACAAGCAAGAAAGCAGTCCTTCCGCAAAGCAGTCCAGATGCATCCTTTGGGCAGCCAGGTAGTCTCTCTGACAGATTCCAGGTGTAGGTCCAGAAGTGTATGATTTGGTGGGGTCAGGGACCCAGTTTATATAGTTAGAATGCCTTTGAAGTGGGGGAACCTTTAAAGAGTGGTTTTGAAGTGCACAAGTTCCCCTTTCAGCTCAGTCCTGTCAGCCAGGATCCCTGTGGGGGGGGGAGGAGGGCTGGAGGGGTTATCAGTCCTTTGTGTGAGGGTAGGCCACTGGCCTTTGAAGTGTAAGAGAGAGCCCCTCCACCCTTCCTGCCCAGGAAGACCCATTCTGTATGCAGATGTATGAAGATGTGACTGAGTGTCCTGTGTTTATGGTTGTCTGGGTGGAATGAACCAGGTAAGCTGTCAACCAGTACAGACTAAACGTGGATTGGAGACAGGGCTGTACAGCACAGATGGCAGTAACTGCAGAGAAATGCCCACTTTCTGAAAGTGGCATTTCTAAAATAGTAATATTAAATCCAACTTCACTCCTGCTTAAACATCAACTATGCAGCTCCAGCTGATGGCTCAGCAGACTAAAACATGACCGTGAATCAAACTCAAAAGTTGCAAAAAGAGAAAAATCAAACTAGTATGTTACAGTATGTTGTGTTGTAACAGTCTGTGATGTGGAAGTAGTGTACACCAATCACAATCAGTCTGGCGTATCTCAGAGGCAATGTGTAAAGTATTTGTACACACACACACACACATACAGTAACAAAGAGGAAATTACACAGACAACACCCAGATAATTATCTCAGTGTCTAGTAACCTAGAAGTTTTAGCCAACAGAGTCCTTGGATGCATGCGGGCTATCAACAATTTGATGTCCAATAATTGCCTAAAGCTCAATTATAGGAAAATGGAAGTGGTTTTATTGGGCAACAATACTTCCTTCTGGTCCCCCACTTGGTGCCCACATGAATTATGTGCCTTATCCAGCCCTGTGTCCAAAGCCAAAAATCTTGGCATTATCTTTGATGCGAAACTGACCTTTCAGAAAAACATCAAAGTGTTGACTTCCTCTTCCTTTTTCATCCTAAAGAGGCTGATGAACATCATTCCATTCATTTTTCACAATCTACAAAAACTGGTGACTACTGCCCTCATGCTCTCAAAGTTAGATTATTGAAATGCACATTATATCAACCTGCAGCAGAAACTCTTAAACAGGCTGCAAGTTTTGCAAAATGCTGCAGCTCACTTGGTGCTCGGAATTCCAAAATACCATTCAGGCTCAAGCACCCTAAACCAGCTTCACTGGTTTCCAATACACAAGCGGATAGTGTTTAAATCCCGTTTTATCACCTTAAAGCTCTGAATCGTATTGGCTCTGAATACCTGAAACAAAAATGTATTAGGCACCATCTGTTAGACCTGACATGCCTTAGGGTGGTCACCCCTAACTTTTTGCCTGCCTCCCTCCACTTTTTGGACCCTGTTTTGCTGGCTTTTAGACTCTGCGCACTTTACCACTGCTAACCAGTGCTAAAGTGCATATGCTCTCTTCCTTTTTAAACATGGTAACTCTGGATCATACCTGATTGGACTATTTAATCTACTTATAAGTCCCTAGTAATGTGCACTACATGTGCCTAGGGCCTGTAGATTAAATGTTACTAGTGGACCTGCAGCACTGGTTGTGCCACCCACTTAAGTAGCCCCCTTAACCTTGTCTCAGGCTTGCCATTGCAAGGCCTGTGTGTGCAGTTTCACTGCCACCTCGACTTGGCATTTAAAAGTACTTGCCAAGCCTAGAACTCCCCTTTTTCTACATATAAGTCACCCTTAATGTGTGCCCTAGGTAACCCCTAGAGCAGGGTGCTGTGTAGGTAAAAGGCAGGACATGTACCTGTGTAGTTATATGTCCTGGTAGTGTAAAGCTCCTAAATTCGTTTTTACACTACTGTAAGGCCTGCTCCCTTCATAGGCTAACATTGGGGCTGCCCTCATACACTGTTGAAGTGGCAGCTGCTGATCTGAAAGAAGCAGGAAGGTCATATTTAGTATGGCCAGAATGGTAATACAAAATCCTGCTGACTGGTGAAGTCGGATTTAATATTACTATTCTAGAAATGCCACTTTTAGAAAGTGAGCATTTCTTTGCACTTAAATCTTTCTGTGCCTTACAATCCACGTCTGGCTGGGCTTGGTTGACAGCTCCTTGTGCACTCACTCAGACACACCACAAACACAGGGTACTCAGCCTCACTTGCATTCATTTGCATTTTGAATGGGTCTTCCTGGGCTGGGAGGGTGGAGGGCCTGCTCTCACACAAAGGACTGTCACACCCCCTACTGGGACCCTGGCAGACAGGATTGAACTGAAAGGGGACCTGGTGCACTTCTTAGCCACTCTTTGAAGTCTCCCCCACTTCAAAGGCACATTTGGGTATAAAACAGTGCCTCTGCCCTACCTCATCAGACACTTGCTGGAGAAGAAACCTGAACCAGAAACTACATCCTGCCAAGAAGAACTGCCTGGCTGCTCAAAGGACTCACCTGTCTGCTTTCTACAAAGGACTGCTGCCTTGCTGTTGCCCTGCTGCCTTGCTGAACTCTTGTCTGGCTGTGAAAGTGCTCTCCAAGGGCTTGGATAGAGCTTGCCTCCTGTTCCCTGAAGTCTCAGGACCAAAAAGACTTCTCTTTTTCACGTGGACGCTCCGTGCGCCGAAAATTTCGACGCACAGCTTGATCCGCGGCGAGAAAAACACTGCACACTGACGCTGATTGACGCGATGCTCTTGGGACGACTGAAAATCCGACGCACGGCTTCGCAAGGACAACGCCACCCGACCTCTAGAGGAGAAATCGACACAACGCCTGCCGTGAGATCGTAATTTCGACGCGCAGCCCCGCAGACCGACCTCTAGAGGAGAAATCGACGTGACGCCTGCCGTGAGACCGTAATTTCGACGCGCAGCCCCGCAGACCGACGCGCAGCCGGAGAACAAGCAGGAAAATCCACGCACAGACCCGGGACATCTGGTAATCCCCGCGATCCACAGAAAGAGACTGTCCGCGTGCCGGAAAACGACGCACGACTTCCCCGCGTGGAAAATAACGACGCGAGTCCGTGTGTGCTGGGGAGAAATCGACGCCCACACCCTTTTTCCACGCACCTCTTCCTTTGTGGCCCTCTGAGGAGATTTTTCCACTCTAAACCAGGTACTTGTGCTTGAAAGAGACTTTGTTTATATTCTAAAGACTTAAGACACTTTGGGGGTGATTCTGACCCCGGCGGTCACGGACCGCCGGGGCCAGGGTCGGCGGGAGCACCGCCAACAGGCTGGCGGTGCCCCGCAGGGCATTCTGACCGCGGCGGTTTGGCCGCGGTCAGATGCGGAAAACCGGCGGTCTCCCGCCGGTTTTCCGCTGCCCATTAGAATCCTCCATGGGGATTCTGACAGCCCATACCGCCATCCTGTTCCTGGCGGTTCTCCCGCCAGGAACAGGATGGCGGTATGGGTTGTCATGGGGCCCCTGGGGGCCCCTGCAGTGCCCATGCCAATGGCATGGGCACTGCAGGGGCCCCCGTAAGAGGTCCCCACTTTGTATTTCAGTGTCTGCTTTGCAGACACTGAAATACGCGACGGGTGCCACTGCACCCGTCGCACCTTCCCACTCCGCCGGCTCAATTCTGAGCCGGTGTCCTCGTGGGAAGGGTCTTTTGCACTGGGCTGGTGGGCGGCCTTTTGGCGGTCGCCCGCCAGCCCTGCGCAAAAGCCAAAATACCCTTAGCGGTCTTTCGACCGCGGAGCGGTATTTTGGAGGGGGGAAGTCTGGCGGGCGGCCTCCGCCGCCCGCCAGACTCAGAATGACCCCCTTTATATCACTTTTCAGTGATATCTCTACAATTTCCCATTGCAACTTTATTCTTTTTGACCTACAATTATCCTGATAAATATTATATATTTTTCTAAACACTGTGTGGTGTATTTTTGTGGTGCTATATGGTGGTATTGTATGATTTATTGCACAAATACTTTACACATTGCCTTCTAAGTTAAGCCTGACTGCTTGTGCCAAGCTACCAGAGGGTGGGCACAGGATAATCTTGGATTGTGTGTGACTTACCCTGACTAGAGTGAGGGCTTTTGCTTGGACACGGGGTAACCTCACTGCCAACCAAAAACCCCATTTCTAACATTGGTGATCAGCGGTGAGGCTAGGACTTGTATTTGTGCAGAGACATACAGTAGCTAAGTATTTCACTACCTACCCATAGTTGAAGGTCAACTTGGTTTTTTATCTCTTTTTGCAAATCCGTTTTTTTTTCCTGACAATTTTCAAAAACTAAATCCTCACTCAACATGTCTCTGACTGGGTCCCAGACAGGGGACTTTGACCTAGTCCAGTTGGATACATATACGGTCAAACAACTAAGAGGATTCTGCAGGGCACTGAGGGTACCCACCCAAGGGGCCTCCAGAAAGGAGGACTTTCAAGTGGCGCTGAGGGCCTGGGCAGAAGCCCATTTAGAGAATGATGAGGAAGAGGAGCCAGAAAATGGCACCTCAGAGGAATTTTCACTATCTGTGGATGGTGTTACCACTGCAATTGTGCCCCCTTCCGGACCAGGGAACAGTGTCTCTATGCAAAGCCTGACCGCAGAGGAAAGGAGAGAGGAAAGGGAATTCCAATTGCAAATGGCAAAACTGAAAATTGAGGCTCAACAGGAGGAGAGAAGGGCAGAGAGAGAAGCCAAACAAGCTGAGGCTGAAAGAGCAGCCAAACAGATTGAAGCTGAAAGAACAGCCAAACAGATTCAAGCAGAAGCTGAAAGGGCAGCCAAACAAGCAGAAGCTGAAAGAGCAGCTAAACAGGTGGAAGCTGAAAGAGCTTTGGCTGAAAAGAAACTATTGCTGGCTCATGAACTGAGTCTCAAGGAGCTGGAGATCAAGGCGAGACAGTCTGAATCCAGCAATAATGGTGGCAGCATACAGACAGGACCTGCTGGAGAAAAGAAGGTTCGTATACCCAAAAATGTGGTGCCCAGTTTTGTGGTGGGAGATGACATAGATAAATGGTTAGCTGCTTATGAAGTTGCACTAAGGGCTCATGAGGTTCCTGAAGGGCAATCGGGGGAAGCTATGTGGGGTTATGTGCCGCCATTGGGGAGGGACACACTTCTCACATTGGATCAACCTGATCAAAACACATACCCACTTCAGAAAGCCACTTTACTTGCCAAGTTTGGGCTGACCCCTGAGGGATACCGTCAGAGGTTCAGGGACAGCACCAAACAAAACACACAAACATGGGTAGATTTCTTTGACTTTTCCAGTAAGGCACTGAATGGATGGGTGCGGGGCAACAAAGTAAATGACTATAAAGGGTTATATGACTTGATTCTGAGAGAGCATATGCTTAATACTACTTTTACAGAGTTGCGCCAGCACTTGGTAGATAGTAAGCTGACTGATCCCAGGAAGCTTGCTGAGGAGGCGGACCTCTGGGTTAGCAACAGAGTGTCCAAAAAGGTACCTGGGGGGGACTCCCACAAAGGTGGTCAGGGTTCCCAACAGAAGAAAGAGGGGGGAGATAAACTTACAGATAAGGAACTCTCAAAAGGCCCCCAAAAGAATTCCCAGGGAGGGGGTGGCAACCATTCCTTCTCTAGATTTGGGAAGAAGCCAGGGACATTTGATAAGTCAGGGAAATCCAACCCCAAATGTATGGAGTGTTACCAGTATGGTCACTATAAAGGCGACCCCCAGTGCTCCAAAAGGGCACCGTCCACTACCGGACAGACACCTGGGATAACTAGTGTAGCGCTTGGAGGGGAGATGGACCCAGATAGCTTTGGGGAGCAAGTAGAGATTTCCCTAGTGTCCCTGGGAGAAAGAGAAATGGTGCCCAAAGCCCACATGCCCCGAAATACTTCCAAGTACAGGCAGTGGGTCACCATTAATGGGCAGAAGGTGGAGGCTCTGCGTGACACAGGAGCCAGTATGACTACTATCCAGAGTTAGCTGGTGTCCCCAGAGCAGATAGTCCCTAATACATTCCACCAGGTCATAGTCGCTGACAATCGTGAGAGTCACCTACCGGTGGCTCTGGTTCCCTTTGAGTTGGGGGGGGGTCTCTGGTACTCTGAAAGTAGCTGTGAGTCCTGCCATGCCTGTAGATTGTCTGTTAGGCAATGATCTTGAGCACACTGCTTGGAAAGAAGTAGAGCTCAGATCTCACCTGGAGATGTTAGGGTTACCTGAGTGGGTCTGCATGACCACCAGGTCCATGGCTGCCCGAGAAGGAAGTCAAGGGCGTCTGGAGCCTGGAAAAATGGCCCAGACAGCCGCCCCAGAGGGGGGCCAGGGGCGCGGAAAACCTGCCTCCAATGTTCACACGGTGGTAGACGAGGTCCCTGAGGAAGAGGAGGCCCCTGAGCCAACCGGGGAGGACATAGCTGCCCTGGGTAACCTACCTGAACTTGCTGGCTGGCAAGTAGAGGGGGGCCCACCAGGGAAGCATTCTGCAAGGCGCAGAGAGAATGCCCCACCCTTGAGGGTCTGAGGAAGCAGGCCACAGACCACACAGCAGGTGACGCCTCTGGCGCTCACCATATTTACTGGGAGAATGATCTCCTTTACAGTGAGCGTAGAATTCCAGGTCCTGGGCCACACCGTGTGCTGGTGGTCCCCCAGTGTTACCAGAAATTCCTAGTAGGCCTGGCTCACGACATTCCCCTGGCAGGACACCTGGGCCAAGACAAGACCTTTGACAGGCTTAACACCCACTTTCATGGGCCCAGAATGAGGAAAGCCTCAGATAACTTCTGCAGAGCTTGCCCCACCTGCCAGGCTAGTGGGAAGGCAGGGAAATGGCTTAAAGCTCCCCTGATCCCACTCCCAGTCGTTGGCACCCCCTTTGAAAGGGTGGGCATTGACATTGTTGGTCCCTTGAACCCCAAAACTGCCCGGGGCAACAGGTTTATCCTGGTTTTGGTGGACCATGCCACCCGCTATCCAGAGGCAATCCCTCTGAGAACAGTGACTGCAAAGGTGGTGACCAGAGCCCTGATGGGAATATTTACCCGTGTGGGATTCCCTAAGGAGGTCGTGTCTGACAGGGGCACAAACTTCATGTCTGCATACATAAAGACCCTGTGGGATGAGTGTGGGGTGACCTACCGGTTTACCACCCCTTATCATCCTCAAACCAATGGGCTGGTTGAGAGATTCAACCAGACCCTGAAAGGCATGATTGGTGGCCTGACTGAGGCCATGAGGCGTAAGTGGGACGTCCTCTTACCCTGCCTGTTGTTTGCTTATAGAGAGGTGCCCCAGAAAGGGGTGGGGTTCAGCCTAACCTAAATTATCCTGTACTCACCCGCTGGTAGCTTGGCACAGAGCAGGCAGGCTTAACTTAGAAGGCAATGTGTAAAGTGTTTGTGCGATAACTCATACAGTAATACAGTGAAAACACCACAAAAATACAACACAGAAGTTTTAAAAAATAGATAATTGTCATCTGAATAAAATAAGTTCAAAACGACAAAAATCCAATAAGCACAAGTTGAAACATCACTTTTAAAATGTTTAAAAGAGACTCAATCCTTAGAAATCAATAGTTGTTTGTTTGTAACACACAGTACCTGGGGTATGGTCAAAAATAACAACACATGGAGACCGCAGAGGAGGAGATGAATGGAAAAATAAGGTGTTGCTTTGGATTCTTTCTACGCTACAAGGGGTTGCGTTGTTTCTCAAGAGTGCAGTTTTGGTTCCTCTCTGCGATGCAAGGATATTTTGACAGCCAGGGACGGTGCGTTGAAAATCCTTGATGTGCTGGGAGTAGGTGCTGCGTCGATCCGGTAGGTGATGCGTCGAATTTTCCATTGCAAGGCAGGCGCTGCATCGAATTTCCCGTCAGGCGGTCAGTGCTGTGTCGTTCTGGTCGGCGGTGCAGCTATTTCTCAGCTAAGATGCATGCTTTGCGGCAATTTCTGCAGTCGTTACGTCGATTTTATGACGCACAAGGATTTTCTTGAAGAGGTGAAGTCTTTGTTGGCCCTGAGACTTCAGAAACTGGAGGCAAGCTTAATCCAAGCCCTAGGAGAGCACTTTAGGAGGAAGGCAGAGTCCTTCCAGCAGAGTCAGGAGCGCCAGGCAGCAGGGCTACAAGCAAGAAAGCAGTCCTTCCGCAAAGCAGTCCAGATGCATCCTTTGGGCAGCCAGGTAGTCTCTCTGACAGATTCCAGGTGTAGGTCCAGAAGTGTATGATTTGGTGGGGTCAGGGACCCAGTTTATATAGTTAGAATGCCTTTGAAGTGGGGGAACCTTTAAAGAGTGGTTTTGAAGTGCACAAGTTCCCCTTTCAGCTCAGTCCTGTCAGCCAGGATCCCTGTGGGGGGGGGAGGAGGGCTGGAGGGGTTATCAGTCCTTTGTGTGAGGGTAGGCCACTGGCCTTTGAAGTGTAAGAGAGAGCCCCTCCACCCTTCCTGCCCAGGAAGACCCATTCTGTATGCAGATGTATGAAGATGTGACTGAGTGTCCTGTGTTTATGGTTGTCTGGGTGGAATGAACCAGGTAAGCTGTCAACCAGTACAGACTAAACGTGGATTGGAGACAGGGCTGTACAGCACAGATGGCAGTAACTGCAGAGAAATGCCCACTTTCTAAAAGTGGCATTTCTAAAATAGTAATATTAAATCCAACTTCACTCCTGCTTAAACATCAACTATGCAGCTCCAGCTGATGGCTCAGCAGACTAAAACATGACCGTGAATCAAACTCAAAAGTTGCAAAAAGAGAAAAATCAAACTAGTATGTTACAGTATGTTGTGTTGTAACAGTCTGTGATGTGGAAGTAGTGTACACCAATCACAATCAGTCTGGCGTATCTCAGAGGCAATGTGTAAAGTATTTGTACACACACACACACACATACAGTAACAAAGAGGAAATTACACAGACAACACCCAGATAATTATCTCAGTGTCTAGTAACCTAGAAGTTTTAGCCAACAGAGTCCTTGGATGCATGCGGGCTATCAACAATTTGATGTCCAATAATTGCCTAAAGCTCAATTATAGGAAAATGGAAGTGGTTTTATTGGGCAACAATACTTCCTTCTGGTCCCCCACTTGGTGCCCACATGAATTATGTGCCTTATCCAGCCCTGTGTCCAAAGCCAAAAATCTTGGCATTATCTTTGATGCGAAACTGACCTTTCAGAAAAACATCAAAGTGTTGACTTCCTCTTCCTTTTTCATCCTAAAGAGGCTGATGAACATCATTCCATTCATTTTTCACAATCTACAAAAACTGGTGACTACTGCCCTCATGCTCTCAAAGATAGATTATTGAAATGCACATTATATCAACCTGCAGCAGAAACTCTTAAACAGGCTGCAAGTTTTGCAAAATGCTGCAGCTCACTTGGTGCTCGGAATTCCAAAATACCATTCCGGCTCAAGCACCCTAAACCAGCTTCACTGGTTTCCAATACACAAGCGGATAGTGTTTAAATCCCGTTTTATCACCTTAAAGCTCTGAATCGTATTGGCTCTGAATACCTGAAACAAAAATGTATTAGGCACCATCTGTTAGACCTGACATGCCTTAGGGTGGTCACCCCTAACTTTTTGCCTGCCTCCCTCCACTTTTTGGACCCTGTTTTGCTGGCTTTTAGACTCTGCGCACTTTACCACTGCTAACCAGTGCTAAAGTGCATATGCTCTCTTCCTTTTTAAACATGGTAACTCTGGATCATACCTGATTGGACTATTTAATCTACTTATAAGTCCCTAGTAATGTGCACTACATGTGCCTAGGGCCTGTAGATTAAATGTTACTAGTGGACCTGCAGCACTGGTTGTGCCACCCACTTAAGTAGCCCCCTTAACCTTGTCTCAGGCTTGCCATTGCAAGGCCTGTGTGTGCAGTTTCACTGCCACCTCGACTTGGCATTTAAAAGTACTTGCCAAGCCTAGAACTCCCCTTTTTCTACATATAAGTCACCCTTAATGTGTGCCCTAGGTAACCCCTAGAGCAGGGTGCTGTGTAGGTAAAAGGCAGGACATGTACCTGTGTAGTTATATGTCCTGGTAGTGTAAAGCTCCTAAATTCGTTTTTACACTACTGTAAGGCCTGCTCCCTTCATAGGCTAACATTGGGGCTGCCCTCATACACTGTTGAAGTGGCAGCTGCTGATCTGAAAGAAGCAGGAAGGTCATATTTAGTATGGCCAGAATGGTAATACAAAATCCTGCTGACTGGTGAAGTCAGATTTAATATTACTATTCTAGAAATGCCACTTTTAGAAAGTGAGCATTTCTTTGCACTTAAATCTTTCTGTGCCTTACAATCCACGTCTGGCTGGGCTTGGTTGACAGCTCCTTGTGCACTCACTCAGACACACCACAAACACAGGGTACTCAGCCTCACTTGCATTCATTTGCATTTTGAATGGGTCTTCCTGGGCTGGGAGGGTGGAGGGCCTGCTCTCACACAAAGGACTGTCACACCCCCTACTGGGACCCTGGCAGACAGGATTGAACTGAAAGGGGACCTGGTGCACTTCTTAGCCACTCTTTGAAGTCTCCCCCACTTCAAAGGCACATTTGGGTATAAAACAGTGCCTCTGCCCTACCTCATCAGACACTTGCTGGAGAAGAAACCTGAACCAGAAACTACATCCTGCCAAGAAGAACTGCCTGGCTGCTCAAAGGACTCACCTGTCTGCTTTCTACAAAGGACTGCTGCCTTGCTGTTGCCCTGCTGCCTTGCTGAACTCTTGTCTGGCTGTGAAAGTGCTCTCCAAGGGCTTGGATAGAGCTTGCCTCCTGTTCCCTGAAGTCTCAGGACCAAAAAGACTTCTCTTTTTCACGTGGACGCTCCGTGCGCCGAAAATTTCGACGCACAGCTTGATCCGCGGCGAGAAAAACACTGCACACTGACGCTGATTGACGCGATGCTCTTGGGACGACTGAAAATCCGACGCACGGCTTCGCAAGGACAACGCCACCCGACCTCTAGAGGAGAAATCGACACAACGCCTGCCGTGAGATCGTAATTTCGACGCGCAGCCCCGCAGACCGACCTCTAGAGGAGAAATCGACGTGACGCCTGCCGTGAGACCGTAATTTCGACGCGCAGCCCCGCAGACCGACGCGCAGCCGGAGAACAAGCAGGAAAATCCACGCACAGACCCGGGACATCTGGTAATCCCCGCGATCCACAGAAAGAGACTGTCCGCGTGCCGGAAAACGACGCACGACTTCCCCGCGTGGAAAATAACGACGCGAGTCCGTGTGTGCTGGGGAGAAATCGACGCCCACACCCTTTTTCCACGCACCTCTTCCTTTGTGGCCCTCTGAGGAGATTTTTCCACTCTAAACCAGGTACTTGTGCTTGAAAGAGACTTTGTTTATATTCTAAAGACTTAAGACACTTTGGGGGTGATTCTGACCCCGGCGGTCATGGACCGCCGGGGCCAGGGTCGGCGGGAGCACCGCCAACAGGCTGGCGGTGCCCCGCAGGGCATTCTGACCGCGGCGGTTTGGCCGCGGTCAGATGCGGAAAACCGGCGGTCTCCCGCCGGTTTTCCGCTGCCCATTAGAATCCTCCATGGGGATTCTGACAGCCCATACCGCCATCCTGTTCCTGGCGGTTCTCCCGCCAGGAACAGGATGGCGGTATGGGTTGTCATGGGGCCCCTGGGGGCCCCTGCAGTGCCCATGCCAATGGCATGGGCACTGCAGGGGCCCCCGTAAGAGGTCCCCACTTTGTATTTCAGTGTCTGCTTTGCAGACACTGAAATACGTGACGGGTGCCACTGCACCCGTCGCACCTTCCCACTCCGCCGGCTCAATTCTGAGCCGGTGTCCTCGTGGGAAGGGTCTTTTGCACTGGGCTGGTGGGCGGCCTTTTGGCGGTCGCCCGCCAGCCCTGCGCAAAAGCCAAAATACCCTTAGCGGTCTTTCGACCGCGGAGCGGTATTTTGGAGGGGGGAAGTCTGGCGGGCGGCCTCCGCCGCCCGCCAGACTCAGAATGACCCCCTTTATATCACTTTTCAGTGATATCTCTACAATTTCCCATTGCAACTTTATTCTTTTTGACCTACAATTATCCTGATAAATATTATATATTTTTCTAAACACTGTGTGGTGTATTTTTGTGGTGCTATATGGTGGTATTGTATGATTTATTGCACAAATACTTTACACATTGCCTTCTAAGTTAAGCCTGACTGCTTGTGCCAAGCTACCAGAGGGTGGGCACAGGATAATCTTGGATTGTGTGTGACTTACCCTGACTAGAGTGAGGGCTTTTGCTTGGACACGGGGTAACCTCACTGCCAACCAAAAACCCCATTTCTAACATTGGTGATCAGCGGTGAGGATAGGACTTGTATTTGTGCAGAGACATACAGTAGCTAAGTATTTCACTACCTACCCATAGTTGAAGGTCAACTTGGTTTTTTATCTCTTTTTGCAAATCCGTTTTTTTTTCCTGACAATTTTCAAAAACTAAATCCTCACTCAACATGTCTCTGACTGGGTCCCAGACAGGGGACTTTGACCTAGTCCAGTTGGATACATATACGGTCAAACAACTAAGAGGATTCTGCAGGGCACTGAGGGTACCCACCCAAGGGGCCTCCAGAAAGGAGGACTTTCAAGTGGCGCTGAGGGCCTGGGCAGAAGCCCATTTAGAGAATGATGAGGAAGAGGAGCCAGAAAATGGCACCTCAGAGGAATTTTCACTATCTGTGGATGGTGTTACCACTGCAATTGTGCCCCCTTCCGGACCAGGGAACAGTGTCTCTATGCAAAGCCTGACCGCAGAGGAAAGGAGAGAGGAAAGGGAATTCCAATTGCAAATGGCAAAACTGAAAATTGAGGCTCAACAGGAGGAGAGAAGGGCAGAGAGAGAAGCCAAACAAGCTGAGGCTGAAAGAGCAGCCAAACAGATTGAAGCTGAAAGAACAGCCAAACAGATTCAAGCAGAAGCTGAAAGGGCAGCCAAACAAGCAGAAGCTGAAAGAGCAGCTAAACAGGTGGAAGCTGAAAGAGCTTTGGCTGAAAAGAAACTATTGCTGGCTCATGAACTGAGTCTCAAGGAGCTGGAGATCAAGGCGAGACAGTCTGAATCCAGCAATAATGGTGGCAGCATACAGACAGGACCTGCTGGAGAAAAGAAGGTTCGTATACCCAAAAATGTGGTGCCCAGTTTTGTGGTGGGAGATGACATAGATAAATGGTTAGCTGCTTATGAAGTTGCACTAAGGGCTCATGAGGTTCCTGAAGGGCAATCGGGGGAAGCTATGTGGGGTTATGTGCCGCCATTGGGGAGGGACACACTTCTCACATTGGATCAACCTGATCAAAACACATACCCACTTCAGAAAGCCACTTTACTTGCCAAGTTTGGGCTGACCCCTGAGGGATACCGTCAGAGGTTCAGGGACAGCACCAAACAAAACACACAAACATGGGTAGATTTCTTTGACTTTTCCAGTAAGGCACTGAATGGATGGGTGCGGGGCAACAAAGTAAATGACTATAAAGGGTTATATGACTTGATTCTGAGAGAGCATATGCTTAATACTACTTTTACAGAGTTGCGCCAGCACTTGGTAGATAGTAAGCTGACTGATCCCAGGAAGCTTGCTGAGGAGGCGGACCTCTGGGTTAGCAACAGAGTGTCCAAAAAGGTACCTGGGGGGGACTCCCACAAAGGTGGTCAGGGTTCCCAACAGAAGAAAGAGGGGGGAGATAAACTTACAGATAAGGAACTCTCAAAAGGCCCCCAAAAGAATTCCCAGGGAGGGGGTGGCAACCATTCCTTCTCTAGATTTGGGAAGAAGCCAGGGACATTTGATAAGTCAGGGAAATCCAACCCCAAATGTATGGAGTGTTACCAGTATGGTCACTATAAAGGCGACCCCCAGTGCTCCAAAAGGGCACCGTCCACTACCGGACAGACACCTGGGATAACTAGTGTAGCGCTTGGAGGGGAGATGGACCCAGATAGCTTTGGGGAGCAAGTAGAGATTTCCCTAGTGTCCCTGGGAGAAAGAGAAATGGTGCCCAAAGCCCACATGCCCCGAAATACTTCCAAGTACAGGCAGTGGGTCACCATTAATGGGCAGAAGGTGGAGGCTCTGCGTGACACAGGAGCCAGTATGACTACTATCCAGAGTTAGCTGGTGTCCCCAGAGCAGATAGTCCCTAATACATTCCACCAGGTCATAGTCGCTGACAATCGTGAGAGTCACCTACCGGTGGCTCTGGTTCCCTTTGAGTTGGGGGGGGGTCTCTGGTACTCTGAAAGTAGCTGTGAGTCCTGCCATGCCTGTAGATTGTCTGTTAGGCAATGATCTTGAGCACACTGCTTGGAAAGAAGTAGAGCTCAGATCTCACCTGGAGATGTTAGGGTTACCTGAGTGGGTCTGCATGACCACCAGGTCCATGGCTGCCCGAGAAGGAAGTCAAGGGCGTCTGGAGCCTGGAAAAATGGCCCAGACAGCCGCCCCAGAGGGGGGCCAGGGGCGCGGAAAACCTGCCTCCAATGTTCACACGGTGGTAGACGAGGTCCCTGAGGAAGAGGAGGCCCCTGAGCCAACCGGGGAGGACATAGCTGCCCTGGGTAACCTACCTGAACTTGCTGGCTGGCAAGTAGAGGGGGGCCCACCAGGGAAGCATTCTGCAAGGCGCAGAGAGAATGCCCCACCCTTGAGGGTCTGAGGAAGCAGGCCACAGACCACACAGCAGGTGACGCCTCTGGCGCTCACCATATTTACTGGGAGAATGATCTCCTTTACAGTGAGCGTAGAATTCCAGGTCCTGGGCCACACCGTGTGCTGGTGGTCCCCCAGTGTTACCAGAAATTCCTAGTAGGCCTGGCTCACGACATTCCCCTGGCAGGACACCTGGGCCAAGACAAGACCTTTGACAGGCTTAACACCCACTTTCATGGGCCCAGAATGAGGAAAGCCTCAGATAACTTCTGCAGAGCTTGCCCCACCTGCCAGGCTAGTGGGAAGGCAGGGAAATGGCTTAAAGCTCCCCTGATCCCACTCCCAGTCGTTGGCACCCCCTTTGAAAGGGTGGGCATTGACATTGTTGGTCCCTTGAACCCCAAAACTGCCCGGGGCAACAGGTTTATCCTGGTTTTGGTGGACCATGCCACCCGCTATCCAGAGGCAATCCCTCTGAGAACAGTGACTGCAAAGGTGGTGACCAGAGCCCTGATGGGAATATTTACCCGTGTGGGATTCCCTAAGGAGGTCGTGTCTGACAGGGGCACAAACTTCATGTCTGCATACATAAAGACCCTGTGGGATGAGTGTGGGGTGACCTACCGGTTTACCACCCCTTATCATCCTCAAACCAATGGGCTGGTTGAGAGATTCAACCAGACCCTGAAAGGCATGATTGGTGGCCTGACTGAGGCCATGAGGCGTAAGTGGGACGTCCTCTTACCCTGCCTGTTGTTTGCTTATAGAGAGGTGCCCCAGAAAGGGGTGGGGTTCAGCCCCTTTGAGCTTCTCTATGGTCACCCTGTCAGGGGACCCCTAAGCATCGTTAAGGAGGGCTGGGAGAGAGCTCCCCAGGCCCCTCCCCAGGATGTGGTCAGCTACATGCTGGCCCTCCGCAAACAAACCCAACGCTTCTGGAAGGAGGCCCAGAGTAACCTCGAGGCCAGTCAAGAGGTGATGAAGGAGTGGTACGACCAAAAAGCCACTCTAGTTGAGTTCTCACCTGGAGACAAAGTTTGGGTGATGGAGCCAGTAGAGCCCAGGGCTCTCCAGGACCGCTGGACTGGCCCCTTTGAGATCAAGGAGCGTAAAGGGGAGGCCACTTACCTAGTGGACCTCAAGACCCCTAGGCAACCCCTAAGGGTCCTCCATCACAACCGGCTCAAACCTCACTTTGAGAGGTCTGAGGTCAGTATGCTCCTAGTCACCGATGAGGGCATGGAAGAGGAGAGTGAACCTCTCCCCGACCTCCTCGCTGTCAAAGAAGGGGATGGGTCAGTAGGTGGTGTCATTCTCTCTGACTCCCTGACTCCAACACAGAGAGGGGACTGCTATGAGCTGCTAGAACAGTTCTCCCCCCGTTCTCCCTTACACCTGGACTAACCCACCTCTGTGTGCATGACATTGACACAGGTGACAGTGCTCCTGTAAAGAACAAAATTTACAGGTTGTCAGATAAAGTGAAGGCCAGCATCAAGGAGGAGGTCTCTAAGATGTTGACTTTGGGGGTTATTGAGAAATCCAGTAGTCCCTGGGCCAGCCCTGTGGTATTGGTTCCCAAGGCTACTGCCCCATGTGCGAAACCAGAACTCCGGTTCTGTGTGGACTACCGGGGTCTCAATTCAGTCACCCGGACTGATGCTCACCCCATCCCCCGAGCTGATGAGCTCGTTGACAGGCTAGGCGCTGCCAAGTTCCTGAGTACATTCGAACTCACTTCCGGGTTCAGACAGACCACAGGCCCCTCAGTTGGCTCATGCAGATGAGGGGTGAGAATCCAAAACTCTTGAGATGGTCCATTTCCCTACAGGGGATGGACTTTACGGTGGAGCATCGCCCAGGGGTTGACCACACCAATGCTGATGGTCTCTCCAGATACTTCCGCCTTAGCGATGAGAGCTCCCAGGAGGTCGGGTAGCTCTCCCACTTTCAGCTGGGGGGGACACATGTTAGACCTGACATGCCTTAGGGTAGTCACTCCTAACTTTTTGCCTGCCTCCCTCCACTTTTTGGACCCTGTTTTGCTGGCTTTTAGACTCTGCACACTTTACCACTGCTAACCAGTGCTAAAGTGCATATGCTCTCTTCCTTTTTAAACATGGTAACTCTGGATCATACCTGATTGGACTATTTAATCTACTTATAAGTCCCTAGTAATGTGCACTACATGTGCCTAGGGCCTGTAGATTAAATGCTACTAGTGGACCTGCAGCACTGGTTGTGCCACCCACTTAAGTAGCCCCCTTAACCTTGTCTCAGGCTTGCCATTGCAAGGCCTGTGTGTGCAGTTTCACTGCCACCTCGACTTGGCATTTAAAAGTACTTGCCAAGCCTAGAACTCCCCTTTTTCTACATATAAGTCACCCTTAATGTGTGCCCTAGGTAACCCCTAGAGCAGGGTGCTGTGTAGGTAAAAGGCAGGACATGTACCTGTGTAGTTATATGTCCTGGTAGTGTAAAGCTCCTAAATTCGTTTTTACACTACTGTGAGGCCTGCTCCCTTCATAGGCTAACATTGGGGCTGCCCTCATATACTGATGAAGTGGCAGCTGCTGATCTGAAAGGAGCAGGAAGGTCATATTTAGTATGGCCAGAATGGTAATACAAAATCCTGCTGACTGGTGAAGTCGGATTTAATATTACTATTCTAGAAATGCCACTTTTAGAAAGTGAGCATTTCTTTGCACTTAAATCTTTCTGTGCCTTACAATCCACGTCTGGCTGGGCTTGGTTGACAGCTCCTTGTGCATTCACTCAGACACACCCCAAACACAGGGTACTCAGCCTCACTTGCATACATCTGCATTTTGAATGGGTCTTCCTGGGCTGGGAGGGTGGAGGGCCTGCTCTCACACAAAGGACTGCCACACCCACTTCTGGGACCCTGGCAGACAGGATTGAACTGAAAGGGGACCTGGTGCACTTCTTAGCCACTCTTTGAAGTCTCCCCCACTTCAAAGGCACATTTGGGTATAAAACAGGGCCTCTGCCCTACCTCATCAGACACTTGCTGGAGAAGAAACCTGAACCAGAAACTACATCCTGCCAAGAAGAACTGCCTGGCTGCTCAAAGGACTCACCTGTCTGCTTTCTACAAAGGACTGCTGCCTTGCTGTTGCCCTGCTGCCTTGCTGAACTCTTGTCTGGCTGTGAAAGTGCTCTTCAAGGGCTTGGATAGAGCTTGCCTCCTGTTCCCTGAAGTCTCAGGACCAAAAAGACTTATCTTTTTCACTTGGACGCTCCGTGCGCCGAAAATTTTGACGCACAGCTTGTTCCGCGGTGAGAAAAATGCCGCACACCGACGCTGATCGACGCAACGCTCTTGGGACGACCAAAAATCCTACGCACGGCTTCGCAAGGACAACGCCGCCCGACCTCTAGAGGAGAAATCGACGCAACGCCTGCCGTGAGATCATAATTTCGACGCGCAGCCCCGCAGACCGACCTCTAGATGAGAAATCGACGCGACGCCTGCCGTGAGATCGTAATTTCGACGCGCAGCCCCGCAGACCAACGCGCAGTCGGAGAACAAGCAGGAAAATCCACACACAGACCCGGGACATCTGGTAATCCCCACGATCCACAGAAAGAGACTGTCCGCGCGCCGGAAAACGACGCACGACTTCCCCGCGTGGAAAATAACGACTCGAGTCCGTGTGTGCTGGGGAGAAATCGACGCACACACCCTTTTTCCACGCACCTCTTCCTTTGTGGCCCTCTGAGGAGATTTTTCCACTCTAAACCAGGTACTTGTGCTTGAAAGAGACTTTGTTTATATTCTAAAGACTTAAGACACTTTATATCACTTTTCAGTGATATCCCTACAATTTCCCATTGCAACTTTATTCTTTTTGACCTACAATTATCCTGATAAATATTATATATTTTTCTAAACACTGTGTGGTGTATTTTTGTGGTGCTATATGGTGGTATTGTATGATTTATTGCACAAATACTTTACACATTGCCTTCTAAGTTAAGCCTGACTGCTCGTGCCAAGCTACCAGAGGGTGGGCACAGGATAATCTTGGATTGTGTGTGACTTACCCTGACTAGAGTGAGGGCTTTTGCTTGGACAGGGGGTAACCTGACTGCCAACCAAAAACCCCATTTCTAACACCATCCCTCTGGAACCTTGCGCTCTTCATCAGCATGCATTGTTATTGTTCCCAAAATCAAAACATTTAAATGCGGCAGCAGAAGTTTTGTCTACTGTAGATCAAAAAGATGAAACTTTATGCCTCTTTTCCTTAAGGCTAGTTCAAACCTTTGTGCTTTCAGAAAGGGCCTGAAAACATGGCTTTTCAATCTATAACTTCTTCAAGACCGGTCCTCTGCTTGGCATTGTTAGCTCTTTGCTTCTCCTTTACAGCAAGCAGCACCTAGACACCCTCGGGCAGCAGTTGCACTATATAAATAATAATTCAATTTCATGTGGAGGTTAGTCAATCTATGCCAGATCTGACGGCTCAGAAGAGTCATGCATCCACTTCAGAGATCCATATTTGACTTCTTGGTCTCAGATTGGCATCCTGGCAGATCCACTCAGACTTTCTTTATTCTGAATTCAGTATAATGAGTATGACTCAATTGGGTAATCATAAACCTATGGCATGCAACACCTAAATATCGACAAGGTAAATGCATGTTATGTATAAGTATAGATTTATATTTTATAAAAACCAAACGAGTTTACATTTGAAAATTGATTTATTGTTGCATCTAAGTTCAATTTAGGTAACCAAATACATGAATTCGGGCCAGAGACCAATTACAGTAGTGACATAGCTATCATACTATCAAAAGCTTTTTTAGATCTTTAAGAATAGAAACAATCATGACATACAAAGCACAAATTATTTCTCAATCTCAAAATAGTCGTACAGAATGATATCATGCATAACTCTAAATTGAATGCAAACTGAAAATGTGGTACATTTTAGGAAAATTCAACAGCACGCATTTTTTAAAATTATTGTTGCACATGTTCTTTTCACTTTGTGCAAATAATTATCCGCTTAACATCTAAAAAGTATTCATGACACATATTTGGCCTTGTGAAATCACATTTGAAGGAGACTTGTTTGAGGGCACATTGATCATTAGTTTATGTAAACTATAATGACAAAGACTAATGGCTGCAGTGCTCCATGTGTCTGTGAACTTAGTGCAACGCTTCAATTGTTTTTTTTTTAATAGCAGATAATTTATGGACGCTGTCTAGAACATGGATTTAAAGATAATAACATCAACTTTGCATCACTATTATTTTGGTACAGTTGGGACCCTCTTTGAGGTCATGCTACAGATGTCTTTTACAACAAATGTTCCAAACAATAAACTAATGCAATGTTACATTCCGTTACTTTTTTTTAGATGGAATGAAATATCGTGCATGTAGAAGGAAAATTTAAGAGGCTTTATGAGTGGTGCTTAGCTGGGAAGGGAAATGTCATGTATCACCTCGGGAGATTAGACATGGTCCCATGAGCATGTCCATTTATTTTTTAGGTTTAATGTGTAATGACGATTGTGCCACTCATAGTAGTCAAGTTCTATTCTGCATATGCTCTAAGAGGGTTTGAGACAGTATGTTTCAGCCATTGGCTTATTTGGATCAACAACTTTCAGTTCATAGTTTGAGACATTGGTAGTCTCACCTTCTTTCCATACGTTTTGTGGGTGTATATTTACACCTCCGTTGGAATGCATGTGGGATAATCGTACATCTCAAATGCACGCTCTGTTTACACACATTTCATTCTTTATCTAATCCGTTCATTGGGTACACAAAGCAATCCTTTTTTAAAATTGATTTGACCTTATTACTGCCTTGGGCAGAGCTCAAGTGCAATGCTTACCCACACGCTGATGTCATATTGGAATTCTCGTGTGCAGTTTGGTAGTGTGTGACTCCAAAGGGGCCATCTCAAAATCGGCATCCTTGGAAGACTTTGGGAGATAGTCCTCTTGTTCTTCCTAACTAATGTGTTGGGAAAACACACAGTTCATGAAGGAAATTGCATTTTGTCGGGGCCTAGCTCACGGGCTTCTGACAAGCTTGTGAAGTGCCGTGACAGTTCTGCTGTCCTCCATCACATCTGCCAACGTATCAATAACTTATTATTGATTGTGGGAGACTGCCAGTGGGGAGCGGGGGTGGTGGGAGGGCTGGGGATTTCGATGCTTGTAGCTCCTTAACTTCTCCCTAGGGATCTCTTCCTCCATCTTCGGTTTCGCAGTGCATCTCCTCTTCCTCCACCCCAGTGGGGCTGCCTGGCTACTGCTTTCATCCCCAAAGAGGCTTTCTTTTCTTTGTGGCTACCCAGCCCCTTCCTCCACCCTTGGTGGTGCTCACTGGACTCTGCCTTGACCCCTAGTGCATCTCTCTCGTCATTAGCTATCTGCTACTTGCTGTCATTTCCCCACTGTCCCTCGGCTATTGTCTCTCTTCCCGTAGCTCCACAGGTTGTGTTTGTCTCTTTCAGGGCACAGTGCCCGTGGCTGCTGAATATAATTATTTTCAGATCTGATAGATTCTCCAAACAAATGCCTTATATATGTCACACTTATTAACTTTCCCAATGCTTGTTCTATTGGTTATTCAGTTCATTTGTGTTCCTAAATCAGACCTCTTTCTCACTATACATGCAGATTCTCTCCCCACACATACACATACGAATAGTATTACGCACACAGTCTCTTGTAATCAAGAACCCCCCCCCCCACACAGCTTCACACAGTCTCGCATGCAGATGGCTCACAAATGCAGTCTTCCATAGAGAGCCTCACATAGACAGTCTACTACTTTCTTTTACACACGTAGTAAGTCATTCAAAGGCAGCAACTCTAACACAGACAACGAGATTCCATACTCAGTAGTTGCACTGATGCACAACGTCAAAGGTCTTCTATACATACAGTGTCACCCATGTGCAGAATAATACACAGCATCCAAGACAGTCTCTCTCTCTCTCTCTCTCTCACACACACACAGACACTATCTATCTTTCTCTCTCTGACATGACGGCAGCTGGCTGTTGTCAAATCTTGCAAGAAGATAAGAGTTTTATTTAAATTGCTACTTAATTTTCTAAAGAATCAAAACGTACATATAACTGTATGAGCAACTACCGCCACTACATGTTTGGAAATTAATCTGTTAAATAAAGAGATAACAAAACACATGTACCACTATCAGTTATCATTGTAGAATCAGAAAGTATCAAAACATCAGGGAAATAACATGCCCCAGCTTGCGATTTTCCCACCTAATACCTGGACAATCCCACTGCATCAATTTTCTACCATCCCTGAAATAAACAGCACAGGCTAAGACAACACTTAAGGAATTCACAACATGGACCGAAGGAGTATGGTGCCTTCTCCAGCCACACCTTAAATGCAATAATTGAACCAATAGAAAACTCTAAGCGTTGTAGCCTTGAAAAGCTCTTCATATTAGGATAAATGTTTGGGTAATGTGTGACTCTGAAGATGTATTGGCCTTTTCGTTGCTCTTGGAGGACTCATATCTTCGAATTTTCTCTTCCTCTAGTGCTTTCCAATGAACACCCTTAACACTCTGGTACATATTTGAAGATATTCATTATAAAAGAAAATCTCTAGCAATGGCGAGCTGTACTTTAATGATAGGGATCATCTATGGCTTTTCAAACACTTCTTCTAGCACCCTACCTCTTTGCTGTGCTGTCAGAACATTGCCCTTATGTCCCCTTACACCTATACAGTTTCAGAAAGCAGCTGTTGTCAGTCAGACTCCACTTCTTACAGAGCTTAGCTCCAGTAGTGCAGTAACCCAGTGGTATACAGCTGAAACTGTCATCAGAACATTGCTAATGGTTACACGGGTTCATAGTTCCTCTCACAGATTTGTTCTAATGAGTTATCTACCACTTTCACCATATTTATTGTCTTTATTCTGCCCTAATTCTTGTGACAGCTTTGGCAGGATGTGGTTGCTGTTTTCTGACTTGTTTTGACTGCTTTAGGGCAGTGTAAGACCTTTCATTTGCCTCATTGTCACCCTGCGCTGTACAGGCATGTGAACCTTTTGTTTACACGGAGGCTAGTGTCTTTTTGAATCAGTCCCAAAGCAGCAAACCTCACAGACAATGGAAGATAGCTTCCAGGTTATTTAAGGCATTGAAGACTGAGAAGAGGAAAAGACAGCTAGGTGCTAATCTAACCCTGACTCAGTAGAACAGAATCAGGCTCAAAATATCCTGCAGGAAGATCTAGACTAGACTTAAGACTGGATGTATGTATGCATGTATGGAGACAAACATTAGCCTAAGGGGTGATGCACACAACGAAAAATGAACTTTAAAAGTGATACAATACATCTATTTCCTGGCTTCCCTATATATGGCAAGAGAGTGAAATTATGACTGTGGAAGTCTACTCGATTCCATGTTGGGTTGAAAAGGCTTAATATAAATTAGAAAGAAATAACCATCATCTTTGATAGAGAAAAAATTAAAAAAACTGATCATGCCCAGTGCTTAATTTGAGCTGTGGTTTCCAGTGCTCGGCACCTGTGCCTAATTATCACCATCGGAATACGATTGTCTGTCACATGGTGGAGCTGTTTGCCTGATTTTAGAGAGGAGCAGAAGAACTGTTGCTTAATAATTCAATATACATTAAAATGACTAATACCTGTCAAACAAGCCATTCTTATAGCTTTTGGGGCCGAATAGTCTGATTTGTCACTGTTGTAGGAGTGTGAGGGTTAGTAGTTGTGTTGGGGCTGTCATTGGTAGACCTGGCTTGGCGTTGGTGCGGCAGATGCGGGGGATGGAGGCGAGGGCGAGGCTGGCGGAGCAAAGATTGCGGGTGGGGGTGTTGAAGGTGAGTCTGTCGTTGAGGTAGGCTGGGCCTGTGTCGTGGAGGGCCTTGTGTGCGTGGATGAGGAGTTTGAAGGTGATCCTCTTTGATACTGGTAGCCAGTGAAGGTCTCTGAGGTGGGGGGAAATGTGGTCGCGGCGTGGGATGTCCAGAATGAGGCGGCGGATGCGTTCTGGATTCTTTGCAGCTTTGTTAGGAGTTTGGTTGTTATTCCTGCACATTGGGCGTTTCTGTAGTCCAATCAGCTGCTGACCAGTGCATGGGTGACAGTTTTCCTGATTTCAACGGGAATCCACTTGAAGATTTTGTGGAGCATGAGGAGAGTGTTGTAGCAGGAAGAGGAGATTGCATTGACCTGCTGAGTCATGCTGAGTGTGGAGTCCAAGATGAAGCCTAGGTTGCGTGCGTGGGTGGTGGGTGAGGGCGCGGTTCCTAGGGAGGTGGGCCACTAGGAGACATACCAAACTGAGGGGTTGGTGCCAAAGATTTCTGTCTTGTCTGTGTTTAACTTGAGGTGGCTTGATTCCATCCAGCTGGCGATAGCGTGAAGTCCGTTGTGGACGTTGTTCTTTGCAGTTGTAGGGTCTTTCGTGAGGGAGAGGATGAGCTGAGTGTCATCTGCGTAGGAAACTATGTTGATGGGGTGGGTTTGTGCGATGTTGGCGAGGGGGGCTATGTAAACGTTGAAGAGTGTGGGGCTGAGCGAAGATCCTTGGGGGATGCCACAGAGGATTCTGGAGGCTTCTGACAGGAACGGTGGGAGGCGGACTCTATGGGTTCTGCCTGAGAGAAATGACGGGATCCAGTCAAGTGCCTTGTCGCGGATTCCAGCGCTGTGGAGGCGTGTGCGGAGAGTGTGATGACATACTGTGTCGAAAGCTGCGGAGAGGTCCAGGAGGATGAGTGCTGCTGTTTTTCCTTCGTTGAGCATGGTCCTAATGTCGTCTGTAGCAGCAATGAGTGCAGTCTCGGTGCTGTGGTTTCTGCGGAATCCGGATTGGGAGGTGTCAAGTACCTTGCTGTCTTCCAGGAACCGGGATAGTTGGCTGTTTACAATTTTTTCTATGACCTTGGCTGGGAAGGGGAGGAGGTAGATCGGCCGGTAGTTCTTGGGGCGGTCTGGGTCTGCCTTTGGTTTCTTCAGCAGGGCGTTGATTTCTGCGTACTTCCATCTTTCTGGGAAGGTGGCTGACTCGAAGGAGCTGTTGATGGTTTTGCAGAGGTGTGTGGTGATGATGATGTTTGCCTTATTGAAGATATGGTGTGGGCAGTGGTCCAATGGTGATCCAGAGTGGATGGAGGCCATGGTGGTGGCGGTGTCCTCTATGTTGAAGGGGGCCCAGGTTTGGAGGAGGTGGGTGTTGCTTGGAGCATTGGGTTCTTGGGTGTTGGTAGTCAGCTGGTGGGTCTGGGGTTTGAAGCTATTGTGGATCAAGAGGTCAACCTCACCCTCCTGTGCTAGAGATTGGTTTGCTCTTTAAAGCATTCCATGACTTGGTTGCTTGATTTTGGTGATCATGGTAGGAATACAAAGTAAAAATGTATCAAAAAAATATATGTCAAAAGAGAAAATGTGGCTCGTCGAGCATATCAGTTTACTACTTACAATGACTACTATGGTTTTGATTGGACGTGAAGTGAAAGACTTTGAAGCAGTAACTAGCTTCTCTTAAGTCAGACCTTCATTGAATGTAAGAGATGCATATTTATTCTAGGATATGCAGCCCTTCTGGCAATTAGGTTACTTGCAAAGGATCCGTAGCACACTAAGGGCTTGATTTAGTTTGGTGGATGAGTACTTTGCCACAAAATGTGACGAATATCCTGCCCTCCTCATAATAAGTGCATTAGGATGTAATGTGCTTGTAATAAGGCGGCTGGGATATCTATCACTTTTGTGACAGAGGCCCTCATTATGAACTTGGCGGTAATCACGGCCGAGCGCCGTGCCGATGGTGAACAGAAGACCGCCAGAGGAGGTGGACTACACACTGCCCAATAATGATGGCAAAAACACAAACCTCCAAAAATCCTGCAACCTCCACCCACCGCCAGGGCCAACAACGGCAGAAAGGCAGTACACCCCACCCTGCCACTACCATGCAGACAAATCCTCCCCCCACCAAATAATGATGCACAAATCAGCATGGCGGATAGTGAATGCCGAACAACCATTGGAGGTACGGACCGCGACAGTTAGTAATGGGACCCACCAACAACAAATGCGCACATTGGCAAATCTGAAACCCACACACCTGACATACATCCACAACACTATAAAACACTCACATACGCATCCCACAATCCTTAGCATCACCAATAGCACAGCGGATATTGACAAAACAACACGCATAGACTGAACCCAACATCACACAAGTCACACAAACAAATCCACCACCAAAACCCATACATACCCCAAACACCATCGCAAGCCACGCACACAACCACATAACAGCACCCTCGCAAATACACCCACAACACACACCATGGCACCCCCTAAGCACCACCGCTTCACAGACAGGGAGCTAAGGACCATGGTGGACGAAATACTCAGGGTCGAGCCACAACTATTCGGGGCAGAGGTGCAGCAGACACCCATGGCCAGGAAGATGGAGCTATGGCAGCGGATATTCAACAAGGTCAATGCAGTGGGAAACTATCCACGCACAAGAGACGACATCTGGAAGAGATGAAACAACCTGCGTGGGAAGGTTAGGTCAATGGCATTCAGGCACAACAGCGCCGTATAGAAGACTGGTGGTGGTGGTCGCCACCTACTCCCTCCGAATACACCGACTGGGAGGAGAAGGTCCTGGCTAACCTGCACCCGGAGTGCCTCACCGGACTCACTGGAGAACTGGACTCAGGTAAGTCAACTACAATACCTTAACAGTCACCTCACCTATAATGCATGTATCACCCCATCCCTCTCACTACCACCAGGCCCCTATCCCCTACCCAGTCCACAACACCCACATCCAAGTTCCCTGCATGCCCACAATTCCACCAACAGATCTCCATCCAGCCCCTTGTGCACAGTCACCTACCCCTGCATGGAATCCCAGTGTCACTACAGCACCCACAATGCACTTCCACCCCCACATAAAATGCAACTAAATGTACACAAAGGGACCTTGCATGCCACAACAGGGGAATATAACCATCAAATAGAGCAGAACAGTGCAGCAATTGCAGATAAAGTACCTGACACCCATCTGTTTATTCCCCCACACACAGGCACCACCACCCATGCCACCCGGATGGAGACGTCAAGGAGTGCCAGACCTCCACCTGAAGAAAGAGGCCCAACTCAGGAGAGTGCAGAGGGATGACTGGAAATAGAGGAACTCCCTGGCCCATCGCACAGTCCTGGACTGTCACCCTTTAGAAGCCCCATACAGGATACCACTGACACCACTACAAGCCAGCCACCATCATCAGCTCTGTTCAAACCACCCCACACCAGTGTCTCCCGAGCACAGACTGGCGGCCCACATGTACAGAGGCCAGAGTCTCCACCCACCAACAGGCAGGATGATGAAGGGCCAACTGCAAGTGGGACTGCAGGGGGCTGGGGCCAGTGGGAGGGCATCAGTGGCCCATGGGCGTGGCCAAAGGATGGATGCTGCAGCTCAGTATGTGATATCTGAGGTCCTGGGAGCATACCATCATACCCAAGACAGAATGGGCCACATCCTGGCCATACTGGAGCAGAATCAGAGGCTGCAGATAGCACACCACCAGGAGTCCATGGAGCAATGGAAACAGCTAAATGCCACCATGGCCTCCGTTTCAGGGGTGCTGCAGCACCAGTACCACAGCCAGCCTGAGTCCTCCACCCACTTGCAAGCCCCTACCACTAGCCAGGACACTGCACTGCCTCCTACGTCAGCAGCAACTACTGGACTGGTGACACTGCCAGAGGATACACAGGAAACCAGCACACCTAACACCCTTGCAGCCCAGCTGCACCTTCGCAAACGTGCCCTCAGACTCTGATATGCCACTGAAACACCAGCCAAGACCAAGCCCAACACCAGAAAGTGACTCTGCCCTGAACTGTCTTCCTTGTGTGCCACTGAGCTACCTTGTCGACATGCCACTGCCATCACACCAGCTTCCATTGGCCACATGGACCAAAATACAGTGCTACCAACAACTGAGCATAAATACCTGAGCATGTTTTTTCACCGTGTGCCCACTCCTTTTCACTGTCCCAACACTTATGTATATTTTGCCATTTAAGAAATACACCTATGCACTCAAATGCTATGTCCCTCGTCAATATGTGATATGAATTGTGTTTGTGTATGCATTATCCAGTTACTATCATAATCATACCTTTTTTGCAGGAGGAGATCCAATGCACTGTAATGTCTAAAGTATTCCTCACTGTACCTAATATTGGGTTCCCTGGCACATGCTACTTTAGTCATCATTTAGCATTGTCACTGACAAAAGGAACCACAGTACTTATTAAATGAGTCAGACTGTAAGTATTCAGTGAAAACATCAGCATCATTGAACAGTACCTTAGAGTCACTGGAAGTATAGCCAGATTACCTGGGTCCTGGAGTTGAGATCTTCCGCCTTTTCTTCCTCACCATCACTCTCATCCCCTCTCTGAGGTTGCAGGGCTGGTTGTACAGCACCCTCCTCTTCCAGAAGTTGGATAGCTTTCCTCACAGCCAAGTTGTGCAGCATGCAGCAGGCCATCACTATCTTATACACCTTGTCAGGGACATAGCACAGGGATCCCCCAGAGAGATGGAGGCAACAAAATCTAGCCTTCAGGGGACCTATAGTGCGCTCTATCACCCTTCTAGTACGTCCATGGGCCTCATTATAATTCCTCTCTGCATCTGTCCTGCGATTCATCACAGGTGTCAGGAGCCACTTCAAGTTGGGGTAGCAAGCATCACCTGCAAACGTGGGCGAAAGAGGAGTTGAAAAAACTGCCATTACTTGCATGCAGCCTGGCTGTCAGCTATGTACTGGTCCAGTGTCAAACACACTCACTTATGAGCCAACCTCTGTCCCCTTGTAGTTGTTCCATCATGTGTGGCACACTGCTGTTTCTCAGGACAAGTGAACCATGGACTGACCCTGGGAACCTGGCATTGACATGTGATATGTACTGATCAGCAGTACACACCAATTGTACATTCACGGAGTGATAGTTCTTACGATTCCTATACACCTGTTCATTCACCCTTGGGGGTATGAGAGGTATGTGGGTTCCATCAATTGCATCTATCACATGGGGGATATTAGCAAAGGCATAGAATCCATATTTGATGGCGGGGAGTTCAGCCCTTTGGGGAAACTGGACGTATGTCTGCAAGTGTTGAACATAGACATCCAGGAATTTGGACAGGATGTGGCTCAACATTGGCTGTGAGACCCCTGCACCCATGCCCACTGTCACCTGAAATGAGCCCGTAGCCAAGAAATAGAGCACAGATAGCACTTGCACAGTTGTAGGGATGGCATGCTGATTTTGATTTGCCGGTTTCAGAACAGGATCCATTAATGCACAGAGGTCATGGATTGTAGCTCTATTGAGTCTGAAGGTGATAATGATGTGATGTTCCTCCATAGTGTCCAGATATACCAGGGGTCTGTTTACAAATGGGGCCCTCCCTCGCCACATGGGTCTGCACATATGGGGGAGGAAAGAACACATTCTGAGTGTCAACATACACTTGCGTCCCATGATGTCACTGTACAATTCAAAATGTGTCACATAGGTAAGAATGAGGTACTCCATCAGGCAAATGTGTGCTGAGTTAACTAGTCATAATGGCATCACAGTCTGGACACACTTCCAAAGATGGGTACATGTGAGGGTTATAGAATAATGTCAGCAAGCGACAAAGGGGAGAGAGATTGGGGCCCTTGATGATGCCCCTGGCCAGGCTCTGGAGATGTGGTGGTAGCAAAATGGCAGCCTCCTGCCATCCTGGTCTGATAGAGTGAAAGTGACTTCATTCCGCTTGCGTTAGTTGTCATGGCGGAAGGCGATGTTCACCGCCGTGCACCTGATCATTGGATTACATGGTTGTCAATGGGGAACCTTGGCCAATCATGATTGTCGTTGGCGGTGATAGAGCACACCACCACGGTACCTACACCATTTTAGCAAACCCCTTTTGCTTGACTCCTGATTCACGTGAAGGGTAGTACTCCACTGTGAGTGCTGCTGTGTCCTGACTCTGGTACCCAAGATGGGGCGTGTTACAGGGGAACGGGGCCCGGCCTTCACCGCGGAGGAGCTGGAGAAGCTGGTGGAAGGGGTCCTTCCCCTGTATGCGAAGTTGTATGGACGACCAGAGGAGCAGGTGAGTTGCCATTTGTCATCCGTAGATGTGTGTGACTATGGCGGATGCCTGTATGCATGTGTGTTCAATGTGTGACTGCCCAGCCGTAGTTTGTCTGGCACGTTCTGCCTGTAAGTTGGACAAATGCATGTCAACAATGGCAATTCCATATGGAATGACATGGCATTAGTATTCGGTGCATACATACTGACGTCTGTTTCTTTGCTCTGTGTGTACTATGCAGGTCAGTGCCCATCAAAAGAAAGGCCTGTGGCAAGCCATTGCTAAGGAAGTGCGGACCCTGGGGGTCTATAACCGTTGGAGCACCCACTGCAGGAAGCGGTGGGAGGACCTGAGGCACGGGGCTAGAAAGACCGGAGAGGCCCAGCTGGGGAAGGCCTCCCAATGAGGAAGGGGTGCCTGTCGGACCCTGACCCCCCTAATGGCCTGCATGCTGGTGGTGGCCTATCCGGATCTGGATGGGCACTTGAAGGCAGCACAGCAGCCACAAGGGGGTGAGTAGCAACACTGTTGTGAAACCACTTTGATGGATGTGTTTGGGTTACGTGGGATGTATGCATTGTAGTGCCAGGCACTTAGACAGGTGTGTCCCTGCAGTCCTGCCCCCTCCAATTCCTTGGGATGGTGTAAGGGCTAGTTTTGGCAGGCTCTAAAGGCCTATGAGGGGCCCCTTTTCTGTCATCTGGTATTCATTGTGGCCTTCTGGACTTGTAAGTGCATTGGCTGGGCATTGTCTCTCATGGGTGTACTTCACACAGTGTATCAGGTTCATGTTTTATGAGGGTAATTTGGTGTATTCTGGGGTCATGCCCACTAGTCAGGGGCACATTCATTGCATATGTTGTCTGTCCTGATGGTACGTGCGTGACCTGGGTGGGAGTGTGTGTGAGACAAAATATACATATATTCAGGATTTGACATAGATCTCCCTTGTTTTGTTTTCCCCTGTGCTCTTGTGTCCTTTATATAATTTAGCATCATCTGGTGAGGGAGCTGAGGCACTGGCGAGTGGGTATGCAGCAGTCCATGGTTCCAAGGAGGCAGAGTTGAGCGACGCCAAGGGGACCAGTGGGTTGGAGGACGAGGGGAGGGTATGGGGGAGGCAATTACCACTAGAGGTAGTGACTTCCATACCTCCTCGGATGGCAGCTCCCAGGGGGTGGCGGACTCTACTGGGCCCACCCTGTCTTTACCATCTTCCGCCACCCCCATACCATCACCACCCTCCCAGTTGCCCCCCACTGAGTTGCCCTTGCCTGCTCACCCAGGAGGGTGGGTGTCTCCTTTGCTCCAAGCACCTCATTCCCTGCCCCAGTCAGCCCTACTGCCCTTACAGAGGAGGCTATTGACCTCCTGAGAACCATCTCTGTAGGGCAGACAATGCCATCCAGGGGCTAGCATCCCAGATGCAGCAATGCACTGCATACCTGGAAGGCATTCACTGTGCTATGTCTGGCCTACAGAGATCTTTTCAGGCTCTGGCCTCCTCTCTGATGGCAGCCGGTGTCCCTGGTCTTTCCGTCCCCCCTCCCACCAACTCTACCCCTTCCAGCACCCCACTCCCTTCACCCATCCCAAGCACACATACAGATAGCCGTGCACACAGATCAACACACAAGAAGCACACTGAAAAACCCAAGCACCACACTTCCCACCACAGGCATGCACACACCCAACATACAAAAGCACACACAACAACATCCACTTCCCCCAGTGTGTCAACCTCCCCCGCCACCCTGTCTGTCTCCTCACCATGCACACCCGCATGCACTGCACCCTCAGTCACTGCAGCTGCCCCTGTTCATGCAGTCACCACAACAGCTGACATCCAGACATGCAACCCTGACACCACACCTGCACTCACCATGACTACATTTACAGACACTTGCAGCACACACCATACCTGCAGACACCCAGCCAACATCCATCTACAATGGCTGCCTGTCTTCTCCCACTGTGTCCACCCCCCTCCTCCCAAAACACTCAAACAATCATACACATCCACACCACACACATCCACCACACATAAGCATACTTTACAGGCAACTGCATCCATGTCCAGCACACCTACCCCTGAAACAAGCACTCCCTCAACATCCATTCACAGACCTGCCTCCAAATCCCCTCCAACTGCACCTAAAAAGCTTTTCCTATCCCATGTTGACCTGTTTGAACCTACTGGCCCACCCCGTCTTGTCCCTAAATGTGCCCATGTCATTGCCCAGTCCACTCCTTTTTTGTCCAAGTCCACCCTAGTCTGTCCTTCCCATTCCCTTGCCCCTTCCCCAGGGAGGAAGAGGCCCCGTGTTGCCCTAGGCCCCTTTGCCACCCCCTGGTCCAAGCCCACTCCCCCTCCTTCCAAAGGCACCCCACCTCCCAAAACTAAGCCCAAGACCCTCCCCTTCCAGACCTAAGTCCCCACACCCGCCATCCCCTGCCCCTGTTCCCTGAGGTACCTGGCTGCCCCATTAATGCCCCTTTCCAGTAGAGTACCCTTTGCACACGTGGGAATCAAGTTCGGCCTATATTGGCCCTTCAGGGACTTTCCAAATGGACTGGCCAATGGCCTTATTTGGTAATAGTTTTTTTCATTCTAATAAAATTTGACTGCCCAGTAGTGCTGTTGTCACAATATTGTGATGTTGTTCAGCGTTTCACTTTGGGAGTGTAGTGTGCACATGTGTGTACTTTGGTGAAGGTCTTTGTTGCCCTGTGTCTGGTAAGTAAATCTTGTTTTGATATGTATGGCTTGGGATGTTGGAGGGGTTGGGAATGCATTTGCATTGTGTAACTGTGCCCTTTCTTCCCATGTGTACTAGGCTGCGGTACTTACCGTCGTCGTTGGTTATGGTCCTGGAGGAATATGGCAAGGAGAAGCATTGCCATTATTTCCATTTCATGCTCCATGTCTGCATCGGTGTGTTCTGTGTGCCTCTGGTGAGTGTTTCCTTTTACATTGTTTGTTTCCGCCATGCTTTGCCTGGCGGTGGTTCCCGCCCCGGAACTGCTAGCGATCTGGTGTTTCATTATTTGGTGGGCGGATAGGACCTTTCCGCCAGCCTGTGGGCAGCCTCCTCCATCCTTGTCGGGACTACAAAAATGGCGGTGTGTGGATGGACCGCTATTTGTTTCTCATGTGCTTCATTATTTTGTGGTCTGGACCGCCGGCCTGTTGGCGGTAGTTACTACCACCGCTGGCGGTGAGGTGCTTACCGCCATGTTCATAATAACCACCAGAGTTACCATCCACCAAAGTCTGAATTAGGCCCTAGGTTTCCAGTCTTGGAGTCACTATATTGTCGAATACCTCAGTCGACAATGTTGTCAAGTCCAGAGCTGGCATTCAGGGCTACTTGGATATTGTTAAGGTACAAAGACATTATGTCACTCTAGTAGTCTGCATGGTTTGTAGACCCAAAATAGTTGATCCAATTGTTATCACAGATCTTTGGGACCTTTTAGAAGTAGCAATATGATAACATTTCCAAATAATGTGTGTGGATTCTAGTATTACTTGCAGCATTAGACTACATGATTGAGTGCTTATGTTTAAAGTGCCGTCTTCCAGATGGAGATGTTATTGGTTATTGATGTGTGAGAAAATTAGCCTGTATATACAGTACAGTTAATGTTAGATCTGACAGTTTTAGGGTGACCTTCCCACAGACGTTTTGCCTTTATTCCTCTTATTTTTGCTGATCTCATATTTGCTGGCCTTAGGACTCTGCAGACTTCACCACTGCTAACCAGTTCAAAAGAGCTTGTGTACTCCACCTAAAACATGGTATCATTGGCTTACACCCAATAGACATATTTAATTTACTTGTAAGCCCCTAGTAAAGTGGCACTACCTGTGCCTCGGGCCTGTAAATTAAATGCTACTAGTGAACCTGGAGCTCTGATTGTGTCACCCACTTAGTAACCCTTTAAACATGTCTCAGGTCTCCCATTGCAGCCTGTGTATGCAGTTTTATAATGCCATTTCGGCCAGGCCCTAACGTTCAATTTTAAGACATAAAAGTCCACCATAGGGAAGGCCCGGGACAGCCCAGAGGGCAGGGTGCAGTGAATATAAAAAGCCAGGTGTGTACTTTTGAGTTTTAATTGTCCTGGTAGTGAATAACACCTAAACTAATTTTTCATTACTACAATGCCCACCTCTCCCATAGGATAACTTTGGAGTTCCCTTATCACCTATAAGATGTAACGTCTAAGTGGGAACAGGTAACAAATTCATGCTTGGTGTATGAGATTGAAAAGAAAAATCCTCTCTCATGGTGCAGTACGATTTTAAATTCCAATTTTGAAGATGTTACTTTTAGAAAGTTGGCATTTTCCTGCCATAGACATTTAGGGTACGATATATCAATTTTACCAATAGTGATTACCTAATTGCGATTTTTTGTGAATCACAATTATGTAATTGCTATTTGAATGTATGAAACTCCAGGAGTTTCATTTAGCGATTCCCAACAGCTTGCAAATCGATGTACCTCATTAATATTGATGAGGTAGGCCGAAATTTGCAACCCATTGTGAATGGCTACAATCACAGGGATGGTGGTCTGCTGGGCTCAGTAGACCATCATGTCTGTGATTAGTTTTAAAGCAGCAATCTATTTTTTTTTTAAATGCAGCCCGTTTTCCTTAATGGAAAACGGGATGCATTTAAAAAGAAAAATGAAAAGATTTCTTTTCATTTTTAAAGAGTAGGCAGTGGTCCCTGGGACCACTGCATGCTCTTAAAAAATGTGTTTGCATTCATTCACAAAGGGGAAGGAGTCTTTTGGGGACTCCTTCCCCTTTGCAAATGGGTTACCACCTACTTGAAGATGGTGGTAAAATGCAAATGTTTTTCGACTACATTTCAGTCTCTAAACATTTCAACATACCACTGCGATTCGGTATCAGGACGGGACGCCCTTGACACGCCCCTTCCAAATACCGAATTGGTGTGTAGTCGAAATTCCAATTTATGATTCGGTAACAAGTTACTGACTCGCAAATTATTATTCATTCACACTAAAATGCATTTTTGCGATCGCAAAAATTAATGATACAACTGGCCCTTAGTGCCTGCAGCTTGTCTCTGAGTCACATGACTGGGTGTAGTTGACAGTTGGGCTCTGTGTATTACTCCTAGACAGACACACACAATAGAGAGCTTAAGTATGCCTGGATGGGCCATCACAGGCAGGATGGGAGGGCACAGCTGGGCACAGCTCCACTTGCACATGAGTGGACTGTGTCCTGCTCATGACAAAGAGCTGAATACACCTGTAGTTATTCTGGAGTCGGAGCAGGGGAGTCAGGAAACCTGTGCACTTCAAAGGGAAACCTCTAGAAGCTTCAGCTACTTTAAAGGAGGTACCTGGTGTAAATATTGGACCTCAGACACCAACTATTCATTACAGTTCTGGACATCTGGACTCTTCCAGGAAGAAGGACTGCCGTGCTACTGAAAGAACTGTCACTCAGTTGGGCCGCTGCTCTGAAGGACTGCTGCCTTTCAGTGCTGACCTTCTGCCTCCTGCCTTCGTACGTGGGTGACAATGGCTAGTCCTGCCTCTGTTGAACCTAGGACCCCCAAAGTGACTCCAATGGCTAGTTGGCTGGCCTCCTGACTTGACCCTCAGGCAAAGAAGGCTCTGAATAACTTAAACCCAGAACATGAACTCTGCTATCTGTGAGTCCTACCCAGTCAAGTAGTGCCACTCAAGTCCTAAACCCCTGGAAGGGGCCTGAAGATGCTCTGCCAGCCCATCTTTTGATCCAGCAGAACTAATGCATCTCCTCTGTGGCAAAGTACAACCACAAGCAGAACTGATGCATCACCTCCGCTGTGTGGACTTTCCAGATGCAAGGACTTTGCATCGCAGCCCCGTCAAAAACACCACTCCACAATGTACCTCCAACGCAGGCTCTCACATCACAAGCCTCTCTTCAATGGGATCCTTGATGATGACACGTTACCTCCCATCGCAGCCCCGCAGCTCCTCGGAATGATACACTGACTTGGCTGTGAGACGCATTCTCGACGCCGGACTTCACATCGCATGCCCTCGTCAACAAGATTCTCAAAGATGATGCAGGATCTCACACAACAGCCTTGCAGCTCCTATGAACTGATGTACCACCTCGATGCCGGACTTCACATCGCATGCCCTCGTCAACAAGATTCTCAAAGATGATGCAGGATCTCACACAACAGCCTTGCAGCTCCTATGAACTGATGTATCACCTCGATGCACTATTCCACAACCCTTCGCGGCCATGATTTAAGGTACTTTTGTTCAGCTGGCCTACATGGATCTCTGTAGCTGGCCCGTGCTCTACCGCGGTTGGCCTGAACTTGTGACTTTTCCTGGTCTAATGCAACCAGATCACTACAGTTGGAGCTTTGTGCTTTCTGTAGCTATTTTCACTGAAATCTTTAAAATTGCATATCTGTCATTCTACTAATTGGAGTTTTTGGAACGTTTTGGTTTTACATTATTTATTAAAATTTACTATTTTTCTAAGTTGTTGAGGGAATTTATTTAGTATTGTGTTTCACTTTATTATTGCTCGATGTGCTGCATAAATACTTTACACATTCCCCCTAATTTAAGCCTGACTGGTCTGTGTCAAGGGTTGAGCACAGGCTAATTTAGAGTTTGTGTGTGACTTCACCCTGACAAGCATTGTGGTTGCTGATTGAGTAGAATTTCAACCCCCTTAACCAGTAACAGTTTCCTTCAGATAGCAACAGACAACCAATAATCTATGACACAACAGTTCATGTGGCTGGTGCTGAGTATAGCTCAAATTATTGCTGACTCAAAAATCATGTCAGGTTATACCATGCTCATTAGATTTACTTTTAAAAGTGCATAGATTACCGAGAGACGCTAGATTTTCAGTGATGGCTTGCTGAGAGTAGTGTCATCAAAAGCATTCATTAGCAAAGAAATTCAGGAGTGTGAACTGAAGAAACGAAGGCCTTGCTCAACTGCAGTTTAGGAGGTATTGAAGTGGTAATTTGCGGACTAGCCATCCGTTTCCCTATTAATAAGGGGAAACATGAAAACGTCGCAAAGAGAGAAATCTTGTTACCTGGAGCGCATGCACATTCAGGCTTTACACTACTATTGGGCAAACATTTCTGGGCTGCCCTAGAGGCCAATTACAATTTGGGGCTCCTGTGTGGCTTCCGTTCCACAGCAGCAGATGAAGGAAATGTCTGTTTCTCGGCTAGCAAATATTTCAGCATCAGAACCAGTGGTGGTTATTCTGAGCGGTTAGGTTCCTTGTTTTCCTATGGCAGAAGGATTCTAAAATGACACCTGTGCAGTAGCCCATTTGGCATTAATGATCACTATATGTTGATTTTGCTGGCTGAAGTGGGGGGCTTCTGGCTTTAGCATGCCTGTTTGTGCACATACAAAATGGCACCAGGGACCCAAACTTCGAAATGGCAGAATACCCCACAGTGGTCTCGTTCTGTAGGAGTTGTCACGTGCGGTCTGCAGCTAGTTCAGCTGAAAGTGCTCTATGGTTGCTAAATTCTTTCCTGAACATCTAGAGGCATGTCTATAACAGATTCTTTCAATATTTGAAAATGTTCAACCTTGATCACGAGGGAGGTATTAAATGACCCCTCCAAAAATGTCCATATGTTTGACATTTTTCTTTAAAATTTGTCAGTACCTAAAAAAATGCTCATGTTTATGGCAGGCTTTCATTGAAATGTACATTTTTAAATGTTTTCCTTCCCAACGTAAACGGGATTCACTCCACCGTCTGCAGGCACAACAGCGAGAAACAGTGAGATCTTTCTACAGTGAGAAATAGTTGGGAGAGTACTTTGTGTATATCAACAAAATCATGTTTGTGTTTGTTCACAACTGACAAACAAAATCACTTGCTGTTATTCCTGCATCCCTGCATAATTGTACACAGTTGGGGCTACATGTATGCAGGAGTAAATGATGTTATGCCTGCTAGGTATCAGTCTGAGGATGCTAAGTAGGCACACATTCAGCCTTGAAATTTATTTGTGAATTGGTCCAAAGTATCAAAAAGTCTTAAGCCTAATTTATTATTTTGTGCCCTATTTAAAGGTGGGCATTAGTGAGACTTCTGCCAAAATGAGATTTCCTTGCACCATTTTTTTGGCACTTTTAACACCTACTCAGAGCAGGCATTAAAAGGGGGCATGCCATTATCTATAATAATGGCCCCCCATGTACTCTGCTGGAGAAGTGACAAAATTTGGGTGCTACTACTGCAGAGAACATCCATAGCGTAAAACAAATTATGCGATTGCCCCTTTTCCTGCTCCATGGTGCGCTGTATTTTAAATATGGCGCACACATGGTGGCGGTTGGGGGCACTAAGGAGCGCAATTAAAGTGGCGCTGCACTTAAATCTGCCTCTTAGTTCGGACGGTATTAACAATCATTTGCAAATCCTAAATGTGATTGATATTTTAGGAATGTGTGGCAAGAATATTATTTTATATTTTTTGCACTTTAGGACTTAGTTGTTTCTTCTTCCAAATCTGATAGTAATCACTGCTCTATTGCAACTATTCTTATAGATGTTTTTTTAATTTAGCTTTTGTACCACTCATTTTCATTTTGTGATGTATTTGTGATATCTATGTTTTTAAAATATGTGTATTGAACGCAGACAATGGCCTTCATATTCCACGAGAGGGATGCTCGTCAAAGGTTTCCCTTTGCTGCCAACGCTCACATTCTTTACCCAGCATATGAATACAGAGTGAGTCAAACCATATTTAGCATTCATTATCTATACGCTTTGACATATCAACAGGTAGCTTGTTAATTGGTGACAAAAGGACATCTGCCCTGTCAGGGACATGTGCAAAACTGATCGTCAAGAGTGTGCAGTTTTCATAACTGTGGATGTCTAAATGTACAGCTCTCGATTTTCTTCTTGCATGCATTGCTCCACTTTGTAACCCCTTGAACCACATTATGCCTGCACCAGGCATAATGTATGCAAGGAGGGGCATTCCCCCGCAGGAAGGCCTGAAAAATGGCACCGTGAAATTTACAAGACTTCACTGTGCCATTTTTTCCATCATTTTCAATGCTTGCCCAAGGCAGGCGTTAAAGTGACACTCCTGTATTGGCCTATGGGCCTCCCTGTGCTTTGCTGCACTAGCACCAACATTTTTGGCACTGGTGCAGCAAAGCACCACAACAGCAGCAAAAATGTTGACGCTCTTGTGGTAACGACCACCATGGTGTACCATATTGTAAACATGATGCAACCATGGTGACGTTAGGAAGGTGCAGGGTGAGGCAAGAAAAGTGGAGTATCAGGACAGATGAGCCACTTTCTCGTAAATATGTCAGCAGCGTGGTGTACCACAGAATACTAAGGGCCAGATTTACACATTTTTTACGTAATGCAGTGCTGCCACCAAATTTGCTGCACTGTGTTGTGCAAGGGGAGAAGCACATTGCAGAGCTATATTAATTAACCTTGGCTTTCTTCTGTTGTCCTCTCCTACACCAGCACTCTTAAGGTCTGCCTTGCATGAGGCACAGCCTCACAAAAGTCAGTTTGTGTTGTCTACCATAGAATTGTACTAGAAGCATACCATTCCAGTAAACATTCCTCTGTCTAGACAAGCATAAGTTCAAACACACTAAGGGACATGTTCATGAGCCCCTTGTACCACCGTTGCATAACTTTTTGTGATGCAATGCCGGCACAAACTCTGAACTTATTTCTATGACGCCACACAAAGCTACTTTGTGTGGCTTTGAATGGCCTCATAGATATGGGGTAAAGCAAGGCAGTGCAAATCACTGTATTGTTTTACTCTGCACAAGGAAGGCGTTCAATGGGGGATGAGGTGGGTTTTCCCATGCAACACCCATGGATTTTGCTGAGCTAAACTCTATTTGTGCTGGAAAGTAAATCCCATGCACAACTTTGCTTCACTTTGCGCTGGAGCAGGGTCTTAGTAAATTCGGAGCTATGTGACTACACCTCAACATTGTACCCTTGACAGCTCTAACAAGAGGCCATTAACCGCTTGGGCGCCCCGGATGAGATGATCTTGACCTCGGCGCCAGTTCCCCGGTGTCGAGGACGAGACCACCTCCTCCTGCTATGGGCCCCTGGGGGGAGCGCTAGCGCTCCCACGATGGCCTGGCACCCCCCTCCCCTGGGCAGGGATGGAAGGGGAATCGCTTCCCCTTCCACCCTCGCCCCCCGTGGCCCCCCTGTGGCGTCTGATGACGTCAGCGTCAGATGCTTTCCCCTTCCAGCGCCGATCGAAGGAGAAATGCAAAAGCATTTCTCCTCCGATCACGTGGAGGGGGCAGAGAAGCCTGAAAGGAGAGGAAAGGCCTTTCCTCTCCTTTCAGGCTTCTCTGAGCATTTGCGCGCTCGGGCAGAAGAAATGCCACTAGACACCAGGGAATTATTTTACTGTTTACTTGATAAGGAGAGCGGCCCCTTGGGCAAGGGCCGCTCTCCCGGGGGACAATTTGTTTTTGGCTGTTTCTGCACCCCCTGGGGGCAGACCGGCCTAAAACAATTAGGCCGATCTTACCCCAGGTGGAGCAGAAACCCCCCTAGACACCAGGGATTATTTATTTTTTGTTTGTTTCTTTTATTTGTGGGGAGCGACCCCTTAGGCAAGGGTCGCTCCCCTGGGGGCAACATTTTTTCTAGGCCATTTCTGCCCCCCATGGGGGCAGATCAGCCTTTTTTTAGGCTAATCTGTCCCCAAGGGGGGCATAAACCACTAGACACCAGGGATTTTGTTTTTTTTATTATATGTGCACATAAGGGGAGCGGCCCCTTGGGCAAGGGCTGCTCCCCAGGGGGGCAAATCTTTTTACGGCTGTAGACACCCTAGACAGCAGGTATTTTGGGGGGTTTTTTTGGGGAGGTTTTTTTATATGTGGGGAGTGACCCCTTAGGCAAGGGTCGCTCTCCTGGGGGGGGGGCAAAATAGTTTTTTGGCCATTTCTACCCACCTTGGGGCAGATCGGCCTATTGTAATTAGGCCGATCTGCCCCGAGGGGGGACAGAAACCTCTAGGCACCAGGGATTTTATTTTTTGTTCTGTTTATTTTTTTTATATGTGGGGAGCGACCCCTTAGGCAAGGGTCGCTCCCCTGGGGGCAAAATTATCTTTCTGTCATTTCTGTCCCCCTTGGGGGCAGATCGGCCTATTTTTATTAGGCCAATCTGCCCCCAGGGGGGGCAGAAACCACTAGACACCAGGGATTTTTATTTTTTTGTGAACCTTTCACGCAACAGGAGCGACCCCTTTGAAAAAATAATAGTGGGGTGGTGGCTACCAACCAGTATGGGCATGGTTATGCCCCCACCCCAACTGAAGGAGGTAACAGTCTTTCAGCTCTCCCACGCACACTAAAACATCTTATCCCACAGCAAGCAAGTGGACATTTGATTATTTGGGGTTTTAGTTTTACATTTGGGCCATGAGAGCTCGGCTAACTCTCAAAATCGTCCCACTTGGAATGGTGAGGGCTGCACTTTTTGGACTTTGGGACGCTGCCATGTAGAAAAATCCACAAGACCTAGACACATCTGAAAACGAAACATCTGGGTGAGTCCAACGTGGTGTGCTTCACATGCACCCCGCACCATTTTCTTACCCACAATGCTCTGAAAACCTCCAACTTTGCTGGAAATCACACATTTTCCCACATTTTTGTGATGGAACCTACCGGAATCTGCAGGAATCCACAAAATTCCTACCACCCAGCATTGTCTCATCTATACCGATAGAAATTCTGCCCCACTTGTCAGCCTAAAAATGTTTTTTTCCAAACTGCCCTTTTGGACCCGCTTTGGTTCCCCCTCAATTTTGACATGTTTTTGGCTCTTCCCTGTCACAGGCACTTGGCCCACCTACACAAGTGAGGTATCATTTTTACCGGGAGACTGAGGGGAACGTTGGGTGATAGAAATTTGTCCCCGTGCGGTGATCCCACACAGAAATGTGGGAAAAAGTAGATTTTTTTAGCTAATTTGAGGTTTGCTGAGGATTCTGGATAAGAAAACACTGGGGTATCCACGCAAGTCCCACCTCCCTGGACACCCTCAGGTGTCTAGTTTTCAGAAATGTCTGGGTTTGGTAGGTTTCCTGTATGGCTGCTGAGCCCAGGACCAAAAACGCAGGTGCCCCCCCTCAAAAACAGGTAGTTTTGTATTTGATAATTTTGATGTGTCCAGATAGTGTTTTGGGGCATTTCCTTTCGCGGGCACTGGGCCTACCCACTCAAGGGAGGTACCATTCTTATCAGCAGACTTGGGGGAACGCTGGGTGGAAGGAAATTTGTGGCTCCTCTCAGATTCCAGAACTTTCTGTCGCCGAAATGTGAGGAAAAAGTGTTTTTTTTGGCCACATTTTGAGGTTTGCAAAGGATTCTGGGTAACAGAACCTGGTGAGAGCTCCACAAGTCACCCCATCTTGGATTCCCCTAGGTGTCTAGTTTTCATAAATGTGCAGGTTTGGTAGGTTTTCCGAGGTGCCGGCTGAGCTGGAGGCCAAAATCTACAGCTAGGCACTTTGCAAAAAACACGACAGTTTTCAATGTAAAAATGTGATGTGTCCATGTTGTGTTTTGGGCATTTCCTGTCGCGGGCTTAAGACCTACCCACACAAGTGAGGTACCATTTTTATCAGCAGACTTGGGGGAACGCTGGGTGGAAGGAAATGTGTTGGTCCTCTCAGATTCCAGAACTTTCTGTCACCGAAATGTGCGGAAAAAGTGTTTTTAAGGCCAAATGTTGAGGTTTGGAAAGGATTCTGGGTAACAGAACCTGGTGAGAGCCCCACAAGTCACCCCATCTTGGATTCCCCTAGGTGTCTAGTTTTCAAAAAGGTGCAGGTTTGGTAGGTTTCCGTAGGTGCCGGCTGAGCTGGAGGCCAAAATCTACAGCTAGGCACTTTGCAAAAAACACATCAGTTTTCAATGTAAAAATGTGATGTGTCCATGTTGTGTTTTGAGGCATTTCCTGTCGCGGGCGCTAGGCCTACCCACACAAGTGAAGTACCATTTTTATCGGCAGATGTGGGGGAAGGCTGGGTGGAAGGAAATTTGTGGCTCCACTCAGATTCCAGAACTTTCTGTCACCAAAATGTGAGGAAAAAGTGTTTTTCTGGCCACATTTTGAGGTTTGCAAAGGATTCTTGGTAACAGAACCTGGTGAGAGCCCCACAATTCACCCCATCTTGGATTACCCTAGGTGTCTAGTTTTCAAAAATGTGCAGGTTTGGTAGGTTTTCCTAGGTGCCAGCTGAGCTGGAGGCCAAAAACTACAGCTAGACACTTTGCAAAAAACACGTCGGTTTTTAATGTAAAAATGTGATGTGTCCATGTTGTGTTTTGGGGCATTTCCTGTCGCGGGCACTAGGCCTACCCACACAAGTGAGGTACCATTTTTATCGGCAGACTTGGGGGAATGCTGGGTGAAAGGAAATTTGTGGCTCCTCTCAGATTCCAGAACTTTCTGTCACCGAAATGCGAGGAAAAAGTGTTTTTTTGGCCAAATGTTGAGGTTTGCAAAGGATTTTGGGTAACAGAACATGGTGAGAGCCCCACAAGTCACCCCATCTTGGATCCCCCAGGTGTCTAGTTTTAAAAATGTGCAGGTTTGGTAGGTTTTCCTAGGTGCCGGCTGAGCTGGAGGCCAAAAACTACAGCTAGGTACTTTGCAAAAAACACGTCAGTTTTCAATGTAACAATGTGATGTGTCCATGTTGTGTTTTGGGGTATTTCCTGTCGCGGGCACTAGGCCTACCCACACATGTGAGGTATCATTTTTATCAGCAGACTTGGGGGAACATAGAATAGCAAAACAGGTGTTATTGCCCCTTGTCGTTCTCTACATTTTGTCCTTCCAAATATAAGACAGTGTGCAAAAAAGACGTCTATTTGAGAAATGCCCTGTAATTCACATGCTAGTATGGGCACCCCAGAATTCAGAGATGTGCAAATAACCACTGCTCCTCAACACCTTATCTTGTGCCCATTTTGGAAATACAAAGGTTTTCTTGATACCTATTTTTGACTCTTTATATTTCCAGCAAGTGTATTGCTGTATACTCGGTATAGAATAAAAACCCACTGCAAGGTGCAGCTCATATATTGGCTCTGGGTACCTAGGGTTCTTGATGAACCTACAATCCCTATATATCCACGCAACCAGAAGAGTCCAGCAGACGTAACAGTATATTGCTTTTAAAAATCTGACATTGCAGGAAAAAGTTACAGAGTAAAACGTAGACAAAAATGGCTGTTTTTTCACCCCAATTTCAATATTTTTTTATTTCTGTTGTTATTTTCTGTAGCAAACCCCTGTATGATCTACACAAATTACCCATTGCTGAATTTAGAATGTGATCTACTTTTCAGAATTGTTTGGGTTTCTGGGATCCAGCATTGGTTTCACACCCATTTCTGTCACTGACCGGAAGGAGACTGAAAGCACAAAAAAATCATTAAAATGGAGTATGTCCCAGTAAAATGCCAAAATTGTGTTGAAAAGTGTGTTTTTCTGATTCAAGTCTGCCTGTTCCTGAAAGCTGGTAATTTTAGCACCGCAAACCCTTTGTTGATGCCATTTTCGGGGAAAAAAACACAAGCCTTCTTCTGCAGCCCTTTTTCCAATTTTTTTTTTAAAAACGAAGTTTTCACTGTATTTCGGCTATTTTCTTAAGAATCCCTAGGATGTTGGGAAAATAAGGACGCAAATGTACGTGGGTAGCTTATGTGGACAAAAAGTTATGAGTGCCTAAGTACGCCCTGCCACAAATAGCCACAAAAAGGCCTGGCACCTGAGGGGGAAAAGTCCAGGCAGCGAAGGGGTTACAATTTCTATTCAATCATTTCTGTCTCTGTTGAGGGTTCTAGTAAGCTTAGCAATCACTGTTCATCTTAGTGGGTATTTTCTTGACTAGTTTACATACATGACATCTGAGAAAATGTTTGGGGACCACTTTTTTATGTGGCCTTTCAAGACTAAACAGGTGGTGACAATTCTACCACTACTGGATTATACGCTATTTTGAGGCTTTGAGCAATTTACCCAGATTGGCTCTATTGTTTAACTCTGTGGCTTTTTATCAGCCTATTTTCATACAAGGGTGCAAAGCACAATAATTGTGAGCAGGGCCGGCTTTAGCGCTGTTGGCGCCCTGTGCGACAATCTTTTTTGGCCCTCCCTACCCCATGAGCGCCTCCTTGGATTCCCTCACTACCACCCGGAAAATACACCCCTCATCTCTCCATAGCCCCTCTCCCTCATACATTTCATTTGTTTCAAAGCACTGAAGATACAGATCTGTACTTTGCAGAAGGCACATTAACGCTCGCCCTAGACAAAATTCCATTGCTCTCTCTCTAGCAGGAACATTAATCACAAGAGTTACCTTGACATTTTTATTGCTTCCTGAAGGCTGGAAGCACAAGGAACTCTGCAGCAGGTGCTTTTAAATCGCAGGTTTAATGAATTTCTGCTAAACACAGTGCCCCCCCTGAGATCAGCACCCCCCATCCAGGTCAGCACCCAATGTGGCCACACCAGTCGCACCGCCCTAAAGCCGGCCCTGATTGTGAGCCACCGTTTCCTTAATGAGCCTTGTATCCTGGCACTGTCACATTGACACCCTGATTGTGAACTCATAAATTGTCCCTATACCTCACTAAATAAATGACCAAGGGCCACATGTAGGAAACTCCGAGATTGCGACTCGGAAATTGCGAGTCTGTCCGACTCGCAATTTCCGAGTCGCAATCTCAGATGCAGAACGGTGTCTCAGACACCGTCTGCGACCCCCTATGGGGTAGCAAAGATCCACCTCATTAATATTCATGAGGTGGGTCACATTTTGCGACCCCATAGCGAGTCCCTGCACTCACAGGGATGGTGGCCTGCGGAAGTCAGCAGACCTCCATGTCTGTGACTGCTTTTTAAATAAAGCATTTTTTTTTTTTCCATTTTGCAGCCCGTTTTCCTTAAAGGAAAACGAGTTGCAAAATGAAAAAACTTCTGAAACCATTTGGTTTCGTTTTTTCAGAGTAGGCAGTGGTCCATAGGACCACTGCCTACTCTGAAAAAATATTTTTGTCGACATTCACAAAGTGCGACAAAGTGTGACACTGGTGGTAACTGTGAGTTGCTTTGAGACCGCATTCGCGGTCACAAAGCAATTCTGAATTGCGATGCGAGTCGCAAATAGGAAGGGAACACCCCTTCCTATTTCTGAGTCGCATTCACAAATTGCAAGTCAGTACCGACTCGCAATTTGTGAATGTGAGTCGCGTTAGGCCGTTTGCATGGCACAAACTGCGATTTTCGCAGTTTGTGTCATGCAAACGGCTTGCTACATCTGTCCCCAAATGTCCAAACACAATGGCCTTCTTATGCTTCGGTCAAGTTTACTTTCATCTTACTTTCAGTAAGTTTGTACTCCCAACCAGCTAGATTTGTTAATCATGTTAACCATCCAGGACTGATGAAATTGGGGAGGTGCAAAGTTGTGCAGTCTTATGGCTCACCACTTTGAATAGGTTGTTTTAAACTTCACAAACTGGGGATACCCTTCATCGTAAGAAGACATTCTCCCACTTGTTTCTCAGGACTGCGAATGGGAGTAGGGCAGAATATCAGAGACATGCTCAGTAATTTGCAACTGCCTGAAATCTTCGCTTTCAGGACACAACTTAGGGCGAAGGATAAAAGCTCTCGAACTATGCTTACCTGTTGCCAATCAGGACTATTGCATGGAGGTCCCCCAGAGACCCAGGCTCGCCTTTCTCTTCCAACACCAATACATCTGTACATTTTCTTTCAATGAATATTCCTACCTTCATAAGTGCAATGTCCTGCAGGAAACTGTCATCTGCACTGTGCTTGACAAACTCAATTTCAACTTGGGTGGAGTCATATAATGTGATATAAATGTGCCTGCCTTCGCAGAGGGCTGTTTCAGGACTTCACCCAAGTTCATGGCAATAGATGTAGCTTCTCCCAACTATACACAAAAGCAGGTTGATCTTGTAAGCAGATGTAGGAAAAATGAAACAGATTAATTCTGTGGCGATAACGCCTCCATTCCTCGCCACATCGCCATGTGTTATACAACAAAGGTGCATGCTTATCCCCAATTAGGGGACAACGCCTACACTTAGACTTATTGAAGGTATCAAAGTGGCCTATTGTGAAAAGCAAGTGCAATATGCTTTCACAATATATAGAATAGTTGGTGGGTAACAACGTTTCTTCCTTTCTGTTGCTATGTCACAGACCTGATTAACATTATTTAGAATCTGGTATTCACACTAATGATTCTCAGCCAGAGCTGTACACTGCATACTGTTTACTGGTATTTCTTTGTATACATCAAATTCAGAGAGCTGTCTTTTAGCAAAGGAGATGGAATAGGTCGGTGATGAAAGTAGGTGGACGGAATCCAAACAAGTATTTTAGATGTGGGACAACCTCCCCCTTAGCATCGGAGAAGGGATGCTCAGAACAGTTTGCTTTATTCTTTACTGAAGACCTGTGGTGTCACCTTGCTTGTACTCCACCACCACAGCTGTTCCAAAGTGCAAACATTGAAAGCAATTGCTTTCCATTTCAATGTGCCCTCCAAGGGCAAGTTTTAACGCACGAGGCAACATCCTTCTCATCCTTGGGATTGGCACTGCAGGGGGTTATTTTGTGAGCTTTTGAGAATGTGATTTGAGGGTTTGAAGAAAGTTGAAAACATCAACAGGAAACAAACTATGCTCCTACCTCCTCTTATCTAACTATCAATTCGCAAACATTTGGATTAAAATATTATCACTCTGTGTTATTTCAAAGCTCAGTTTCAAAGCTCAGATCATATGGAATCAATTTAGAAAGAGTAAAATCGATTTAAAAAGTGTGTATTTGAGATTTGAATTTGTAAAGCACTTATTTAGTTAGGAGAAAACTTCAGAGTACTGATAACATGATCATAAATCAAATTGCATGATTAAAGAATGTTCAATGTAGCAGAAATAATTCCCTTTCATTTCATGTCATCCATGATATTAATTTAGTGAGTACAAAACATGTATGTATGAGCTGCTCCATTGTAACATACATGTAGATTCACATGTCATTTGTTTTGAAGATTATATATCAGCTTTAACCGCAGAGCAGGGTTGAAAATCAAAATGCAGCCCTAGAAAGATTTTCACACCAGACCCACGCTGAAGTAGAATGCACTAGAATGTAGCCATGGGGGCTTGTATACAGCCAGTCTATGTCTGACTGTAATTCTCTGTACAGTGAGGGGCATTCACTAGGACTGTGACATCACTTCCTGTAGAGTTACTCCGCATCACGTCATTCCACATTGCATCTGCCAATTAGATTGCATACTGTGGCCCCAATTTATGACAAAGTGGCACAGCGTGGTGCTGTGCCACTATTGAAATGCAGGGATGCGCCGAATGTACAGGAATACGGGGCACCCTTTCCCCTGTGCTGGCATTAAGTTTAGCTGCCAACGCAGGAATCCTTGCACAATAGTGCAAGGATGTCTGCGTTGAGGAAGGTGTCCTTTCCTGCACATAAGCAATCTACAATGGTGATTTGGCACTTTTATGTGTGCTGCAAAATGCAGCACACACAGAAGTACCAAAGCGTCATTTTGGAATGATTGTTTATGTGCAGGAAGGGACACCTTCCTGCACATCAGCAGTCATTCATGGCCATTTGCTCCTTCTATGTATGCTGCAGAATGCAGCACACGTAGGCCCTGATTTAAGAGGGCCTTGCGCTACTTTAGCGCTGCCTTAGCATAGTTTTTTTTACGTTATGAAGGCACTTAGGTGGCCTTTTCCCTGAGCTATATTTACAAAGTAGTGCAATGCATGCACTGTGCCACTTTGTAATCCTTTAAGAGGCATTCCCTTGTTAGGGGGGTCAAAAAAATGGCGCAAAGAAATCTAAGAGATTTCTTTGTGTCATTTTTTGGGCCCATTTAATGCCTGCGCAGAGCAGCCATTAAAAGGGGGCACACCATTGTTTATAATGGGCCCCTATTTACCATCCAAGGTTAGCACCAAAATGTTTGCGCTAACCCTGAACAGTACATCAATACCATCAGAAATTCTGACGCTATTGCCCTTTACCCTGCACCATGGTGTGCCATATACACACATGGTTGTGACAGGGGAACACAAGGGGCCGCAAGAAAAGTGGCGCTACATGCAATGTACCGCCACTTTTCATAAATCTGGCCTATAGAAAAAGCAAAAAACAAGGAGGAATAAAAGTATTCCCCCTCGTTGTGCCATGCGAACCCCACCCCTAGGGTGGTGTTAGTTTTTGGTGCTGCCTCAGATTTAAGCCTTCTTGTAAATCTGGGCAGCATCAAAAGCAATGGGTGTTGTAGTGGACCGCCCACAGCAAGACCCATTGCACGCCCCTCTGATGAAGAAAACTGTGTTGGAAGGGCCCATATTTACAAGGAGGCCTTAAGCCACAGAAAGTGGGTTAACTCCTTCTTGTAAATATGATGCAGTGAAAAACACCAATGACGCTCCTGTGTCCCTTTAAATCTGGCCCTGAGTTTTCTAGGCACAAAGGCCCAGGTAGAAGTAAATAATTCTTTGTCCACTGTGGTTAGTGGGCGCAATAGCGAATGCAACCTTAATATGTGCTTTAACCGCTCACATTATTCCCGATTTGTCTTTGTAATTCTGCTTGTTCACTCTGAAAAGGAGCTGAAGTACTTTTCAGCAGAAACGTTTGCAAACCGTGCTGTGCGAGGTGATCTGCTCTTGGCGAGCACTTCATTATTCTAATGTATTCAACTGCAGAAGTCCAAGGTAATCAGATTCCCAACCCCTGTGTGGCCTCGCTGTTTTACAGGTTTAGGACAAGCGCATTAGTGTTTTAACAGTTGACATCCCGTGAAAGAGGAAGGCCCTCCCTCCCCCTTTGAGCCCCTGGTGTCTCGCGCTCACCGCCCTCATCTACCCCGCGCGCTTGTGGAATAGGTTTCGCTTGGAGTTCTGGGACAGGCCCCTCCTCGTGACGGATTACAATGCTCTGCATTGTCCATATTATTCTCTCTGTTGGGGCAATGTTGATTGAAGCTCAAATGTTTTGACTCATTCCCTGCTGGAAGTCCTGATGAATTAAACTGTCTCTTTTGAGTCGTTCTCATCTTTTAACTTTACAAGTAAAGCACAGATAACAGCATTCTCCTCAGCAAAAATCAAGAAATGAAATTGTATGGGTTAAATGGGGTAAGCACAGTCTATCTAGCTGGGTACCCTGAAACGGTACATGCATCGACTACGTAAAGATATCCTGTAAATAGAGATAGCTTTACAAATTCCTACATCCATAAACAGACCTAAACAAGACTTAAAGAGTGCGTGCAACTGGTCGTCGCTGTTTTTACGCGCTGGCTTCTCTGCACGCTCCCCTTTCTTTTATCTAGCTGAAAGCTGCGTGAAGTATTTGGAGAGTAGTTGAGAAGCAAATTTAGATGTCATTGATTAGGCTCCATAGAGAAGCCTTCTGAATGAAAGGCAACAATAGTAAACTGTAAAGTTTTGGCTGGTCAGAGCGAGAGCGGCAGCCTCCTAACCTCCCGGGGAAAAAAAACAGAATAATATAGAAAAAGTATTTAACCTCCCCTAAATCACACTGCTTGTGGTTCTTAAGCAGTTCACATAGTAATTAAAAACAAAGTTTCCAAATAGTTACACGATGTAGGAGCCGGAAAGCAAGCCAACCAAAGACACACATGGCAGGCAGCTGTCTTTTGGTTATGTTTTTATGTGCCTGGCAGAGGCTGTAAAATAGCAAAAGGGCCGGTTGAGCATGTTTTGTTTAACATTACACATGCGCGTACCAGCAGAACCGCCAGTTGGCTCCCTGTGACTCAGTGAATCAGCCCATGAGTTAATGGGAATTGGCCATCATTATGGGATGGCCAGATTTACCAACAGTGATTTTGTTCTTGAGTGGGCAAAACGTGATGTTCACTATGAGTTAGGTGTAGCGGTAATTACCGCAGGCCAGGGGAAATAGGGCATGAGTTTACCAAATCGTCTGATCATGAGCTAAAAAACGCATGTGAATTTAGGACATGTGGAAAATAACACACATGGTAAATAACGCCCAATTACAAAAATGAGAGGCTATTGAAAGTGGTGTAAAATACCACTTAAAAATTCCTCCAGTCAAGAGCAGGTGGTAAAAATTCCAAAAGTGTAAGTGATAAAAGAAAAGTGGTAAAACAATATAAAAACATTGAGACCCACAAAATAATTAAAAAAGGACAGTACATGCACTGTTTGCAACAAAACATTTGAAAACAAAAAATCTCACACTTACCTGCTCACAGGGCTCGACAGCCATTGTCAACTGAAGCTCTCACAGGTTGATTGCAGCAGCTCACACTTCTATTTCACAGACCACCACCATGGGTGCAGCACTGATAGTCCACTATAATCATGCTATGCCAGATTCATGCTCGGCTAAAGCAAACCAAATAAATATGGATGGAAACCAGGTGTAAGTCACTGAGTTTTTCCTTGAGAGGGGTGGAAGCCCCACTCAGGCAACAGCCACAATCCTTGTCAGGGAGAACCACAAAGGTAATTAAATAACCTGTGCTTAACCCTCTGGTAGCCTGGCACAAAACCCATCAGGCTCAACTTAGAAGCAATGTGTAAACTATGTATGCAACACACAAACAGTAATAAAGCAAAAAAGAAACAACACAAGAAAAATCCTAAACTAATGCTGGAAAATAGAGTACATTTTAGTAAACAAAATGATACCAGAAGGACAAAGTCATCAAAAGCAGTAGAACCAGAGATATTGAATTTCAATTTTTTTTAGTGAAAATCGTACCTAAAAGCACAAAGAACTAACATGTGCAGAAAAGTGACGGATGGAATGCTTGAATTAATCTCAGCCACTGGTAATTTTTTTAAGGGCCGCCTCCCAATCCATCATTATTTTGCAAACCATGTCACCTTAGTTTGGAGCTAACTATATGAAAATCAGTCTTGAACCTCCTCCATTCGGAACAATCCAGCCTGAACTGCCAAGCCAGATCTTCCCTGATCTGGCACACAAGCAACCCAGGATTCATTTTTCCTTAGTTTTGGGATCAGCAGCTGGGTACAGCTTGGTTCCAGTGACAAAATGTGTGTAGGACCCATCTGGGCATACCTTTCTGACTTAGGGTGACACACTAGAGTATACAAAAAAGTGATGGATGGAATGTGTTGTGAGAAAGTAGCCTCTTTCTAGCCTTGTTACCCCCACTTTTGGTCTGTTTGTGAGTATATGTCAGGGTGTTTTCACTGTCTCACTGGCATCCTGCTACCAGGGCCCAGTGCTCATAGTGAAAACCCTATGTTTTCAGTATGTTTGTTATGTGTCACTGGGACCCTGCTAGCCAGGACCCCAGTGCTCATAAGTTTGTGGCCTATATGTATGTGTTCCCTGTGTGATGCCTATCTGTCTCACTGAGGCTCTGCTAACCAGAACCTCAGTGGTTATGCTCTCTCTGTATACCAAAATTGTCACTAACAGGCTAGTGACCAATTTTACCAATTCACGTTGGCATACTGGAACACCCTTATAATTCCCTAGTATATGGTACTGATGTACCCAGGGTATTGGGGTTCCAGGAGATCCCTATGGGCTGCAGCATTTCTTTTGCCACCCATAGGGAGCTCTGACAATTCTTACACAGGCCTGCCACTGCAGACTGAGTAAAATAACATCCACGTTATTTCACAGCCATTTACCACTGCACTTAAGTAACTTATAAGTCACGTATATGTCTAACCTTCCCCTGGTGAAGGTTGGGTGCAAAGTTACTTAGTGTGTGGGCACCCTGGCACTAGCCAAGGTGCCCCCACATCGTTCAGGGCAAATTCCCCGGACTTTGTGAGTGCAGGGACACCATTTGACATGTGCACTATACATAGGTCACTACCTATGTATAGCGTCACAATGGTAACTCCGAACATGGCCATGTAAAATGTCTAAGATCATGGAATTGTCCCCCCAATGCCAGAATGGCATTGGGGGGACAATTCCATGATCCTCCGAGTCTCTAGCACAGACCCGGGTACTGCCAAACTGCCTTTCACGGGGTTTCACTGCAGCTGCTGCTGCCAACCCCTCAGACAGGTTTCTGCCCTCCTGGGGTCCAGCCAGGCCTGGCCCAGGAAGGCAGAACAAAGGACTTCCTCAGAGAGAGGGTGTTACACCCTCTCCCTTTGGAAAAAGGTGTCAGGGCTGGGGAGGAGTAGCCTCCCCCATCCTCTGGAAGTGCTTTGATGGGCACAGATGGTGCCCATCTCTGCATAAGCCAGTCTACACCAGTTCAGGGATCCCCCAGCCCTGCTCTGGCGCGAAACTGGACAAAGGAAAGGGGAGTGACCACTCCCCTGACCTGCACCTCCCAGGGGAGGTGACCAGAGCTCCTCCAGTGTGCTCCAGACCTCTGCCATCTGGGAAACAGAGGCGTTGCTGGCACACTGGGCTGCTCTGAGTGGCCAGTGCCATCAGGTGACGTCAGAGACTCCTTCTGATAGGCTCTTACCTGTGTTACTAGCCTATCCTCCTTCCTAGGTAGCCAAACCTCCTTTTCTGGCTATTTAGGGTCTCTGCTTTGGGGAATTCTTCAGATAACAAATGCAAGAGCTCACCAGAGTTCCTCTGCATCTCTCTCTTCACCTTCTTCCATAGGATCGACCGCTGACTGCTCAGGACGCCTGCAAAACCGCAACAAAGTAGCAAAGACGATTACTGCAACCTCGTATCGCTTCTCCTGCCGCCTTCTCAACTGTTTCCTGGTGGTGCATGCTCTGGGGGTAGCCTGCCTCCTTTCTGGACCAGGAGCTCTGAAGAAATCTCCTGTGGGACGACGGAATCTTCCCCCTGCAACCGCAGGCAACAAAAGACTGCATCACCGGTCCTCTGGGTCCCCTCTCAGCACGACGAGCATGGTCCCTGGAACTCAGCAACTCTGTCCAAGTGACTCCCACAGTCCAGTGACTCTTCAGTCCAAGTTTGGTGGAGGTAAGTCCTTGCCTCCCCACACTAGACTGCATTGCTGGGTACCGCATGATTTGTAGCTGCTCCGGCTCCTGTGCACTCTTCCAGGGTTTCCTTCGTGCACAGCCAAGCCTGGGTCCCCGACACTCTAACCTGCAGTGCACAACCTTCTGAGTTGTCCTCCGGCGTCGTGGGACTCCCTTTTGTGTCTTCGGGTGGACTCTTGTTCACTCCTCTTCCAAGTGCCTGTTCCGGTACTTCTGCGGGTGCTGCCTGCTTCTGTGAGGGCTCCCTGACTTGCTGGGCACCCCCTCTGTCTCCTCAGCCAAGTGACGACATCCTGGTCCCTCCTGGGCCACAGCAGCATCCAAAAACCCTAACCACGACCCTTGCAGCTAGCAAGGCTTGGTTGCGGTCTTTCTGCGTGGGAAAACCTCTGCAAGCTTCCTCACAACGTGGGATATCCATGCTCCAAAGGGGAAGTTTCTAGCCCTCTTCGTTCTTGCAGAATCCCCAGCTCCTACCATCCAGTGGCAGCTTCTTTGCACCCTCAGCTGGCATTTCCTGGGCATCTGCCCTCTCTCGACATTGTCGCGACTCTTGGACTTGGTCCCCTTGTTTCACAGGTACTCAGGTCCAGAAATCCACTGTTATTGCTTTGCTGGTGTTGGTCTTCCTTGCAGAATCCCCCTATCACGACTTCTGTGCTCTCTGGGGGTTATAGGTGCACTTTACACCTACTTTTCAGGGTCTTGGGGTGGGCTATTTTTCTAACCCTCACTGTTTTCTTACAGTCCCAGCGACCCTCTACAAGCTCACATAGGTTTGGGGTCCATTCGTGGTTCGCATTCCACTTTTGGAGTATATGGTTTGTGTTGCCCCTATACCTATGTGCTCCTATTGCAATATACTGTAATTTTACATTGCTTGCATTACTTCCTTTTGCTATTACTGCATATTTTTGGTATTGTGTACATATCTCTTGTGTATATTTGGCATCCTCATACTGAGGGTACTCACTGAGATACTTTTTGGCATATTGTCATAAAAATAAAGTACCTTTATTTTTAGTATATCTGTGTATTGTGTTTTCTTATGATATTGTGCACATGACACCAGTGGTATAGTAGGAGCTTTGCATGTCTCCTAGTTCAGCCTAAGCTGCTCTGCTATAGCTACCTTCTATCAGCCTAAGCTACTAGAAACACCTCTTCTACACTAATAAGGGATAACTGGACCCGGTACAGAGTGTAAGTACCCCTTGGTACCCACTACAAGCCAGGCCAGCCTCCTACATGTGTGAATTAATCTCAGGCCCTGGCAATTTTCTTGGGTTACACTCCAATCCATTGTTATTTTGCATACCTTGTCTTATCAATTTGGACCCGCAATATACAAATTAATCTTGACCCTTAGCACAAAATGCTACTTGCTGTCATTGGTCATGTTAGATTGCAGAAAGTCACAAGTTCAGGCTGACTTGAAGGCCCAATCCAGGGCTCAAGTTAAACCCGCACAAGAATTACCTTCTGAAGTCCAGTATGAAGAATTTCATGCAAGTTAGAAGAGGTCGCACAAAGGTGGCTTTTGGCATGAAGAGCATTAGAAAAATCACACTGGATGTCTTCCTAGTGACCAGAAATCGTGCTAGGGGAAGCTAAATCTCATTGACTCTTGCTAACTTACCATTCTGCAGCCGCACATGAGAAAAATATCTGCCATGCGGTGATTGGTGGAATTTGGGCAGAACCCCACATTACAAGAGCACAAAGAAGTTGCCAACATTCTGCCAATTCCTCGGGAGAACCAGAATATTCCACCCACTCCTAATTATGAGGCTTACACTCTGAGATTGTCTTTCCCAATGAAAATCACCATCTGGGACTAAGGCCAAACACATGCAAAAAGAGTGTGTTTGCCAATTGATGGATGCTTGCTGCAGTGAAGACTCCATATGAAAATATGCATTCTATTAATTAGGTTTGTAACCTGATCCAAATTGTTTTTATCACTCACTAGCAAGAATAATAAAGTAAAAGATCATCAGACTATTAAAAAGGACACAAATAGACCCAATTAAAATTAAGAGGCAAATCCCAGATGCAGAAAAGTCCTATCACAGAGTAAATAGGACTTTTTTGCAAATACGCTTGGCAGCATTTGGTGTTCCTGAAATTTTCATCCACATATTTGAACCAATGCATTTCAGTGTACATGAAACTAAATTGCCCTGTGCTCAGGAACTTGACATTTTATTATCACTTTTCATTTTCTTAAATCTTGAATAGAAATGCTTATTTTGGATGTGTCCCTTGTCTTTTCTGAGTGAGAGTGCATGTAATTGTATGCAATTGTGTGACATTAATGTGTGAATGCAATATAAATGGATGCTTATTACAATTACCTTCATAGATATAACTTTCACAAACCCTTCATGTAGAAACACACACAATAAAATAAATGAATGTATCTTAGATTTATTGCAAAAGTGCTTACAAGTAATAATACTTAATAGAAAGAATTGTTAATGTTACTTTCAAAATTTCAAAAAAATGTATGCTTCGGGGAGTGGGGCTGGCTGTTTGAGAACATGGCAGCATCAGGCTGGAGCTCCAGCGGTGAATCCAGGTACAGCATCACATAAGGCACATCAGGATTTCGGTTGTTGTGAAC